>NC_088381.1:41430000-41767500 GCF_037993035.2 Macaca fascicularis | reverse complement strand
TTTTCTTTTTTCTCTTTCATAAACATTAGAAATCAGCAAGTGAGGGAAGTAGTAAGAAATCAGGCTCTGGGAATTCTGGGAAAGGTGGAAACCAGCTGCGCTGTCCTAAATGTGGCGACTTGTGCACACATGTAGAGACCTTTGTGTGTAAGTATTACATCTTCTGCTCTTTTTTCCCTACGTTTTCTATGAATTATTAAATGTATAAAAATATGTAAATTATGTAAAATTTATAAATACAGGCCAGGCACAAATGGCTCATGCCTGTAATCCCAGCACTTTGGAAGGTGGAGATGGGAGGATCCCTTGAGCCTAGGAGTTCGAGACCTGCCTGGGCAACATGTTGAGACACCTGTCTTTACAAGAAAAAAAAAAAAGGCCAGATATCTGGTGGTGCATACCTGTAGTCATAATCATGCCACTGTACCCCATCCTGGGTGACAGAGACCTTGTCTCCAAAAAAATATATATGTATGTATATATATAAAATATATATAAATTGTATTAAATGTGTAGAAATATGGATTATATGAAATAGATAAATTAATGTGACTTTGTATGTTATATGAATTATATATAAATTGTATGAGCTCACCTGATTCTCTCTCATGTTCACCGTATACTAGAAAATTCTCAGGACTGGTAATACTTTGCACTGTTGTGTAAGAGATAATTTAAGAAAAATATTTGCTTCTTTATTTTGCTTAATTGTGTTTATTTCAGATTGGATTTTGTGAATTTCTGGGTGTGATCATTAGGCTATAGGAGAACCAGGACTTATTTATTCTGTATTTATTACTACATTCTTCAAATACATATTGAGTATCACATGGCTGGGAAGGCTAGTCATTCATATATTAAGGTAAATTCCCTTAGTACTTACTAAAGGAGGTAAGCCCTCAATTCTGGGAAGCATCTGATAATTATTAATGATTCAGACACTCGGAGAAGGAAGAAATCAGGGCTGGGCACTGTGACTCACACCTGTAATCCCAGCACTTTTGGAGTCTGAGATAGGCAGATTGCTTGAGCCCAGAAGTTCAAAACCAGCCTGAGCAACATGGCAAAACTCCATATGTATTAAAAAAAATTAAAAAATTAGCCAGGCCTGGTGGTGCATGGCTATAGTTCCAGCTACTTAGGGACTGAGATAATGAAGATCGCTTGAGTCCGGGAGGTGAGGCTGCAGCAAGCCAGCCATTGAACTCCAGCTTGGTGACAAAGCAAGACCCTGTCTCAAAAAAAGAAAAAAAGAAGAAGGGAAAAAATCAACTGTCCTACTTTTGCTGTTAGCGTCAGTAACTCTCTGAAATGCAAAGATTCTCCTACGGATATTTTCATCAATGAATCAAATAATCAAAAAACTCATTACTTACATGACTTAGAGTTAGTGGTAATGAATTGTACCACCATGTCAGCCTTCCTCTACAATCCAATTGAAGAAAACTTCAAGATTATAAGACTTCAGTGTCTGATGGTTGGCTAGAGGGTATTCTCTATCTCCTAATCCTAATATGGAGACTTTGGTTACAATTTCACACTTACCATTAACAGTAATTGGCCACCATATGAAAAGGTACTAGATGTAGTATGTTTTTATGTACTGGAAAGACTTAAAGTAGCTCCAACCCATAGCTGGAATATTAGGGGTTCTGAACAAAATTTAATTTGGATCACAACGTAAAATGAAAGTGGGCTGGGCACAGTGACTCACACCAGTAATCACAGGACTTTGGGAGTCCGAAGCAGGCTGCTCACTTGAGGTCAGGAGTTTGAGACCAGCCTGCTCAACATGGTGAAACCCCATCTCTACTAAAAATACAAAAATTAACCGGGCATAGTGGCGTGCATCTGAAGTCCCAGCTGTTTGGGAGGCTGAGACCGGAGAATCGCTTGAACCTGGGAGGTGGAGGTCCTGGTGAGCCAAAATCACACCACTGCACTCCTCCAGCCTGGGCAACAGAGCAAAACTCCATCTCAAAAAAAAAAAAAAATGGTAGAACTGGATGATAAAACCTTCTAAACAAATTTGATGTGATATAATAAAATTATACAGAGGCTGAAAATTGCTTAATTTATGAGGTCAGTGTCTCCTATTTTAACCAAGAAATTTTCCTCCTTTTTTTTCTTCAAAGAAACATTTCAGCGTTTACAGACCTAAAGAATACTTTCTTGCCAGGCGTGGTGGCTTACGCCTGTAATCTGAGCACTTTGGGAGCCTGAGGTAGGCAGATCACCTGAGGTCAGGCGTTGGAGACCAGCCTGGCCAATGTGGTGAAACCCCATCTCTACTAAAAATACAAAATTAGCTGGGCGTGGTGGTGGGCACCTATAATCCCAGCTACTTGGGAAGCTGAGGCATGAGAATTGCTTGAACCCAGGAGGCAGAGGCTGCAGTGAGCCGAGATCACACCACTGTACTCTAGTCTGGGAAACGAGTGAAACTCTGTCTCCAAAAAAGAAAAAAGAATAATTTCTTAGAGTAGAAAAGGAAAGAAACTAGTATTTAATAAATGCCAACATAGTTTTGTTCTTGGAACCTTAATTTTGCCAGAACAAAGAGTATTCTCCTTTTTATAAATGAAGAAACTGAGATTTAGCAAGTTTAAGTAACTCATTCAAGGTCACATAGCAGTGAAGATTTGCTATTCAGAAATTCCTATATCATACATTTCTACCATCTGGAGATTCTTTAGGGGTAAACTAGCTCCTCTTGGGATTAAATTTATTTTTCTTCTATGCATTCTTCCAAAACTTGCCAGGTTGTATTAGTCACTAAAGGTGACTGTTAAACTTAGAGATCTCCAAACTCCTTCCCTAGAGATTAAGATTCTGTAGATGTGGGATGGGGTCCTAGAATCTGTATATTAGTAGTATCTGTGTATTAGTTAGACCAAGTGTGGAAATACTATAGTATAATCAGTTCAAGGCTGAGGCCTGTTTGCTTTGAGAATTCTAATTGGGGGTGGTGATATGGGAGTAGAAAATGTGGAAGGGAAGAAAAAAAAAGCACACACTTAAACTTACAAAATTAATAAGCAAATGTGTTGATTCAGACATCGCTAGGCTCAGAAAATATGCAGATGATCATGACACACCGTCCCTGTCCTCTGTAACTATTTGTAGGCCCTAGCAGTGCAGTAAGCCCCTCCTCCCTTAGTTTTGCATACCCATATTAAAAGTCTTTTCAGAATGCATCCTTTTGAATCCTTCTGTGTCTGATCATTAAAAGTTGGGTCTTCACAGTACTAAAGAGAGTTTTATTTGATCTCAGGTTACTAACAGGTTGAGCTTCCATAGTCTGAAAATCTGGAGTTCAAAATGCTCCAAAATGCTAAACTTGTGAGTGCATCATGATGCTTAAAGGAAATGCTCCATTGGAGCATTTCAGATTTCAGATTTCATGTAGGGGTGCTTAACCAGTGTATTTCTGCAAATATTCCAAAACTTGAAAACATTTGAACTCTGAAACACTTCTGGTCCTATGCATTTTGGTTAAGGGATACTCAGCCTGCTTTTTTGTTTGTTTTTTGTTTTTATTATTTTTTTGAGACAGTTTTGCTGTTCTCACCCAGGCTGGAGTGCAGTGGCACGATCTCGGCTCACTGCAACTTCTGCCACCTGGATTCAAGTGCCAGCCCCAGGTGCCTCAGCCTCAGCCTCCCAAGTAGCTGGGATTACAGGTGCCCACCACCATGCCAGGCTAATTTTTGTGTTTTTGGTAGAGATAGGGTTTCACCTTGTTGACCAGGCTGGTCTGGAATTCCTGACCTCAGGTGATTCAGCCGCCTAAGCCTCCCAAAGTGCTGGCATTACAGGTGTGAGCCACCATGCCCGGCCTGCATTTTGTTTAAGTCTGCATTTATTTGGATACTAGTTCGTAAACATCTTTTTATATGCTTTTTGGTCACTTGTGATTCTTTCGTGAATGGCCTGTTTAGGTAATTGTCTAGTTTTTTGTAATTTTTTTTTTTTTTTTTTTTGAGACGGAGTCTCGCTCTGTCTCCCAGGCTGGAGTGCAGTGGCGCCATCTCGGCTCACTGCAAGCTCCGCCTTCCAGGTTTACGCCATTCTCCTGCCTCAGCCTCCCCATTCTCCTGCCTCAGCCTCCCGAGTAGCTGGGACTACAGGTGCCTGCCACCTCGCCCGGCTAGTTTTTTTTTTTTTTTGTATTTTTTAGTAGAGATGGGGTTTCACCATGTTAGCCAGGATGGTCTCGATCTCCTGACCTCGTGATCCGCCCGTCTCAGCCTCCCAAAGTGCTGGGATTACAGGCTTGAGCCACCGTGCCCGGCCTACTTTTTTGTATTTTTAATTACTTGAGGAATGCATATATCCGTCCTCCTTTATGAGAAAAGAATAGACCCTTATAGATGGAGGTAAAGTTCTATAACATATCTTCATTGAACATGTGATTTTTTTTTAAAGTATAAATAACATATTCATATTTTCACAAATTGCTTGTTTTCACTACGCAATGTTTTGAGAGCTGTGTATGTTAATGCAGTTGACTCTTGAACAGTGGGTTTGAATTGCTCGGGCCCACTTATACTTAGCTTTTTTTTGGCCAGACACATATGGCCAGCATATATGAGGAGCTAACTTCATATATGTGGGTTCCACAGGGCCAACTGCAGGACCTGAGTATGCATGGATTTGGTTATATGTGGGTGGTCCTAGAACTAGTCTCCTACGTGTGCCATGGGACAGCTGTACATGTGGGCCTAGTCCTTTCCTTTTAAAAATTTGTTTGAGATATCATCATTCATATACCATGCAATTCATCTTCAGTGGTTTTAAAATATTTACCAAGTTGTGGCCCGGCATGGTGGCTCACACCTGTAATCCCAGCACTTTGAGAGGCCGAGGCGGGCAGATCACGAGGTCGGGAGTTCGAGACCAGCCTGACCAACATAGTGAAACCCCATCTCTACTAAAAATACAAAAATTAGCCGGGCTTGGTAGCAACCACTTGTAATCCCAGCTGCTTCGGAGACTGAGACAGGAGAATTGCTTGAACCCGGGAGGCAGAGGTTGCAGTGAACCTAGATCATGCCACTGCACTCCAGCCTGGGTGACAGAGCAAGACTCTGTCTCAAAAAAAAAAAAAAAAAGGCCAGGAGCAGTGGCTCATGTCTGTAATCCCAGCACTTTGGGAGGCCAAGGTGGGTGGATGACAAGGTGTGAAGATCGAGACCATCCTGGCTAACACCATGTCTACTAAAAGCACAAAAAATTAGCCTGGCCTGGTGGCGCACGCCTGTAGTCCCAACTACTCAGGAGGCTGAGGCAGGAGAATCTCTTGAACCCAGGAGGCGGAGGCTGCAGTGAGCCGAGATCACACCACTGCACTCCAGCCTGGGTGACAGAGAAAGACTTCGTCTTGTCTCAAAAAGAAAAAAAAGGTATTTACCAGGTTGAATGATCATCTCCACTATCTAATTCCAGAACATTTTTCATCATCCCAGAAAGAAACTCCATAGCCCTTAGTCACTCTCCACCCTTCTCCCCTCCTAGCCCTGTTAACTATTAACTACTTTCTCTATCAATGGATTTGTCTACTCCGTATATCTCATACAATATAATTATATGCTATGTGGCATTTCATATCAGCCTTCTTTTCTTTAGCTTAATGTTTTCAAAGTTTATCCAGGTTGCAGCATATATCAGTATTTCATTGCTTTTTATGGCTGAATAATAATTCATTGTTTAGACATTCATCAGGTGATGGACATTTAGATTGTTTCTACTTGTTGGTTGTTCTGAATAATGCTCCTGTGAACATCTGTGTACCAGTTTTTGTGTGGACATATGTTTCTAATTCTCTTGGGTATATGTTTAGGAGTGGAATTGCTGGGTCATGTGTTAACTGTTTAGTTTCTACAGAATTGCCAAACTGTTTTCCATAGCAGCTGTACCATTCTACAATCCGACCAGCAATATGAGGGTTCCAGTTTCTCCACATCCTTTTTACCACTTGTCTTTCTTTTTTTTGTTTGTTTTTTTTGAGACAGAATCTCGCTCTGTCACCAGGTTGGAGTACAGTGGCATGATCTCAGCTCACTGCAACCTCCACCTCCCAGGTTCAAGCAATTCTCCTGTCTCAGCCTCCCAAGTAGCTGGGATTATAGGTGCCCACCACCACACGCAGCTAATTTTTGTATTTTTAGTGGAGAAGGGGTTTCACCATATTGGTCAGGCTGATCTCGAACTCCTGACTTCAGGTGATCTTCCTGCCTCAGACTCCCGGAATGCTGAGATTACAGGCATGAGCCACTGCGCCCAGCCTGTCTTTCTTTATTCATAGTGGACATGAAGTGGTATCTCATCATGGGCTTCTTTTGATTTTGTTTTTAGAAACAGGGTCTTGCTCTGTCTCCCAGGCTACAATGCAGTGGCGCAGTCATAGCTCATAGTAGCCTCACCTTCTCTGTTCAAATTGTCCTCCCACGTCAGCATCTTGAATAGCTGGGACTACAGGCACATGCCACCGCAGAGACAGGGTCTCATTTATGTTGCCCAGGCTGGTCGCGAACTCCTGGGCTAAAGTAATTCTCCTACCTTGGCTTCCCAAAGTGCTGGGATTTTGTGCTACCTCCGGGGATTCACTGTAGTTTTGATTTGCATTTCCCTAATGACTAATGATGTTAATCTTTTCTTATGTTTTTTGGTCATTTGTCTGTCTTCTTTGGAGAAGTGTCTGTTTAAATCCTTTGTCTTTCTTCCTCCCCGCCCCCAACCCCAGGCGGAATTTCGCTTATTGCCCAGGCTGGAGTGCAGTGGCACGATCTTGGCTCACTGCAATTTCCACCTCCTGGGTTCAAGCAGTTCTCTGCCTCAGACTCCTGAGTAGCTGGGATTACAGGCGCCCACCACCACGCCTGGCTAATTTTTTGTATTTTTAGTAGAGATGGGGTTTCACCATCTTGGCCAGACTGGTCTTGAACACCTGTGACCTTGTGATCCGCCCACCTCAGCTTCCCAAACCAACAAAATTTTACATAAAGCAATATAGGATACTTGTAGTAGCTGTTTAAAGGAAAGAATTTGTCTCCTGGTAACTTAATAAAATTAGATTTTTGCCCTTGTTTTTGGAGTGAAAATGCACGGTGAAAATTGGCCAGGCACGGTGGGGGCTCATGCCTGTAATCCCAGCAGTTTGGAAGGCCGAGGAGGGTGGATCACCTGAGGTCAGGAGTTTGAGACCAGCCTGACCAACATGGAGAAACCCCGTCTCTACTGAAAATACAAAATTAGCTAGACATGGTGGTGCATGCCTGTAATCCCAGCTACTTCGGAGACTAAAGGAGGAGAATCACTTGAACCCAGGAGGCGGAGGTTGCGGTGAGCTGAGATCGTGCCATTGCACTCCAACCTGGGCAACAAGAGCGAAACCCCGTCTCAAAAAAAAAGTGCATTGCAATGCTTGTATTTTTTTCCCCCAAAATAGCATTTTGATAAATAACATCGAATCCTTGAATTTTAGGGATATGTTGAAAACATGTCAATGTAAAATTGTATTGCAAATATTCAAGTCAAATTTAAGCAACCTTTCAACAATAAGCAAAGAGGAATGTGATTTGTTGGTATTTAATCCTTTTCCTTTTGACCTAATTTCCTTAGAGAAATATTTTGAACTTGTGCTCTCAGGCCAGATTTTCCTGTCACACTGCCTGAACTAGATCAGAGGCTTCTCTGCCCTTTAATCCTTGCCCTGTTTACCATCAGTAACAATTGTAAACTAGTTCCTCATCATTATCAAGGCAGTGACTATCTTTCCCATTGATGAGAAGTGGTGATTATTTACTTAGGCTTGTGTTAGTCACAGATGCTTCAAATAGCTTGATCTTTTTCTTTAGGTAAGCATTTACACGGGATCAGTAAATAGGAAACATGGATGAAACCTCTCCTTAAAATTTGCTATTAGAATTTATCCAAAAAAAATTTTTTTTTTGAGACCGAGTTTCGCTCTGTTGCCCAGACTGAAGTGCAGTGGTGTGATCCCAGCTCACTACAACCTCTGCCTCCCAGGTTCAAGCAATTCTCGTGCCTCAACCTCCCCAGTTGCTAGGATTACAGGCACGAGCCAACATGCCCGGCTAATTTGTGTATATTTAGTAACAACAGGGTTTCACTATGTTGGCCAGGCTGGTCTTGAACTCCTTACCTCAAGTGATCCACCTGCCTCCGCCTCCCAAAGTGCTAGGATTATAGATGTGAGCCACCTCCGGCCCAGAATGTGTTTTTAATTAGTCTTGTGTTTAAGAACAGAAATATGGCCAGGCGTGGTGGCTTATGCCTGTAATCCCAGCACTTTGGGAGGCTAAGGCGGGCAGATCACGACGTCAGAAGATCAAGACCATCCTGGCCAACGTGGTGAAACTCCGTCTCTACTAAAAGTACAAAAATTAGCTGGGTGTAGTGGTGTGCACCCAGCTACTGAGGCCGAGGCAGGAGAATTGCTTGGACCCAGGAGGCAGAATTTGCAGTGAGCCCAGATCGCACCACTGCATTCCAGCCTGGGCAACAGAGTGAGACTCCGTCTCAAAAAAAAAAAAAAAAAAAACAGAAACACAAGAATTGATTGAATTGATAATGAAGTGGTTTTGTTTGTTTTTTGAGACAGAGTCTCACTCTGTTGCCTAGGCTGGAGAATAGTGACCTGGTCTCAGCTCACTGCAACCTATGTGTCCCGGGTAACCCTCAAGTGATTCTCCTGCCTCAGCCTCCTGGGTGGCTGGGATTACAGGCACCTGCCACCACACCCGGCTGATTTTTGTATTTTTAGTAGAAACAGGGTTTTGCCATGTTGGCCAGGGTGGTCTCGAACTCCTGACCTCAGGTGATCCACCTGCCTCGGCCTCCCGCTATGCTGGGATTACAGGCCTGAGCCACCACACCCGGCCTAAAGTTTTTTTAATGTGGAATTGTCTGCTTCTTTCATTTAGTTTGTAAGGACGTAGGTGTGCTTGCTAGTGCAGTTTTTCCTATGATCTGTGGATAGATATAAATTTATATTTAAAATTTTCCCAAAGGAAAAAAAATTCCATGAAATTTTTCTCTGCAGTTCTCTCTTTCTAGTTGGATTACACAAAAATGTATTACTTAGACATACTAGCTTTGTATTTGCCACCTGTATCTATAAGAGATTCTCTACCAAATTGCTTTCTGAGGTCCCTGGTTACCATTAGTAGGGTTAGGCTGAGTTAAGCATGTATATCCAAACCCACCTACCTGGGAGGTGGGAGGATCCCTTGAGAACAGAAGTTTGAGGCCATCCTGGACAACACAGCAAGACGCCAGCTCTTAAAAAAAAAAAGAGTGGCTGGGTGTGGTGGCTCACGCCTGTAACCCCAGCACTTTGGGAAGCTGAGGCAGGCAGATCACCTGAGATCAGGAGTTCGAGACCAGCCTGACCAATATGGTCAAACCCCACCTCTACTAAAAAATATAAAATTAGCCGGGCATGGTGGCACATGCCTGTAGTCCCAGCTACTAGGGAGGCTGAGGCAAGAGAATTGCTTGAACCCGGGAGGCGAAGGTTGCAGTGAGCTGAGATTGTGCCATTGCGCTCCAGCCTGGGCAACAAGAGCAAAACTCTGTCTCAAAAAAAAAAAAGTGTATATCCATATGTCTACATCCTGTAACCGTATGTTGTTTATTTTTATTTTGTTTATTATAAGAGGGCACGATGGGCACTATCTTGGCTCACTGCAACCTCTGCTCCCAGGTTCAAGCAGTTCTCCTGCTTCAGCCTGCTGAGTAGCGGGGTTTATAGGCACTTACCATGCCCAGCTAGTTTTTGTATTTTTAGTAGAGACAGGGTTTCACCATGTTGGCCAGGCTGGTCTTGAACTCCTGAGCTAAAGTGATCCACCCGTCTTGGCCCCTCAAAGTGCTGAGATTACAGGCGTGAACCACTAGGCCCCACCAACATCCTATAACCATGTTTTGAAAAGAAAGAGTAGGCTGGCCTCAGTGGGTCACGCCTGTAATCCCAAGCACTTTGGGAGGCCAAGGTGGGAGGGTTCCTTGAGTCCAGGAGTTTGAGACCCGCCTGGGCAACATCATGAGACCCGCCTGGGCAACATCATGAGACCCTGTCTCTACAGAAGGTTTTAGAAAGTAGACAGGCAGGCCGGGCGCGGTGGCTCAAGCCTGTAATCCCAGCACTTTGGGAGGCCGAGACGGGCGGATCACAAGGTCAGGAGATCGAGACCACAGTGAAACCCCGTCTCTACTAAAAATACAAAAAATTAGCCGGGCGCGGTGGCGGGCGCCTGTAGTCCCAGCTACTCAGGAGGCTGAGGCAGGAGAATGGCGGGAACCCGGGAGGCGGAGGTTGCAGTGAGCCGAGATCGCGCCACTGCACTCCAGCCTGGGCAACAGCGTGAGACTCCGTCTCAAAAAAAAAAAAAAAAAAAGAAAGTAGACAGGCATCGGCTGGGCGCAGTGGCTCACGCCTGTAATCCCAGCACTTTGGGAGGCCAAGGAGGGCGGATCGACGTCAGGAGATTGAGAGGCGCCTATAGTCCCAGCTACTTGGGAGTCTGAGGCAGGAGAATGGCGTGAACCTGGGAGGCGGAGCTTGCAGTGAGCCACTGTCGCGCCACTGCACTCCAGCCTAGGCAACAGAGAGAGACTCCATCTCAAAAAAAAAAAAAAAAAAAAAAGGCAGGTGTGGTGGCGCGTGCCTGTAGTCCTGGATACTCAAGGAGGCTGAGGTGGGAGGATTGCTTGAGCTTAGGAGGTCAAGACTGCAGTGAGCAGTGATCACGCCACTGCATTTCAACCTGGGCAACAGAGCAAAACCCTGTCTCAAAAAAAAAAAAAAAGAAAAAGAAATCACCTTTAACACAGGATATTCTGTAGCTGATCCATTGGAATTGAGAAATCCTTATAAATGTATTCATCTACTGTGTATCCACAAATTTTTTTTTTATGCTTTAAGTTTCATGGTATATGTGCACAACCTGCAGGTTTGTTACATATGTATACATGTGCCATGTTAGTGTGCTACACCTGTTAACTTGTCATTTACATTAGGTATATCTCCTAATGCTATCCCTCCCCTCTCCTGCAATCCCATCACAGTCCCCGGTGTGTGATGTTCCCCTTCCTGTGTCCAAGTGTTCTCATTGCTCAGTTCCCACCTATGAGTGAGAACATGTGGTGTTTGGTTTTCTGTCCTTGCGATAGCTTGCTCAGAATGACGGTTTCTAGCTTCATCCGTGTCCCTACAAAGGACATGAACTCATCACTGTGTATCCACATATTATTTTTTTTTTTTTGAGACGGAGTCTCACTCTATCGCCGAGACTGTAGTGCAGTGGTGTGATCTCAGCTCACTGCAAACTCCGCCTCCTGGGTTCACACCATTCTCCTGCCTCAGCCTCCTGAGTAGCTGGGACTACAGGCATGTGCCACCACGCCCGGCTAATTTTTTGTATTTTTAGTAGAGACGAGATTTCACTGTGTTAGCTGGGATGGTCTCGATCTCCTGACCTCGTGATCCGCCAGCCTTGGCCTCCCAAAGTTCTGGGATTATAGGCGTGAGCCACTGCACCCAGCCAAAAATTTTTTAAAGAAAAAAGAGAAACTCTTTTTATCCTAACTTAAACTGCCTTTGTATTGCTTTCAAAGGCTGCTTGATTATCTTTAAATCAAATCCGTATGACTGAGAAAGCAGTATTTTATTAGTTTCTTAGTGATTTTTTTGATCAGAGAAATAGGAACTAGTGGAGTAAAGATAAAATAAATATATGAAATAAATTTTTTATATATATGTATATATTTGTTTTTTTTGAGATGGAGTGTTGCTCTGTCTCCCAGGCTGGAGTGCAATGGCACAATCTCAGCTCACTGCAAGCTCCATCTCCTGGGTTCAAGCGATTCTCCTGGCTCAGCCTCCTGAGTAGCTGGGATTACAGGTGTCTGCCACCACGCCCAGCTAATTTTTGTATTTTTAGTAGAGACAAATACAAAATTTAGGGTTTCGCCATGTTGGCCAGGCTGGTCTCGAACTCCTGACCTCGTGATCCTCCTGCCTCAGTCTCCCAAAGTGCTGGGATTACAGGCATGAGCCACCATGCCCCAAAAACGCTAATGGGTTTAAAAGAACGTAAAGAATATACATTTTTTACATTTTTAGGAGTTAAAATAGATTTCTCTTTCAACTTTTGTGTATGTTTGAAACTTATAATGTTGGAAAAATATATGAATCTTGTATTTTACTTTTAGTTTGTTCATTCAAGTATTTCAATAAAATAGATGATTACTCCATATTCTCAAAGAGGTTTTAAAATCTTTTTTAGTGGGCCAGGCGTGGTGGCTCACGCCTGTAATCCTAACACTTTGGGAGGCCGAGGCAGGCAGATAACAAGGTCAAGATACCGAGACTATCCTGCTCAATATGGTGAAATCCTGTCTTTTCTAAAAATACAAAAATTAGCTGGGGGTGATGGTGCACCCCTGTAATCTCAGCTACTCGGGAGGCTGAGGCAGGAGAATCGCTTGAACTCGGGAGGCAGAGGTTGCAGTGAGCCGAGATCGCACCACTGCACTCCAGCCTGGCGACAGAACGAGACTCCATCTCCAAAAGAAAAAAAATCTTTTTTAGTGAATGGAAGGTTGGAAAAATTTCACCCAATCTTTTAATGAAGTGTATCACAAAATGAAAGAACCTAATAAAAATGAACAAAAGGTAGTTGACTGAACTCATCTATCTTTGTAGAATACTTCATATATAAATGAGGCTTTTTGTGTGGCAAGTAGATGGAATAGTGAGTCTACTTTTTGTCAGGTGCATAGCTTTCATTTACAGTGGAGTCTTTAAGGCTAAACACTATTGGAATTATTTTTTATTTCCTTCTACTTACCTCTGTTTTCTTTTACAGCATCCACCCGTTTTGTCAAGTGTGAAAAATGTCATCATTTTTTTGTTGTGCTATCTGAAGCAGACTCTAAGAAAAGCATAATTAAAGAACCTGAATCAGCAGCAGAAGCTGTAAAATTGGCATTCCAACAGAAACCACCACCTCCCCCTAAGAAGGTATAAGTCTTAAGCTCAGTCTTACAAGTATTTTATCTTGAAAACATTCCATTGCTTCCCTTTCCCAAGTTTATATTGAATCCTAATACTAGTATCTGAACAAGTATTACAGGTTCATAATATGGACCATATGTGGCTAAATTGTTATTGCCTATTTAAATTGCCTTTTGGAATTTAAATATGGGGTCCATTGCTTTTTCCCATGTTATGATTACTGTATTTAGTAGCAGTGAAATGTAGCTAGATAATTATTAAAATGTTAACTTGTTAATACCAAGTTAATCTGAAATAATATCTTTACCATAGAGCAAGCAACTTTTGATTTATTTTTGTTCGTTTGGACCCTTAAATAACACCAGCCTAGGCTGGTCCACTTGACTAGCCTTAAAAAAAAAAAAAAAAAAAACCCTATAATTATCTCCCTTAAATTGGTCTATTTTATGGTAAAACAGCCTTCAGTCTAATAATATAAGCAAGTAGTTTTTTCATAGCCAGTGTGCCAGGGCTGCTCTGTATAGCACTGTGGCTTTGGTAGTGTGGACTCTTTTTAGAAGCCTCAGGCCGAGTATGATTTGGTCCTGTGAAATGTAACAGAATGTACCACCAGCTCCATTGGGTACTTGGTGTGTGCTTTTTGAGAACTGGGAACCCTTGTACCCTGGCTGTGTGCCTTCTGTTCTGGCTGTGTCTCAGATGTTTGCACACTTAGATTATTTCTCATTGCCTCAGTGTATCTTTCTTCTACTGTGTTTAGATAGCAGTGCATTTGTCTCTACTTCCAAATGTGCTGTGACAGGTTTAATGTCATTGGTATAATTTGTAAGGAATAAAGATGTTTAAAACTATAAAAAAATGTATATGGTCAACTAAATAATTTGTCATTAAAAAAATGGAAAATATATTGGGCTTTATATTCTATATGAATTTGTGTAGACTTCAGACATCTGAGTTAAAATTCCAGGCAGTTTATTTTCAGGAGTTATACTGCTGAAAATAGTATAAATAATATATAAATATTGAATTATTTATTTTTTAATCAGGGTTTCACTCTGTTGCCCAGGCTGGAGTGCAATGGCACACTCATGGTTCACTGCAGCCTTAACCTCCCTGGGCTCAAGTGATCCTCCCACTTCAGCCTCCACAGTAGCTGGGTGCAGGTGTGTGCCACCATGCCCAGCTAATTTCTGTAGAGACAGGGTTTCGTTGTTGTCCAGGCTGGTCTGCACCTCCTGGGCTCAAGTGATCCACCCACCTCAGCCTCCCAAAGTACAGGGATTCCAGGCGTGAGCCACCATGCCCGGCAGGAGTTGTTGAATATTAATTCACCAACCATTTCATTTCTATTCACTTTTTAGTGAATAAAAAATTTACCCCAGGTTCTAAGCTGTTGGCAATAACCAACTGTAGAACAGAGCTTTAGCTACTATTAAGAGTAAAGTTTTTAGAGTTGAGCCTGGTGGCTCATGCCTGTAATCCCAGCACTTTGGGAAGCCAAGGTAGGAGGATCGCTTGAACCCCAGGAGTTCAAGACCAGCCTGGGCAACACAGTGAGACCCTGTCTCAAAAAAAGAAAAAAGTGTATTTTTAGAAAATTTAAAAAAATAATAAGAATACAATTTTTAGGGTCTCATTTAGATAAATGAGTAGCTTTAAAGTTAATTATCTGAGAAAAAACTAAATGTATTAAAACACATGGATACTGATGGTATAATGGCTTTTGATTATATAATGCCTGTTTCTGAAAAGGGTAGTTTTATAATATGTTATCTTTGTGAAGAATATTATTCATTTGATTGAGAGGTATAGATTTATTTTAATGATTTACATTAATGTTGATACTTTTAGACCCATGGTGGCATGTGTATGTATTCTAAGTTACTTTAAATTTAATTGTTTATTAAAAAATAAAGGTTGATAGCATTGTTTATAGAATAGAAATTAGCATAACACAGTGATACTTTGTTAAACTAGAGAACAAATGAATTGTGTTTTTGTTCATTTAGTGTTTAGGGCCTCTGAATCATTGCTATATAATGTATTGTCATTTTGTTTTTAATGAGAGTCTTTGTCAGATTTAAAACTGTAAGCAAGTATGCTTCGTATATAACTTTTTAATGTGTGTGCTCTTATAGCTCATATTAAATTATTCATACCTAATCATTTTTCAGATTTATAACTACCTCGACAAGTATGTTGTTGGCCAGTCATTTGCTAAGAAGGTGCTTTCAGTTGCTGTGTACAATCATTATAAGAGAATATATAATAATATCCCAGCTAATCTGAGACAGCAAGCAGAGGTTGAGAAGCAGACATCATTAACACCAAGAGGTAGCGTTTTTGATAATTGACCTAAATAGAGATTGCTATGCTTAAAAGTAATCTTTATTTGTAACTCCTCACGTTCTTCTTAAAATGTTTTTTATATAGTGGAGCATTTTTCAAAGTGCAGGTTACTCCCCATTAGTGGGTCATGAAATCATTTTGGTAGGTTGCCAACAGCATTTTTTAAAAATTTGATAGATATGAATAGAAAATATCAGAATACATTATAGTTAAGGTAAATATTATTTCTTAGGCCTGGCATGGTGACTTTTGCTGGTAATCCCACACGTTTGGAGGCTGAGGTGGGGGGATCACTTGAGGTCAGGAGTTCGAGACCTGCCTGGCCAGCATGGTGAAACCCTGTCTCTACTAAAAATACAAAAATTAGCTGGGTGGGGTGGCATATGCCTGTAGTCCCAGCTACTTGAGAGGCTGAGGCAGGAGAATTGCTTGAACCTGGGAGGCAGAGGTTGTGGTGAGCTGAGGTCACACCACTGCACTCCAGCCTGGGCAACAAGACTCCATCTCAAAAAAAAAAAAAGGAAAAAAAAAACAACTTACGTTTTCAGTTATATGTGCATAGGTTCTGAGTCACAAAGAAAATTATACTACTTATTGAGGGTCTTAGTAAAAAATGTTTGAAAGCCACTGGGGTAGAGATTGAGACATCATTTTCACCACAACTAGTTCCCCATGAATGGATCTTAGCAGTGCTCTGTACAACTCAGTTCTCTTGGGTTCAGGATACAGAATTTCATTTGCCTGTGTCAGAGATATGTGGAGATGATGACTGTTAATATATCCAGCACTCGTTTTTCTTTGGGCCCTAGCTACAGAGTGTATAAGGTTAAGGGCAAATCTGTGAGTGATTCAAAGTACAATTTCTCTTAAGGGTAGATTCTAATATACCAGTACTGTATAATCTCAATTTACTGTGGACAATAATGAGATATACTATGGACAGTTTACTGAGAATATACTGTGTAATCTCAATTTACTATGGACAATAATGTATATTAATAGAATGATTTTATTTAAAACAATTATGAATAGAGTAAATATAAATATTTAATTTTTTGTTTTGTTGGCCAGACAGCCCTGATTTCTGATTTAGGCCTACATTCCATCATTTTAGATTCTTTTAATTATCACTGTACAGTGTGAAGGAGTTCTGCTAAGTACTTAAATTTATAAATCTACATTATCTTTGATAGCCTTTAGTAGCAACTAAATGTATAATTTATTTAAATGAAGACACTTGTTCACTTGTTGAATTTACATCACATAACTGCAAAATAGTTACGTGATGGTATCAGTTATTTTTAGAAAGTATAAGTCATAACTAATGGAAGACTCAGAACCTTTTTTCTTTTTTTTCAAGACAAGGTCTCGCTCTGTCACCCAGGCTAGATTGCAACTCACTGCAGCCTCAACTTCCCAGGCTCCAGTGACCCTCCCACCTCAACCTCCCAAGCAATCCACCTGCCTCAGCCTCCCAATGTGCTGGGATTAATAGGCTTGAACTCCTGCGCCTGGCCTGAAATCTTCATTTTTATAAGGTCCAAATAGCACTGATAGTTATGTGGCAAAACTTTTTTGTTTTCTTCAGTCAATAAATAAATATTTAAGCTATTCTAAGTGCTGGAGGAGCAAATGGTTATAATATGTATAGCATGAGGGGCTTAAACTCTTATATAAAGACTTATACCCTTACAGTAGATATCAATTATATATTTGACAAATATGAATATTAGCAACTGGACAGCCATCTTTATGCATGGTTTTGTTTTAATATAGAAAAGATATAGCATATAGATTCTTAATATGAAAAGCTGAAAAATGTTAGTGAACACATCCTTTAAATATATTTGAAAGAGGACAGGAGGTAGGATACTCATTGTTTGTTCCCCCAAGGTAAACAAATATGTAATATTTTCATCCTCTTTCTTAGAGTTAGAAATAAGAAGACGGGAGGATGAGTACAGATTTACAAGTAAGTGACTTCAGGTCCTCCTCTGTAATCATTCTTCCTTTTGACATTTATTTCAGTGAAGTGTTTTAGCAGTAACAGTGATAGACATGTATGTATTTGCTTGTGTATTACCAAGAAAGATACATATTATCTAAATGTGTTTATCATACATGGTATAAATAACTTTGGAATAGTTTTTCATAGCTAATTTTAATTTCTATATGTTTGGTTATTTTTTATTTTTTCTATCAAACTACAATTAGAGTTGGCCTGCTTCTTGTGGGTCACAGGAATTTGGGGGAGGCAGATTATTTTCTAGCTACTCTTTGCCAGAAACCACACTGTTTCTTTTTTGGTATTTATGAAACTTAAAGTCTTACAAATTATGAGTAAGCCTTAATTCACTGTTTCTAGCCCTGGATTGCCCCTAAAAGCATCAGATGGTCCGATGGAGGGTGTGGAAGGACTTGATAGACCAAAGAGACTGGCCCTTCTGATGTCTTCCACCTAGTCCTTTGGAGGTGGATGTAGTTAGTTGCTGCATTGAGGGTAGAGGTTCCAGGGGTGTCATAGAAAGATTCACATGGCCTTTTGTTTTAGTAATTGAAATAAAGAAAATTAGCTAAGTTTGATACTTTTACATTTGCCTTTGAACCAAGTAGTATTATATATCCACTATTTGAAGTGTACTGTATATAGGATGAGCCATGAGAATATAACTTGTGTACCAACTTGGGCATGACATTTATCACATGTAATAACATTACATTATCCCCAGTTACTTTTAAATTTGTGGAAATACTGATTATACCATGCATGGTAAAATTAAGAAATACAGTAAGTGCAATAGAATTAGATTATATATAAGAATGTAAGATCTAAATAATAACCTTTAGGTATATATATAATTTATATTTCGTAATGAAAAAATATATTCTGATATGCAGTCAATACCATACTCATAAATTGTGTTGATGGCTAGTGAAACTATACTAAATTAGTAAAGAAAGTCTGTAGTCCATATTTTGAAAGACATGTCATGTAATATATGTAGTGATTTAATGTTATTTAAATGTTAACAAGTAACAGTATTTAAGAACTTATGTAAAAGATTGACTGACTTAGAAACAAATACTTCAAAAGCTTAAATTTATTGTCATGTGCAGTTTTGTTGTGTTTTATGTGGGATTTTAAGTTCTAAAGTTAGGTTGTTAACTAACACCAGCTGTTTGTTGGTGGTGTTAGACCCTAACACTGATCTAGGGTTTTAGACCAAAATCATGTACAATAAGATTAATTCTTGTAAGTCCCTTTGGAAGTAAAATTTTAGAGACCAACATACGGCTTTTAGGAGGACTGACACAATTGGCTTTTTTTCTCCATCTTTGGAATATAATGATGTTTAAGTTGAGCACCAGATGAAATACTTCGTTTGCGTTTAAGGACTATGTTGTGTGAATAATTAAACACTAGGGAAATGGTAATAATAATAGAAGATTCTTCTGTAACACTTATAAAACTATCTGCCAGGTATTGTTCTTAAGTGTTTTGCATATATTCATTTAATCTCCCCTAAACCCATGAGACAGAAACTATTATTTTTATCTCCATTTTTGAAATAAGGAAACTGAAACCATAAATTTTAAGTAATTTATCCATGGCCACACAGCTGGTGAGCTCTGTGCAGCTAACTACTACACTAGCCTGCTTGCTCGTGGTCCTCATTTTAGAGAGCTATGCTTACAAAGTGAGAGATGCACAAACAGGTACTAACTGAAAGAATTGGAGAGTTATCTCAAGTTTACTGTAAGGCATATACTCATAAAATGGGATGATAGACATCATTTAAATTATTTTTTTTAACTTAAATCATTAAGTTAAATACATAGATTACGTGGTTCCACTGTAATTAATATGCCTCTTGCAATTTTGTTCAGTTATTCGTCTAAACCGTTTGTGTGTGTGTGAGAGAGAGAGAGAGGGAGGGAGGGAGATAGAGAATGAGTGAATGATAAGCACCTGCTGGCCTCGCTTATCCGAAGCTACATCTAAATCATTTTTCCCCTTTGGGCAGAGCTAAACTTAACCCAAGCTCCTTCCTATGTTATCATAATCGCTAACCAGATTTTGCTGAAATTTTTAAAAGTACTTTGCTAGTGACGATTTAACTAACCCCATACAGCAGACTGGGTTTTCTTGGCTGATGTGGATTATAATGAGGCACAACATTGTGAATTATTCCCTAATTATTAACCCTCAAAGGTAGCACAGTTTAATCCAGATGTTTATGGAATGCTTATTGATTTTGATGAATAATGCTTTACCTTAAGTGTGAAGATAGTTTGAAAGTGACAGCCAGATGGAATAGGACCATGATAATAGATACGTCTACTGAACTGTTATTCTGTCAGTTTAATTAAAATAATAATGCATTGGAAAGTCTTGATTTTCTTAATCAATTTCTTAGAAAATAAAATTTAGGCCAGGTATGGTGACTCATGCTTGTAATCTCAGCACTTGGAGAGGCCAAGGCAGGTGGATCACTTGAAGTCAGCAGTTCGAGATCAGCCTGGGCAACATGGCAAAACCCCATCCCTACTAATAATATAAAAATTAGCCAGGTGTGGTGGCATGTACCTGTAATCCCAACTACTCAGGAGGCTGAGGCAGGAGAATCACTTGAACCCAGGAGGCGGAGGTTGCAGTGAGCTGAGATTGCACCACTGTACTCCAACCTGGACAACAGAGAGAGACTCTGTCTCAAAAAAAAAAAAAAAAAAGTAAAAATGAATTCAGAAAATATAAACAAGTATGTTATGATGACAGGTACTCAAATGCTAAGAACCAAGAACAATCTGAATATTTACAAATCTGGATAATCTTTCCTTTAGCCAAGAGAAAGTAAGAATAAAGATTTATTTATTTTGTTTTGTTTTGTTTTATTTTTATTTTATTTTTTTGAGATAGCATCTTACTCTGTTGCCCAGGCTGGAGTGCAATGGCATGATCTTGGCTCACTGCAACCCCCGCCTCCCGGGTTCAAGCTATTCTCCTGCCTCGACTACTTCCCAAGTAGCTGGGACTATAGGCGTGTACCAGTACATCTGGTTAATTTTTGTATTTTTAGTAGGGATGGGGTTTCACTGTGTTGGCCAGGCTGTTCTTGAACTCCTGACCTCAGGTAATCCACCAGCCTTGCCTCCCAAAGTGCTGGGATTACAGGCTGAGCCACCATGCCCCACCCTAAAGATTTATTTTTGTAGGAACCTGGCTGATCAAATGATACTTCACTAGCAGTGTCAGTCCCATGTAGTCATTAGCAATGTCAGTCACATTTAGTTAAGAGTTATGTCTCTAATAAAGGAACTAGAAAGATCCAGTACAGGTCCAATAAAATTAGAGATTTAGATAGGACCAGAGATAGTGAGGTCTACCATATTTGGTTTCTCTAGTAGATTTTATTGATTAAGAAACAGGAACATAAAATTTATATGACTTGCCCTTGATCATATGGCTTCTACTTAGAGACAAACGAAGGTCCATAGCTAAAGCTTTCTAACTCCTGGCTCTGCTCTTCCATTGCATTGCCTTCCCTTGGGTAAAGGAGTATTCTTACATATTTATGTAAATAAAGACAGGGAAAAAAATCAATTTCCTTTGCTTGAGGTTCTTTATATAATCATTGTGTGCTATATGTTTGTCATTAGGTAATTTGAGATTTTTCTCCTTTGTAGGTAAGACAGAATGTCAAAATACTTAAATTTTCTGTGTAGATGTTCAGTTTTAGATAAAAGTTTTTATGGGACATTTTCCTTAAGTAAATTCAAATGAATCTCAAGTACTTCCTTTGGCATTTTTTTCAGAATTGCTTCAGATTGCTGGAATTAGCCCACATGGTAATGCTTTAGGAGCATCAATGCAGCAACAGGTAAATCAACAAATACCTCAGGAAAAACGAGGAGGTGAAGTATTGGATTCTTCTCATGATGACATAAAACTTGAAAAAAGTAATATTTTGCTGCTTGGACCAACTGGGTCAGGTAAATAACTTGCTGAGAAAATTTATTACTCATTTAAAAAATCAGAATATAAATGATTCTATAACCTGTATCTTGTGATTGAAGTATTATGACTCTTGAGAAGAAAATCTAAGGCCAGTTGCCTAGATACACTATCAATATTCCTGCATAGAATACAAACTGAGGCCGGGCGCGGTGGCTCAAACCTGTAATCCCAGCACTTTGGGAGGCCGAGACGGGCGGATCACGAGGTCAGGAGATCGAGACCATCCTGGCTAACACGGTGAAACCCCGTCTCTACTAAAAATACAAAAAACTAGCTGGGCGAGGTGGCGGGCGCCTGTAGTCCCAGCTACTCGGGAGGCTGAGGCGGGAGAATGGCGTAAACCCGGGAGGTGGAGCCTGCAGTGAGCTGAGATCCGGCCACTGCACTCCAGCCTGGGCGACAGAGCAAGACTCTGTCTCACAAAAAAAAAAAAAAAAATACAAACTGAATTTGAGGCATTGGTGTTCCCCTTCAGACCAGTCCCTAACATCTTAACAGGAATAATAAAATAAAAAACAGCTATATCTAAAAAATAATAGACCAGATGTGGTGGCTCACACCTGTAATCCCAGCATTTTGGGAGACAAAGGTAGGAGGATCACTTGAGACCAGGAGTTTGAGACCAGCCTAGGCAACATAGCAAGACTCTATCTCTATAAAAAAAATTAAGTAGCCGGGCGTGGTGGCTCACGCCTGTAATCGCAGCACTTTGGGAGGCCGAGGCGGGCAGATCATGAGGTCAGGAGATCGAGACCATCCTGGCTAACACGGTGAAACCCCGTCTCTACTAAAAAATACAAAAAACTAGCCGGGCGTGGTGGCGGGCACCTGTAGTCCCAGCTACTCGGGAGGCTGAGGCAGAAGAATGGCATGAACCCGGGAGGCGGAGCTTGCAGTGAGCCAAGATCGTGCCACTGCACTCCAGCCTGGGCCACAGAGCCAGACTCCCGTCTCAAAATAAATAAATAAATAAATAAAGTATTAGCTGGGTGTGGTAGCATGTGCCTGTACTCCCAGGACTTGGGAGGCTGAGGCAGGAGGATCACCTAAGCCCAGGAGATTGAGGCTGGGGTGAGCCATGATCACAGGCTGCACTCCAGCCTGGGTGAGAGAGCAAGACCCTGTCTCTAAAAAAAAATAATAGCAGAAGAAAATGTAGCAATTGACAACTTTTTATTATATACTACTAAAATTTATTTTGCATTTTTATTGAAAAATTGTGTGCCAATATATGTTTAGTAAACTTTTAGTTAATGTTTCTATTTGTAGGTAAAACTCTGCTGGCACAAACCCTAGCTAAATGCCTTGATGTCCCTTTTGCTATCTGTGACTGTACAACTTTGACTCAGGCTGGATATGTAGGCGAGGATATTGAATCTGTGATTGCCAAACTACTCCAAGATGCCAATTACAATGTGGAGAAAGCACAACAAGGTATGTTTTCAGCATGGTCTGTCCCCAGATTTAGTATATTGGGGAATCAGTCTAATATTAAGAGACAATACAATTCTTGTTTTGAGTCAAGGATTAAAATTCTGTAATTATGTAAAAGTACCTTTGTTACATAATTTCTAGCATACTGATTAAGGGCCACATAGTTTGCTTTGCCTTATTGTCACTAAGCTGGCTGGTAGGGTTAAAAACAAGCCAAATTACTATCCCATTAGATCCTTAATACTATCATTGCTTTTCTTAACTCCCCTCAAGACTTCTAATACTTAGATTAAGATAGGACAGGGCAGGGGCAAGGGAGGACGGTACCAGATGACTCTAGAAACAGTTTAGCCTGTTGACCTACAGGATGTCATGGATGCTGCGTTGCTCCTTCATCTGTCATCTGTTCTTGTTTACATGAAGAGCATGACAGCTTCCTTTTCAAATTTCTTTAAGACAAGAATATAGGTGGGAAAGCGTAGGCTAAAGTTTTACTAATACTAGCACTGCAGATACCTCCCGCTTCCATACTATAAAGAATTCGTATACATTAGTGGGGCAAATCACTGTTATCAAGGAGATTTTGTTACCATACATAAATGTTATTCCGTAGAGCAGATTACAAAGCAGTTGTACAAAATGATGGATGGGAGAAATAAAAGTGCATTTTTATGATGTCAAGCTATTGCATATGTTAAGTATGAAAGCTCAAGTAACTTTGCTGTCTAGCTACCTAAGTCTTTTAAAGCTGAGGCTATCTTGTGTATATCTTTTCCATATTATAAATAGAATCCTCCTTAAATTATAGGAATTGTCTTTCTGGATGAAGTAGATAAGATTGGCAGTGTGCCAGGCATTCATCAGTTACGGGATGTAGGTGGAGAAGGCGTTCAGCAAGTAAGCAGTTGAATATTTTGTTCAAGCCCACTAAAAGGAAGGGAATACATCAACCTCCCAAATATTGTACGTTTGGTTTCACATTCAATTAGATTCTGTTTTGTTTATTTCTTCCACCCCCAAACTCCGCATATCATTTTGAAATAGTTTAGATCCTAAAAGAAAGTTGTTGACAATTTGAAATAGCAAATTACCTTGTTAGGAAATTTAAAATATTTTGAAGAACAGAAAAAATGAAATTTAATCTTTGTGTTTTTTTTTTAATTCCTCAAAGGCCCAGTTAAATATTTCTAGAAGACTCTTGAAGAAAGTTATGATTCTAACTAGACATGAATGAACTATGTACATGCTTCTTATTCCTTCCACTTAGTTAGAAGATAGGTATAAAATAATGTTTAATTCCTTGCAGAGCCATAATTGAAGTCACAATGATCTGTTGGCCAACTTGACCTTTTAATGGTAACTAATTATGACATAAACTATTAAAGAGTGAGGAAGATTGTTTCACTTTTTGACAGAGACATAGAAAGGTATAATCACACTTAGGTGCTGGAAATTTTTTTTTATAAAAGCATCTCCAAATATAGGTAGTCTCAAAGTTTAATACTATAAGTGGAATAGAATTATAATTTATGTGAAAGACATCTTCAACTATTTTCTAATTTTGAATGTTCCCACCGTGTTTGAACACCATTTTATACCGTCATAATTCTGTGTTTATGTCAGAATTACGTCTTTACTATCAAAAACAACCTGTTAGGTTGACTGTTTTCCTGAATTGCATCAAGTTCTATAACCATTTCAAATAAATGTATTAATTATTAATGTGATAAATGCATTAGATTTTCTTGTTATAGAAATGTGGGAGGTTCATTAGTTATGTTCATTGACCATAATCACACATTGTTTTCCCCATTGAATCCCATTGTCTAAAGTATAATAAATAATGCACTTGATATGGTGATGCTATAAATCATTTGTTTTTTATTTAGGGCTTATTAAAACTACTAGAAGGCACAATAGTCAATGTTCCAGAAAAGAATTCCCGAAAGCTCCGTGGAGAAACAGTACAAGTTGATACAACAAACATCCTGTTTGTTGCATCTGGTGCTTTCAATGGTTTAGACAGAATTATCAGCAGGAGGAAAAATGAAAAGGTAAGTTTTTCTGAGGGGTTACTAGAAGGATAGAGAGCATTTAAAGGATGTACACTCAGTTTCCATTCTCATATCTGCGGGCTACCCGTCATAGTTTTAATTATAAGAGTTGAGTTTTCTTAGAGCATATCAGAAATATACAGGGAAGGGTGCAGTGACTCACACCTGTAATCCCAGTTCTTTGGGAGGCCAAGGCGGGCAGATTGCCTGAGCTTAGGAGTTCAAGACCAGCCCGACCAACATGAAACCCTGTCTCTACTAAAGATACAAAAAATTAGCCTGTAGTGGGCACCTGTAATCCCAGCTACTCAGGAGGCTGAGGCAGGAGAATCACTTGAACCTGGGCGGTGGAGGTTGCAGTGAGCTGAGATCACGCCACTGCACTCCAGCCTGGGTGATAGAGGGAGACTCCATCTCAAAAAAAAAAAAAAAGAAGTATACAGTAAGTCCTCACTTAACGTCATCCCATAGGTTCTTGGAAACTGCAACTTTAAGCGAAATGACATGTAACAGACTAATTTTTCCTCATCAATTTAATAAGGAAATTATGTTGAACAAAATGACATTATTGGAGGACATGTTGTATGTTTCGTTTAAAGTTGCAGTTTCCAAGAACCTATCAACGATGTTAAGTGAGGACTTAGTGTATTTCTAGTTTTTAAAACTTCAGAGTAGGCTGGGCGCGGTGGCTCACGCCTATCATCCTAGCACTTTGGGAGGCCGAGGTGGGTAGATCATGAGGTCAGGAGATCGAGACCATCCTGGCTAATATGGTGAAACCCTGTCTCCACTAAAAATACAAATATTAGCTGGGCATGGTGGCAGGCGCCTGTAATCCCAGCTACTCGGGAGGCTGAGGCAGGGGAGTCACTTAAAACCCAGGAGGCAGAGGTTGCAGTGAGCCGTGATTGTGCCACTAAGCCACTGCACTCCAGCCTGGGTGACAGAGCAAGACTCTGTTTCAAAAATTTAAAAAAAAAAAAAATAACTTCAGAGTAGTAAATGGAAAGATTTCTAACTAAATATCATCTATATATGGACTTTGCTTTTTTTTTTGGAGACGGAATCTCGCTTGTCACCAGGTTGGAGAGCAGTGGTGCGATCTCGGCTCACTGCAACCTCCGTCTCCTGGGTTCAAGCGATTCTTGTGTCTCTGCTTCGTAAGTAGCTGGGATTACAGGCACACGCCACCACACCCAGCCAATTTTTGTATTTTTATTTTTTTTATTTTATTTTATTTTATTTTTTGAGACAGAGTCTCGCTCTGTCCCCCAGGCTGGAGTGCAGTGGCACGATCTCGGCTCACTGCAAGCTCCGTCTCCTGGGTTCAGGCCATTCTCCTGCCTCAGCCTCCCGAGTAGCTGGGACTATAGGCGCCCGCCACCGCACCTGGCTAATTTTTTGTATTTTTAGTAGAGACGGGGTTTCACCGTGGTCTCGATCTCCTGACCTTGTGATCCGCCCGCCTCGGCCTCCCAAAGTGCTGGGATTACAGGCTTGAGCCACCGCGCCCAGCCATATTTTTAGTAGAGACGAAGTTTCACCATGTTGGCAAGGATGGTGTTGATCTCCTGACCTCATGATCCACCCACCTCGGCCTCCCAAAATTCTAGGATTACAGGCATGAGCCACCACACCCAGCCTGTATGGTCATTTTAAAAGTGTAACTTGATGAGTTCAACTTAATATTTTATCTGGGGAGTTCATTATTGAAGGTAGTTACTGTATCAGTACAATTTCTATTCACTCCCCCTGCCCAATTCACTGGTGCCCAGTAAAGTTTATCTCCGTTGCCCTTGCTCATAGAGTTTACCATAGATCACTGCTGACGTTCACCAGTGGAGGGGAGCATTTTGGCAGATACAGGAAGGATTATGATCCCACCTAGTGTTATAGGTGTTTCTTCTTATAACCCCTGCTTTTAATTGGGACTGGGACTTGTTTCTTCATATCCTCATAGTACATGCCCAGTACTTATTTTTTGATTGAGTACAACAAAACGTAATGTCAGCATAGTGGCAGGAAGCCCAGAAAACACCTGTATTTTCCATGGTTTTGTAGTTTGCATAATAGCACAAGTGATCGCATTTATATTACATAACATTCTATTTGAAATCTTCATGTCATAGATCAGCTGTGTGCTATATTGCTTGATGTAAGTCTTCTTGGCCTTGAATGTACTAGTTTAAGTAATAGGTTAGTAGTAGTAAAAAATAATAATCATAATGCTGCTAATGGTACGGTTGTCCATGGTAGTTCCTTTGCCTAGCCTAGGTGAGGAAACACTTTTAAAAATACTAACCGTGCCACGTAATTACTGTTATTCCTCAGTACCAGGCCTTTTTCAGCATGGATATGGTTAGATTTTTGTTTTTCTACTAATTTATGCAAAATTTCAATAGCAGCCAAAACATAATATGAAAATTTGTTTTTTTGTGTCATTGAAATACTGCATAAATTAGCCTAACAAATTAGAAAGAAGAAATTATTTCTTTGGGTGTGTGTGTGTGAGAGCGATAACCCTGTATTTGAAACTCTGTAACTAAAAGCAAAGACCATGTTCTGATGTTAATTAGTATTTCATACTTCCAAAAAGGATTTGAAGCTAGAAACATGTAGGACAGAAGGTTTGAAAGTAATGTCAGAAAAAGAATCAGAAGTACACAGAAGGAAGGTTTAAGTTGTAATTCTGATTTGTTGAGAATTAGGTCACTCCATTTAGCTGTGAACTTTATTAATGAAAATTAGGGGAGCAGTCATAGGCTCTAATTCTTATTACTTTGACTGAAGCAAGCTCTATATGCCTTCCATATGCTCTAGTTCTTATTACCTGGCCCCACCTCCTAATAATACACAGGATTTCAACATACAAATTTGGGGACACTTAAATATTCAGTCCATTGCAGACAGAGTTTTTGAGACAGAGTCTTGCTCTGTCGCCCAGGCTGGAGTGCAGTGGCATGATCTCAGCTCATTGCAACCTCCACGACTCTGAGGTTCAAGCAATCCTTCTACCTCGGCCTCCCGAGCAGCCGGGATTATAGGTGAACACCACCACGCCCAGCTACTTTTTGTATTTTTAATAGAGACACGGTTTCACCATGTTGGCCAGGCTGGTCTCAAGCTCCTGACCTCAACTGATTAGCCTGCCTCAGCCTCCCAAAGTGCTGAGATTACAGGCATGAGCCACCGTGTCCAGCCTGCAAACAGATTTTTAGCTTAGGCTATGTTTGCACATATCATGTACTTCTCTTGTTCTTTTGACAAAAGCTATATGACATGACAAAATTAAGCTTTCTGAGAATTGCCTGGAGTACAGTTCGTTTATGTTGACTGAAATGAGATCCATAGCGTTCATTTTATTTTTTATGTTTTTGAGGACTCTAGCTTTGCAAAATTTAGCATTCTTGTTTGATGTCATTCTTACATTTTTTTGTAACATCTAAATTATTCTAACTATGTATGCAGACCAAATCATAATTTTAGAAGAATCATGATTTAGCAGTGACTTAAGACACTTACAGATAATTTTCTCATTAGGCTGCTTGTACCTCCATATTTATAGTTTTTATACCTTTTGGAAAAACCACACTCATCTAGAAGTCTTGAATAAACCCTGCAACCTTATTATCTGAGTTCTAAGGGACTCCCTTTGTAGTTATTATATGCTTTTATTAGAATTCATTCTTTGAGGGTTGGTTATTACATAGCGATTACGTTCTCAATTCTGAAGGCAGACAGGGCAGACCTGAGTTCAAATTCTGGCTTTGCCACTTACAGCAATAAGATTTTGGTCAAGATATTTAACCTCTCAGCCTGTTTTTTTCCTTTGTAAAATGTAAATGATAATAAAACCTTCTTCATAGAGTTGTTACAAAGATCATATGAAATATGTATGAAGAGTACTTAATACACTATCATTTGATTCTACTATTTATAATATGCATCATTTCTTTGGCAGTATCTTGGATTTGGAACACCATCTAATCTAGGAAAAGGCAGAAGGGCTGCAGCTGCTGCAGACCTTGCTAATCGAAGTGGGGAATCAAATACTCACCAAGACATTGAAGAAAAAGATCGGTTATTGCGTCATGTGGAAGCCAGAGATCTGATTGAGTTTGGCATGATTCCTGAGTTTGTGGGACGGTTGCCTGTGGTGGTTCCATTGCATAGCCTAGATGAGAAAACACTTGTACAAATACTAACTGAGCCAAGAAATGCTGTTATTCCTCAGTACCAGGCCTTATTCAGCATGGATAAGGTTAGATTTTTATTTTTTGTACTTAGTTATTTTTTATTTTCTTGCTATTGAAATTCTACATAAATTAACCTAACAACAAAAACAAATTCTGCTCATCTAGAATACCAGCCTATTCCTTACTAAATATGGATCTAGGAATCAAGGAAGGCATATTGTATTATGTTAGAATTTAGGAGTTGTTTTTATTTCTTCTGAATTACAACCATCATTATAGCCTAAAGCCCAAGAAAAATAATGCCATTAGCCTACCTCAACACCTCCAAGCCAGACATACAGGATTGTCCTTTCAGTCTTGATTTCTAAATGCTTTTGTTGTGACATACTGTGTGTATTTTTATATTCTTTTGCCAAAATAGAGTTTTATTAATCCCACATATACGTCTCTGTAGCAAACACCTAGCCCACATACCCAATTAGATAACAATTGGTTTGGGTTTTGTGAACTTTGTGTCTCTAAATATCAGTCTCCTCTTCTCTATTGCCACTGCCACAAGTCAAGCCCGTTTGTTATTATTCACCTTGACTCATGCATTTAATTCCTAATTGGTCTGCCTGTCTCATGTCTGTCTGTGACTACCACCACCAAAATATCATTATCTTTCTCTTTACTTCTAGAATGGATCATTGAGCACAGTGCCCAACAAATAGATATTAAGTTCTTAAATATTTATTGAATAATTAAAGACAAGGCTAATGTTTTTACTCCCTTGCTTAAAATCCTCCAGTGGTTCCCTAGTCTTATTTAGATGCCCCCCCCTTTGCTGCTCCCTTAGCTCCATGTGCATACACTGGACTATAAGTGCTAGTTTGCTAATCTGTCATCTGTCATCACACAATAGACTGTAAGGTGCTTGGCAAAGATGATGTTTATTCATCATTAAATCCCTAGTATGTAACACACAGAGGTTTGGTAAATGTTGAAAAAAATCCTAGGGAGTCTGTGTTAATCTAGAAAACATCTTCAGAACAAACTTGCAATTCATAATACTGATACTGTCATGGGTTAATTGATAGAAACAAGTGCTTCTTGAAGGCAGGGTTCCAAAACACCATGAATTGTGCCCTCACTTAATGGTACATTTTCTGGAGGTAGAAATTAACAATAAAAGTTATAATTTATTTTTAATGTATTTGTAGTGTGAACTGAATGTTACTGAGGATGCTTTGAAAGCTATAGCCAGATTGGCACTAGAACGAAAAACAGGTGCACGAGGCCTTCGGTCCATAATGGTGAGTTGGCATTATTTTCTAAAAACAATTATTTCTTGGTCTAAGTTTTGAGTATATTAAGCTTCCTTGTTTTTCTTTTGGAAAACAGATACATTTTCTTTTGGAAAATCTATCTATCTATCTATCTATCTATCTATCTATCTAGAGAGAGAGACAGACACAGACAGACAGACAGAGTCTCAAAGGAGTGCAGTGGTACGATCTTGGCTCGCTGCAATCTCTACCTCTCAGGCTGAGGCTCAAGCAGTCTTCCCACCTTAGCCTCCCAAGTAGCTGGGACTATAGGCAAGAACCACCACACCTGGCTAATTTTTGTATTTTTAGTGGAGATGGGGTTTCACCATGTTGGCCATTCTGGTCTCGAACTCCTGATCTCAGGTGATCTGCCTGCCTCAGCCTCCCAAAGTGCTGGGATTACAGGCATGAGCCACCACGCCTGGACTGAAATTTTTTTTTTTTTTTTTTAATCACAGTAGATTATATTTTGCTTTTTCTCAAAAAGGAACTTCAAGGTGTTTGCAACAAAGGACATGGACATAATATGATTAATGAAACAGAAAATCAGGATTGGGCCTGGTAACTCACATCTATAAATCCCAACACTTTGGGAGGCCGAGGCAGGAGGATTGCTTGAGCCCAGGAGTTTGAGACCAGCCTGGCAACATAGACCTTCGTCTCTCAAAAAAAAAATTTAAAAAAAAAACAAGAGGCCGGGCATGGTGGGTCATGCCCATAATCCTAGCACTTTGGGAGGCTGAGTCAGGCGGATTGCCTGAGCTCAGGTGTTCAAGACCAGCCTGGGCAACGTGGCGAAACCCCATCTCTACTAAAAATACAAAAAAGCCAGATGTGGTGGCTTATGCCTGTAATCCCAGCTATAATCCCAAATATATATAAACATATATGTTTATATATATTTGTTTTGTTTCTTTTTCCTTGAGTGAATGGATTCCAATTTGTGATATATAGAATAAAAGCGGCCGGGCGCGGTGGCTCAAGCCTGTAATCCCAGCAGTTTGGGAGGCCGAGAAGGGCGGATCACGAGGTCAGGAGATAGAGACCATCCTGGCTAACACGGTGAAACCCTGTCTCTACTAAAAAATACAAAAAATTAGCCGGGCGAGGTGGCGGGCGCCTGTAGTCCCAGCTACTCGGGAGGCTGAGGCAGGAGAATGGCGTAAACCCGGGAGGCGGAGCTTGCAGTGAGCTGAGATCCGGCCACTGCACTCCAGCCCGGGCGACAGAGCCAGACTCTGTCTCAAAAAAAAAAAGAATAAAAGCACTTGTGTGTAATCAGTTTTCAATGTGATTCATTACTTTTTATTTCTTTAGGAAAAGCTGTTACTAGAACCAATGTTTGAAGTCCCTAATTCTGATATCGTATGTGTGGAGGTTGACAAAGAAGTAGTAGAAGGAAAAAAGGAACCAGGATACATCCGGTAAAGTGCATTTTCAAGCCAGAACAGATATAAAATTTAAGATCAGCTCCTCATTGCTATGTTGATTGGTTTGTCATTTTAAAATTACATAAAAATTGTTATATCGTGTATTTGTAAGGGAAGCAGTAATCTCAGGTTTTCTGTAGAAAAATCTAATTTGGGTATTTTAAAAAAATAGTATTTTGTGAGTCTTTGAAAGTTGATCTTCAGGCCAGGTGTGGTGGCTCACGCCTGTAATCCCAGCACTTCGGGAGGTGGAGGCGGGCGGATCATGAGGTCAAGAAATAGAGACCATCCTGGCCAACATGGTGAAACTCTGTTTCTACTGAAAATACAAAAATTAGCTGGGTGTGGTGGTGCGTGTCTGTAGTCCCAGCTACTTGGGAGGCTGAGGCAGGAGAATCACTTGAACCTGGGAGGCAGAGGTTGCAATGAGCCAAAATCACACCACTGCACTCCAGCCTGGGCGACAGAGTGAGACTCGGTCTCAAAAAATATATTAAAAAAGGCAATGGGCTGGATTTGGCTAGCAAGCTACAGTTTCCTAACCCCTGATTTATTCAATAAATGTTTACTATACAATGTTTGACATTAATGTTACCTACACAAAAACTAGGTTTCTGTTAAACTCAATCATAAGGTATGTTATGTTTTATGTTTGCTTATGTTCCAGGATAACTTTAGAGGCAGTTGATTTGTTTTGAACAACCTTAGTTATCCAGAGAGATATAATCTCTTATTTTTATTGTTTAATGATGTTGACATGTGGCTTTTAAAGGAATTGTGGTGATCTGAATTATCATTTTTACTAGTTTGAGACAAGATGGATTTGCTCAGAAGTAGCTTCTTTATCATATACATATGCTAAATACAAGCATTTGAGTTGAAATAACAGATGATGCTTTCTTGGAGAAAAGGATTTTTTAAGCCTTCACAATTGAAGCCATGTTGTCCTTTTTTTTTCAGTAATTAATTTGTCAGGGAAAATGTTGGGAAGTTTATTTACTTGGTTGTATAGTCTGTTTCCCATATTACTAAGCAATCTTTTTTTTTTTTTCTTTCTTTCTTTTGAGACGAAGTCTCGCTTTGTCACCCAGGCTGGAGTGCAGTGGTGTGATTTCGGCTCACTGCAACCTCCACCTCCTAGGTTCAAGTGATTCCCCTGCCTCAGCCTCCTGAGTAGCTGGGACTACAGGCATGCGTCACCACGCCCGGCTAATTTTTGTATTTTTAGTAGAGATGGGGTTTCACCATGTTGGCTAGGCAGGTCTTGAACTCCTATCTCAAGTGATCAGCCCTGCTTGGCCTCCCAAAGTGCTGGGATTACAGGTGTGAGCCACTGTGTCTGGTCTAAGCAATCTTAATATTAAAAGTGCTCCTAGTATTTTCTATTATCGTGGCTTTCTTAGCTAGGGGAGGTTACTTTGCTGTTTTGATTTTAAAGATCACGTTTACCTCCGTTTTTTATTTAAAAAAAAAAACAAACATGGCTTTTCATTGTAGGGCTCCAACAAAAGAATCCTCTGAAGAGGAGTATGACTCTGGAGTCGAAGAAGAAGGATGGCCCCGCCAAGCAGATGCTGCAAACAGCTAAACTGTCATATTGCTGTCCTGTATATACAGCTTTTCCTTCTTTTGTTTAGGATCATAACTGTCTCTACAGTCTGATATTAAAGGCATTGGATCTATCTTGGATATCATACATGGTCAGAGAAGCCTTTAGGATAAGAATCAGATCATGTATATTATTGTAACATCACATTGATTTTACAGAGGACGTTATGTGGACTTTAATGACACAGTGTTTAGAGATAAAATGTACATTATTTTGGTTCAGTTTTTTAAAAACTATGCTTTAACAAAATTCTTAGGAATTCTTTTAAGCAATGCAGGTATTTCAATAACTGTAGATGTTACAATAATGTTACTCTACAAATGGGAAAATAAATTCTTTAAAATTGAATATTGCGATACCATTCTTTAGTGTTACTTTTTTACCCACATGTGTTTCTGAAAATACTGGAATTATATTCATCTTGAAAATTGGACCAGGTAGGCCAGGCACGGTGGCTCATGCCTGTAATCCCAGCACTTTGGGAGGCCAAGGCAGGTGGATCACAAGGTCAGGAGTTCAAGACCAGCTGGCCAAGATGGTGAAACCCCATCTCTACTAAAAATACAAAAAGTTAGCCGGGCGCGGTGGCAGGCGCCTTTAATCCCAGCTACTCAGGAGGCTGAGGCAGGGGAATCGCTTGAACTCGGAGGGCAGAGGTTACAGTGAGCTGAGATCGCGCCACTTCTCTCCAGCCTGGGCGACAGAGTGAGACTCCGTCTCCGGGGAAAAAAAAAAAACTGGACCAGGTAGTTAAAAATTTCATTGAAAAATACCCTGAAGAACTATATTTTGATAATTGGTTTAGCTGTATTCCTAGTCTTATCTGCTAATGCATGATAGCATGACACTAACTTCCCAATTGGTTCTGTAAAAAAGGCGATTTTCTAACCAAGTTATCTGATTTACCATCTTTTTTTTTTTTTCTTTTTTTTTTTAAAAAAAACAGACTCTCGCTCTGTCCCAAGCTGGAGTGCAGTGGTGCGAGCTTGGCTCACTGCAACCTCCGCCTCCCAGGTTCAAGCAATTTTCCTGCCTCAGCCTTCCGAGTAGCTAGGATTATAGGTGCACACCACCATACCCGGCTAATTTTTGTATTTTTAGTAGAGACAGGGTTTCACCATGTTGGCCAGGCTAGTCTCTAACTCCTGACCTTGTGATCTGCTGGCCTTGGCCTCAGATCACAGGCATGAGCCACCGCACCCAGCCTTAATTACCATCTTTAATCCATTTTAGTACTATGGGGTGAGTAAATGGAATTGAAGTCTGGCTTAAATCTTCAGAAAGTTATATATTTATATTATTTTATTTTATTTTATTGAGACAGAGTCTCGCTGTGTCACCCAGGCTGGAGTGCAGTGGCACGATCTTGGCTCACTGCAACCTCTGCCTCCCGGGTTCAAGCGATTCTCATGCCTCAGCCTCCTAAGTAGCTGGGACTACAGGTGTGCATCACCACACCTGGCTAATTTTTTGTATTTTTAGTAGTGACGGGGTTTCGCTATGTTGCCCAGGCTGTCTCTCCTGAGCTCAGGCAATCTGGCCACCTTGGCCTCTGACAGTGCTAGGATTACAGGCATGAGCCACCGCATCCAGCCAGAAAGATACATATCTAATTCTATAAATAGCATGCAGTGTCAGTCATGGTAACAGCCATGTGCTGACCTAAATAAAATTTCCTGATATTGTGTACTTAACCTGAAGTACTGAGCTAGTTTTTTTGTTTTGTTTTTGGTGCTGAACATTTTGGTCTAATTCTTTTGCTTCTTAGAACATTAAAAAAAAAAAAAATCTTTGTTTTGCTATCAGCCAAAGTAAATGTGTTCACACTAACATATAAGTTACTAACCTTCATTATACAGCAAAGGTAAAAAGTGGTGGGATATTTGGGGTCTTAATGAAAATTGTACCATTTAACTCCATAAATATTAAAATATTTGGGTATCTTTTAAGCTTTTTTTTCTTTCCTTCTATAATGGTGGTACAAGTTCTATATTCATTCAGTTTAATCTCATTCGAAATTGTTTAAATCAGAATACATGTAAATATTTGTCCTTATTTTTTGGTTTATAGACTGTTGAGCTTTCCTTTTACACTGTTTTTTTGTTTTTTGGTTTGTTTTTTTTTTTTTTTGGAAAAATTGAAGCTATTAGGAAATTCTAAATCTTGTTGATGAAGATTTGGGCTTTCTATGATATAATTAATAAAAGGAATGTGTAGTATTTATGGCTGGGTAGGACCAGAAATGCACTTTGTATTACAGTGTTAAGGCTGGTTGCTATAGTATGGAACAGAAACACCTCTCCTTGGTCTCCCTAGTAATGGTTCAAGTTCTCCCCAGGAAGTCTTACGTATTATAACTTTGTTCATTATCTTTCCCGTATAGCATCATTTTCCTTTTTGTAGAGTGGAAATCAGACTAGCTGCTAAACATATTAAGGGTAATCCTCCAGAAATGGACTGGGAGGCATTTTAGTCACAACAACTTAAATTTGACTTTGGAAGTTGTTAACAAAGCATAATCGATGTTTTTAAATCAAACGCAATTTGTATCTTGGAACTTACATTTTGACATTTGAATAAAACAAAAAGACTAAATGAAAAGGCAACGTGGTGGTGTGTCCATCCTGCAATGGTGCAGGAACACTCTGCATTGACAACAACAAGCACAGCCAAACAGTGCTAAATTTAAAGGGGCACAGATGTCATATGAGCTGCTTCATTTTAGGGATTGGTTAATCCTTGGCACTTCCATATCAGATAAATTCTAGCTGTAGATTCCACAGACAATGTTTATTAAACATTTATCGAAAACCCTTACTTAAATGTCCTGCACGGAACTTCACACTAGGGACACGGACCAAGCTTTTCAGGAATCTTACTAGTCTTGTAGGGGAAACAAATACAAACTAAAGTGTATTTTAATAGTGGAAGTGAGATAGGTACCAGGTGTGGTGACATAGAAAGTGATGGCCCAGATAGGTCTGGAAGAACAAGTAGAAATTTGCCAGAAAAGAATAATGAGAACTAAATCAAAATCTCAGAAGTGTAAAACAACAACTTGGAAGCTGTAGGAGGTAAGAAATAAGCAACAACTGTAACTTCTTGTTAATACTCTGAAATGACCATTTAATATTCTCCTCTCTCCGTGTAGCTAAGGACCTTGCTTCACATTTCATTGAAAAACCATTGATGGAATTCATCATCCCACCCCCTATAAGCTATCTACTCCATCACTCAACCTTTCTCTCTAGTTACAACTGAAGTATCCCTCCTACAAAACTCAGTTACTCCACATATGCTTAGGGTCTCATCATCCCCTCTCGTTTCTCAAGGCCTTTAGTTCTTTTGATCATGTCTCTCCGATAGTATCTGTGTCCTTCCTTCTGAATTATTCCCAGTGGCATCCAAACACTGCTTAGTATTTCCTGTCCTATAGCAAATCTCCCAAGCTTATTCACATATCTTTTTAACTACACCATAAATTCCACAAGGATGGTGACCCAACCTGTTTTATTAACTATAACCAGCATCTACCATAGTGCTACATATATCTGGTACCCCATACATTTTTTTTTTTTTTTTGAGACGGAGTCTCGCTCTGTCCCCCAGGCTGGAGTGAAGTGGCCGGATCTCAGCTCACTGCAAGCTCCACCTCCCGGGTTCACGCCATTCTCCTGCCTCAGCCTCTCGAGTAGCTGGGACTACAGGCGCCCGCCACCGCGCCCGGGTAGTTTTTTGTATTTTTTAGTAGAGACGGGGTTTCACTGTGTTAGCCAGGATGGTCTCGATCTCCTGACCTCGTGATCCGCCCGTCTCGGCCTCCCAAAGTGCTGGGATTACAGGCTTGAGCCACAGCGCCCGGCACCCCATACATTTTTAAAGAAATAATGAATGGCCATGCATGGTGGCTCATGCCTGTAATCCCAGCACTTTGGGAGGACGAGGCAGGTGGATCACCTGAGGTCAGGAGTTTAAGACCAGCCTGGCCAAACATGGTGAAACCCCATCTCTACTAAAAGTACAAAAATTAGCCCAGCGTGGTGGCGGGCACCTGTAATTCCAGCTACTCAGGAGGCTGAGGATGGAGGATCACTTGAGCCTGGGAGGTGGAGTTTGCAGTGAGCTGAGATCGCGCCACTGCACTCCAGCCTGAGTGACAAGAGCGAGACTCCATCTCAAAAAAACAATAATGGAATGTCTTGTATGCCAGGTTAAATTGTAAGTTTTTACAGAAGTTAGTGGGGGATTATTGAAAGTTTTAGCAGTGGAGTTGAACGTGATCAGATGTGCATTTTAAGTTGTTGGGGACAGGCTCAGGAAAATGAATGGAAGGAAACGTGACTGGAGGCCTACTTAAGAATATTTCTCCAGCACTTGCCCTTCTATCTCCTAGCTCAACAATTTCCTCCACTTTTTCAGGTTAGTTCTCATCAGCATACAAACAAAACAACTTCCTTGAACCCACATCCTCTCCACCTGTTGCCCAGCTGCTTCTCTTCTGCAGCACAAGTAAAAGATGGTCTTGCATTTTCCGATTCCCTTCCAGGATTTGACTCTTCTTTTTAAGAGATGGAGGGGTCTCACTCTCACCCAGGCTGGAGTGCAATGGCACTATCATGGATCACAACATCCTCCAACTCCTGGGCTCAAGCCATCCTCCCACATTGGCCTTCCAAAGTGTTGGGATTACAGGCATGAGCCACTGCACCTGGCTCCAGGCTTTGACTATTAAATGAGAAGCTGTCAGAAGGTTTTGCACAAAGAAGTGATAGTTGGTTACAGTGTGAGAGAACACTTAAGAGGATAAGGAAAAAATACATGATGGCTTGGGCTAAGGTAGTGGAAGTGGAAGAAGTGAATAGGTAGGTATTTTTGCAAATCTGATTAAAAGCGTTATCCTGTGTTCAGTGGGGAAACTCATTATAAAAATGTCTTATCCCTAAATTTATAAATTTAATAGTTCAATAAAATGCCAATATTTTATAAGCAATATATATTTTTATAAATTATAAATAATAAAATTATAAATTATAAATATATATAAAATGTCAAAATTTTACATTAAAGTCAGGCAAGTTGATTCTCAAGTTCATATGGGAGAATGGTGAACAAGCAAAATGAAAAAGTACACTTACATAGTGCTTAATGCAACAACTCAGGTGGATACTACAATCAAGTCTTTATGCTCATAAACTGAAGACCTGGCTCAAATTTGGGGGGTTTACAGTTTCAATATTGTTACTAAAAAGGGGTCCCAATCCAGATCCTGAGAGAGGGTGATATGATTTGGGTCTGTGTCCCCACTCAAATCTCATCTTGAATTGTACTCTCATAATTCCCATGTGTTGTGGGAGGGACCCAATGGGAGATAATTGAATCATGGGGGTGGTTCCCCCCATACTGTTCTCATGGTAGTGAATAAGTCTCATGAGATATGATGGTTTTATAAAGAGGAGTTTCCCTCCACAAGCTCTGTCTTTTTGCCTGCTGCCATCCCTGTAAGATGTGACTTGCTCCTCCTTGCCTTCTGCCATGATTGTGAGGCCTCCCCAGCCATGGGGAACTGTAAGTCCATTAAACCACTTTCGTTTGTAAATTGCCCAGTCTTGAATATGTCTTTATCAGCAGCATGAAAACAGACTAATACAGTAAATTGGTACCAGTAGAGCATGGCACTGCTAAAAAGATACCTAAAAATGTGGAAGCGACTTTGGAACTGGGTAACAGGCAGAGGCTGGAACAGTTTACAGGGCTCAGAAGAAGATAGGAAAATGTTGGAAAGTTTGGAACTCCCTAGAGACTTGAACGGCTTTGACCAAAATGCTGATAATGATATGGACAATGAAATCCAGGCTGAGGTGGTCTCAGATGGAGATGAGTAACTCATTAGGAACTGGTGCAAGGGTGACTCTTGTTATGTTTTAGCAAAGAGACTGGCAGCATTTTGCTTCTGCCTTAGATCTGTGGAACTTTGAACGTAAGAGAGAGGATTTAGGGTATCTGGCAGAAGAAATTTTTAAGCAGCAAAGCATTCAAGAAGTGACTTGGGTGCTGTTAAAGGCATTAAATTTTAAAAGGGAAACAGAACATAAAAGTTCAGAAAATTGGCAGCCTGACAATGCACTAGAAAAGCAAATCCCATGTTCTGAGGAGAAATTCAAGCCGGCTGCAGAAATTTGCATAAGTAACAAGGAGTTGAATGTTAATCTCCAAGACAATGGGGAAAATGTCTCCAGGGCATGTCAGAGACCTTTGCAGCAGCCCCTCCCAACACGGGCCCACAGGCCTAGGAGGGAAAAATGGTTTCATGGGCCAGGCCCAGGGTCCCTCTGCTGTGTGCAGTCTAGGGACTTGGTGCCCTGCATCCCAGCCACTCCAGTCATGACTAAAAGGGACCAAGGTACAGCTTGGGCTGTGGCTCCAGAGGGTGCAAGGCCCAAGCCTTGACAGTTTCCACGTGGTGTTGAGCCTGCGGGTGCATAGAAATCAAGAAATGAGGTCTGGGGGCGGGTACACTGGCTCACGCCTGTAATCCCAGCATTCCCAATGATTGTGAGGACTCCTCAACCATGTGGAAGTGTAAATCCATTAAACCTTTTTCCTGTATAAATTACCCAGTCTCAGGTATGTCTTTATTAGCAGCATGAAAACAGGCTAATACAGAAGGTCCTTGGATCTTGTGCAAGAAAGATTTCAGGGCAAGTCCACAGTACAAAGCAAAAGCAAGTTTATTAAGAAAGTAAAGTGGTGAAAGAATATCTACTCCATAGACAGCAGGGCATTCCCGAAAGTAAGAGGAGGACCTAGGTACAATGCTTGTTTACATATAGGATAAAAAAAGATCATGGGGATATGTGCTCTGCCACAAGGGTTTGTGATAAAGAATTTTTTTTTTTTTTTTTTTTTTGAGATGGAGTCTCTCTCTGTGGTCCAGGCTGGAGTGCAGTGGCACGAACTTCGCTCACTGCAAGCTCTGCCTCCCAGGTTCATGTCATTCTCCTGCCTCAGCCTCCCGAGTAGCTGGGACTACAGGCGCCCACCACCACGCCTGGCTAATTTTTTGTATTTTTGTTTAGTAGAGATGGTGTTTCACCGTGTTGGCCAGGATGGTCTCGATCTCCTGACCTCGTGATCTGCCCGCCTCGGCCTCCCAAAGTGCTGGGATTATAGGCATGAGCCACCGCGCCCAGCCTAATTTTTGAAATTACTGTATTTTGCAAGAATCAGTATTACTATCTTTAAAGCAAAATTAGGAGCGCTTCTATTCTCAAAATATCGGGGTATCAGGACACTCCTAAGTATGGGTTTGTTTAGTAAACGTTATTAGCCTGTTCCCTTAACCATAAACATCTAGAGGCTAGGAATACCTAACTTCCTGGGAATGCAGCCAAGCAAGTCCCAGCTTCACTTTTCCTAGCCCTCACTCAAGATGGAGTCGCTCTGGTTCAAACACCTCTGACAATGACAATTTTGTACTACAGTTTTACAAGATGTCACCATTAGGGGAAACTGGGTAAAGGGTACACAGGATCTCCCTGTATCACTACTTCTCATATTCCATATGAATCTACAATTGTCTCAAAATAGTTTAATTTAAAAAATCTAATCATGTGGCACAGCCTTCTCTTTACCTCTTGTTTAAAACCAATTGCTTCCCATTGTTCATAAGATATGAGACCCCAGACATTAGGACTTCACTTCCACAGGATCACCAGACTCCTCTCAGAGTTCCATAACTGGCACTTTTTTTTTTTTTTGGACACAAGGTCTCACTGTGTCACCCAGAGTGCAGTGGTGTGATCTCAGCTCACTGCAACCTCTACCACCTGGGTTCAAGCAGTTCTCCTGCCTCAGCCTCCCTAGTAGCTGGGATTACAGGCACGCACCACCATGCCTGGCTAATTTTTGTATTTTAGTAGAGACAGGGATTCACCATATTGCCCAGACTGGCCTTGAACTCCTAAGCTCAGGCAATCCACCCGCCTCGGCCTCCCAAAGTGCTGGGATTACAGGCCAAAACAGGCATTCTATCAGTCTTCCCGCTAGACATGGTCCTGTAACCTAAGGCAGGTCCAGTCCCCTGTAGCTTGCAAATTCAAATAATAAGCACGAGAGAGGCAAAAAGAAAGTGACTGGCCACAGGCACGGTGGCTCACGACTGTAATTCCAGCACTTCGGGAGGCCGAGGCGGGTGAATCATGAGGTCAGGTGATCAAGACCATCCTGGCTAACATGGTGAAACACCGTCTCTACTAAAAATACAAAAAAATTAGCCGGTCGTGGTGGTGGGTGCCTGTACTCCCAGTTACTCTGGAGGCTGAGGCAGGAGAATGGCATGAACCCGGGAGGCAGAGCTTGCAGTGGGCAGAGATCTCGTCACTGCACTCCAGTCTGGGCAACAGAGGGAGACTGTCTCAAACAAACGAAAATGTGACTGGCCAGGTGCAGTGGCTCATGCCTGTAATCCCAGCACTTTGGGAGGCCAAGGTGGATGGATCACCTGAGGTAAGGAGTTTAAGACCAGCCTAGCCAACGTTGTGAAACTCTGTCTCTACTAAAAATACAAAAATTAGCCAGGCATGGTGGTGTGCGCCTGTAATTCCAGCTACTTGGGAGGCTGAGGCAAGAGAACTACTTGAACCTGGCAGGCAGAGGTTGCAATGAGCTGAGATCGCGCCACTGCATTCCAGCCTGGATGACAAGAGCAAAGCTCCACCTCAAAAAAAAAAGACTATTCCAGAGCTTGGCTGAGGAGAAGCAGTACAGTCTCCTGCCTTAAGGAAACCGCTTCAGCTTTCTCAGCAGAAAGTGAAGGCTTAAAAGGGGACTTAGGGCCAGGCGCAGTGGCTCACACCTGTAACCCCAGCACTTTGGGGGGCCGAGGTGGGCAGATCACCTGAGGCCAGGCGTTCGAGACCAGCCTGGCCAACACTGCGAAGCCCCATCTCTACTAAAAATACAAAACCACTAAAAATACAAAAATTAGTCGGGAGTGGCAGCGGGGGCCTGTAATCCCAGCAACTAGGGAGGCTGAGGCACCAAGAATAACTTGAAGTCATGATGCAGTGGTTGAAGATCGCATCATTGCACTCCAGCCTGGGTGGCAGAGGGACTCTGTCTCAAAAAAAGAGGGTGGGGGGGCGCAGGACTTGGTTGACCTGGATGGCATGTAAGGGGGTTGGCGGGGGGGGGTGGGAGGGGAAACCAAGGAGGTGCTAGGACTATGGGACTTGCTCCTATGTATCCATTGGTGATCTGGTTGGCGCTATGGAGGCTGGGGCGAAGGCAGGGGTGGGGGGGGAGGGGGACAGAGCTAGGTTGTAAATTGACAATTGTCCCCAGGCAATCCCCTGGTATGGGAAAGTTCCAGAGGTGCCTGGTTTAAGCTTCAGTCCTTGGAACTAATAAGCAAACACATTAGATAAGCTTACAGTGTAGAGAGTTGTGGTGCAGAGAAGGTGAAGGTTAATTGGATTCCTTTTTTTTTTTTTTTTGAGACAGGTGTCACTCTGTCGCCCAGGGTGGAGTGCAGTGGCGCTATCGTGGCTCATTGCAGTCTTTACCTCCCAGGGCTCAGGTGATCCTCCCACCTCTGCCTCCCCAGTGGCTGGGACTACAGGCGCACGCTACCATGCCCGGCTACTTTTTAATATTTTTAGTAGAGCCAGGGTTTCACTATGTTGCCCAGACTGGTCTCAAACTCCAGTTCTCAAGCGATCCTGCCTGCCTTGGCCTCCCAAAGTGCTGGGATTACAGGCGTGAGCCACAGCGCCCACCCTATAATTGCATTCCTAAAGAGCTAAGTCGGAGGTGGGGGGAAACGAGAAAGGTAAAAATAGTTCATTTTTCTAAGAAAAATCTACTATCTACTATGGCCTTTGCACATGTTCCCATCTGCACTGTGCTTCCCTCTCTTTTTCTATTTAACTATTTATCTTCCAGATCTCAGCTGCAGCTGCAGTTCCTCAGGATAACCTCCAACTTCTCGAAGATACTCACCATGATTGATTAGTATGTTATACTAGGCAGGTAGTTCCATGAAGAGAAGATCTGTATCTCTCAGTCTCAGTGTATGCGCAGCGGGTAGCTCTGCACCTACGATCCTCAGTAAGAACAGTATTTATGAACTGAACGACCGAATGTTTAACCACTGCCCACTTACGCAAGAAGCCTTCCGGAGGGACAAGTCTACAGACGCCGCGCGTCGCAACAACGTCACTTCCGCCGGAAGGTTCTCATGAGGAACCACTCAGATTCCTGTCACTTCTCAAAGCATCTCCGTCGAAGACATGGCTCTGCCACCCTTTTTCAGCCAGGGTCGCCCAGGCCCACCGCCCCCGCAGCCGCCGCCTCCTGCTCCTTTCGGCTGTCCGCCACCGCCGCTGCCCTCCCCGGCTTTCCCGCCTCCTCTCCCCCAGCGGCCCGGCCCTTTTCCGGGGACCTCCGCCCCCTTCCTTCAGCCTCCGCTGGCTCTGCAGCCCCGAGCCTCCGCGGAAGCCTCCCGCGGCGGCGGCGGCGGCGGCGGCGCTGGCGCCTTCTACCCGGTGCCACCACCGCCGCTGCCTCCTCCGCCGCCCCAGTGCCGGCCCTTCCCGGGGACCGACGCCGGCGAGCGACCGCGGCCGCCGCCTCCCGGCCCGGGGCCGCCTTGGAGCTCGCGCTGGCCTGAGGCGCCGCCGCCGCCGGCCGACGTGCTCGGGGATGCGGCCCTCCAGCGCCTGCGCGACCGGCAGTGGCTGGAGGCGGTGTTCGGGACCCCGCGGCGGGCTGGCTGTCCGGTTCCCCAGCGCACGCACCCTGGGCCCAGCCTTGGCGAAGTGCGAGCGCGATTGCGCGGGGCTCTGCGCCTGGTGCGACGGCTGCGCGGCCTGAGCCAGGCCCTGCGCGAGGCCGAAGCCGACGGCGCGGCCTGGGCCTTGTTGTATTCCCAGGTGGGGCCGCTGCGCGCGGAACTGGCCGAGCGGCTACAGCCGTTGACCCAGGCTGCCTATGTGGGCGAGGCGCGGAGGAGGCTGGAGAGGGTCCGGCGCCGCCGGCTGCGGCTTCGCGAGAGGGCCCGGGAACGCGAGGCCGAGCGGGAGGCAGAGGCCGCGCGGGCAGTGGAACGCGAGCAGGAGATTGACCGCTGGAGGGTGAAGTGTGTGCAGGAGGTGGAGGAGAAGAAGCGGGTGAGAGCAGGGGCCGCGCATGGGGGTGGGAGTGGTGGTGGTTGGAACCTGGAGCACCAGGAGGCTTTAAACTTCCATTTCCCAGGGCTAAGGCTCTGTCCTTACGCGCAAAATGAAGCGACAGCTAACCTTCCCACCTCATACCACCATGTTAATTTTGTGTTAATGATGTACACAAAAGTTCAGGTGCACTGTAAAGTCCTGTAAACACAAAGTATAGGATTACACAGTGGCATTGCACGAATGACGGGTCTCCTCTATCCTGCTCCAACATTGTCCACTTACTTTCAAAACCAGTAAGTGTGTAGTTCCTTGTGTCTTGTGCTGCCCTAGGTGATTTTAAGAACACAAAATATAGGCCGGGCGCGGTGGCCCACGCCTGTAATCCCAGCACTTTGGGAGGCTGAGGCGGGTGGATCACGAGGTCAGGAGTTCAAGGCCAGCCTGGCCAAGATGGTGAAACCCCGTCTCTACTAAAAATATAAAAATTAGCCATGCCTGGTAGCGGGCGCCTGAAATCCCAGCTACTCGGGAGGCCGAGACAGGAGAATCGCTTGAACTCGGGAGGTGGAGATTGCAGTAAGCTGAGATCACACCACTGCACTCCAGCCTGGGCGACAGAGCAAGACTGTCTCAAAAAAAATAAATAAAAAGAGAGCTTTGGGACCCTACCTCAAGGAATATATATATACTCTAATTAGCTGATGGGGCAATAGTGATTCCCCGAGGATTCCTTTTTTACAAGTTTCAAACCATGTATCCCCAGGTTCAGCAATAGTGTTTCGGAGCATTTACTATATATACTAGGAGCTGTGCTAAGGTCGTTACATATACCAGATCTTGAATCTTTGTAACAGCCTTGAGAAGTAGGAAGTATTATGCTAATTTTACAGGTTAGGAAGTTGAGGCATAGAGAGGTTAACTTGCCAACGGTCACACAACCAGTTTGTGGCAGTTTCCCATATTTGATCCCAAGTTGTCTAATTCCAAAGCGTGTTGATCTCAGCCTCTTTAGGGCCAGGGTAAAACTGAAAATTGTTCAGATAGTTCTCTAAGGCATTTTCTTTTTTTAAATTTTTTCTTTTTTTATTTTTTTGAGACGGAGTTTTGCTCTTGTTGCCCAGGCTGGAGTGCAATGGCACAATCTAGGCTAACCACAACCTCCACCTCCCGTGTTCAAGCGATTCTCCTGCTTCAGCCTCCTGAGTAGCTAGACTTACAGGCATGCGCCACTACACCCCAGCTAATTGTATATTTTTAGTAGAGACAGGGTTTCTCCATGTTGGTCAGACTGGTCTTGAACTCCTGACCTCAGGTGATCCACCTGCCTCTGCCTCCCAGAGTGCTGGGATTATAGGCATGAGCCACTACACCCGGCAGTCTAAGGCATTTTCATTACCTTTGAGTGCCTCTGGGTTTCCCTTCCCTCCTCCTCATTATTTCTATTATTATTACATTGTAATACATAATGAAATAATTATACAACTCACCATATTGTAGAAACAGTGGGAGCCCTGAGCTTGTTTCCTGCGACTAGACAGTCACATCTGGGAGTGATAGGAGACAGTGACAGATCATCAGGCTTTAGATTCTCCATAAGGAGCCCACAAGCTAGATCCCTCCCATGCGCAGTTCACTTTTTTGTGCTGCTCTGAGCATCTAATGCTCCCGTTGCTGATCTGACAGGCGGAGCTCAGGCGGTAATACAAGCAATGGGGAAGTGGCTGTAAATAGAGATGAAACTTCACTTGCTCACCTGCCTCATCTTTTGCTGTGTGATCTGGTTCCTAACAGGCCATGGACTGGTTTCCATCCTTGACCTGGGGTTTGTTGACCCCTGGCTTAGAGATCTGTGGGAGATCATGTCAGTATAGCGTGGCGTGTGTTAGGAATTCAACTGTAGGTGCTGTAAAAGCCCAAGAAAGGACATCTAATTTACTGAGGGAATGCTTCCCAAATGATGTAATGACACTAAGCTGAGTCTTTTTTTTTTTTTTTTTTTTTTTTGAGACGGAGTCTCACTCTGTCACCCAGGCTGGAGTGCAGTGGCTGGATCTCAGCTCACTGCAAGCTCCGCCTCCCGGGTTCAAGTGATTCTCCTGCGTCAGCCTCCCGAGTAGCTGGGACAACAGGCGCCCACCACCTCGCCCGGCTAGTTTTTTGTATTTTTTAGTAGAGACGGGGTTTCACTGTGTTAGCCAGGATGGTCTCGATCTCCTGACCTTGTGATCCGCCCGTCTCGGCCTCCCAAAGTCCTGGGATTACAGGCTTGAGCCACCGCACCCGACCTCTTTTTTTTTTTTTGAGACAGAGTCTCGCACTGTTGCCCGGACTGGAGTGCAGTAGTGTGGTCTCGGCTTACTGCAATCTCCGCCTCCCAGGTTCAAGTGATTATCCTGCCTCAGCCTCCTGAGTAGCTGGGATTACCGGCGCACACCCACCACTCCTGGCTATAAGCTGAGTCTTAAAGGAAAAATCAACCAGGTGAAGGTAATAGATGCAGTTCCAGGGAAACAGAGTAATCCAAACAGAGAAGTGAAACAGCTTGGTGTTGGCTGTAGTGGTGGAATTACAGGCACTTATTTGACAGATGGGGGAGAGCACTTTAGTCAGGAGGATTCTCTCCATCACCCACAGTGGGGATTTTTTATTTTATTTATTTTATTTTTTTAAAGAGACAGGGTTAGGGCCGGGCACGGTGGCTCACGCCTGTAATCCCAGCACTTTGGGAGGCCAAGGTGGATGGATCACCTGAGGTCAGGAGTTAGAGACGAGCTGGCCAACATGGTGAAACCCTGTCTATACTAAAAATACAAAAAATTAGCCAGGTATGGTGGCGGGTGCCTGTAATCCTAGCTACTTGGGAGGCTGAGGCAGGGAATCGCTTGAACCCAGGAGGCAGAGGTTGCAGTGAGCCGAGATCGCGCCATTACACTCCAACCTGGACGACAGACAGACTCCATCTCAAAAAAAAAAAAAAAAAAAAAAGGGTTGGGGGCGGGTGCAGTGGCTCACGCCTATAATCCTAGCATTTTGGGAGGCTGAGGCAGGCAGATTACTTGAGCCCAGGAGTTCCAGACCAGCCTAGGCAAAATGGAGAAACCTCGTCTCTACAAAAAACAACAATTAACTGGGCATGGTGATGCTGTAATGACACTATTGCACTCCAGCCTGGGCAACAGAATGAGACCCTGTCTCAAAAAAAATACAAAGTTTCACTCTGTTGCCCAGGCTGGAGTGCAGTAGGTTTGTCATAGCCTGTAGCTTTGAACTCCTGGTCTCAAAGTGATCCTCTCGCCTTAGCCTCCTGAGTAGGAATAGCTAGGGACACAAGTTATTATGCCCAGCTTCCATGATGAGGATGTTGGAGACAGAGTCTTAATGAGGAGTGGCTTGAGGAACTGGGGTTGTTTAGTCTGTGTGTGAACTAAGTCAAGAGTAGGATAGCAATCTTTGATATTTGAAAAGCTGTCACGTGGAAGAGATTCCTAGGACTTCAGAGCAGTGGAGCACAAACATAGGTTGTCACTAAGAGACCTTTGTAGAGGTCTCAGCCTTTCCAGCCACATTCCTTATCCTCCCTGGGAATCTGAATCTTCAAGTCTAGGGAGTCTGCATTTTTAACAAGAGTCTAAGCTTAACAAGGTAAGTTGGACACCTGCTCCCTGCACTGCACTTTGAGAAACACTGAGGAAGAAACAAAACCAGTGCTATGTGGAAGATACAGAGAGGAGAGGTTCCTCTTTAAGATGAAGGTTGTACCGTCAGTGGAGGGGGATAACCTCTTAGCTAGAGAGGAGTTGTGCAAGGCCTAGGAAATTGGGATGTAGATTCAGTAGAGTCTCTCTTAACCTGGAAACTGTCTGATCCTTTAAAATCTAACCACTGGGCAGCTATTCTCTGCTCTAAGTTTGTTCCTAATACGAGGTCTCATGGGCTTTGTTTCTCCTCCAGGAGCAGGAACTCAAAGCAGCCGCTGATGGCGTACTATCTGAAGTGAGGAAAAAACAAGCAGATACCAAAAGAATGGTGGACATTCTTCGGGCTTTGGAGAAATTGAGGAAATTGAGGAAAGAGGCTGCAGCAAGGAAAGGTAACTGTGACTTTGCATTTTTTTCCTTGTTCCCTTCCCCTTCTTTAGTGCCTCCCACCCCAAATATTATTGAGGGAAAAATACTTGAAACTTCATGATTTTCACCTTGTAGGGTAGCTGGGAACTTCTGAAGGAGGAAGCCTCAGAAGATGTTTAGCCTTTGGTAGCCCAGGTTGAAAAGAGAGGCAAGTGTGGGAACCCACTGCACTGTCTTCCTGTTGACTTATCATTCCTACCCCGGGCATTTCTGGCCACACTCTTCCTAGTGGGCTTGTCATGGCTAGTCAACTTTGCCTTGTGCCAAAGTGAAAGCTTTTCACCCTTACTGGGTGCTCCAGAAAGTGTTGAAAACTTGGCATGCTTCTTCAGATACATTTTAAATCTGAATTATTTCTAGTTGAAGAGGTATGAATGATTGGACAGGGCAGGGATTGCAGACTGTGTGGATTTCCCCACCTTCCCTGCATGTAACTGGTCTCTTCTTGCCTCTGGAGGAAGCACCAGACACTATAGCCAGGCAGTTCAAGCTTCTCCACAGAAATTTGTTCCAATCGTGCTGGCTTTCTAGAAGTTACCCAGTTGTGCTTTCCATTTGCCTGTCTGGATCTTAGCTGTTGTCATTCTGTTCATCTGGAGGGCCCTCAGTCCCATCTTCGCCATTTTAGGATCTCACTATTCAAAACCAAATACACGTGCAGCATCCTTCATCCTTCCCTGATCTGGACTGAAGTAACCTCCGGTTGCTTCTCACTTGCACCTGCTTTGGACCACATGCTGATTTATTTAGTAGATTGTAGGCCTTTGGTATTCACCAGAGGTATTTGAGAGTGTACAAATTAGCAAATGCCACTCTAACAAATGATTTCCCCTGTGTTGTTTAAAATATAAATGAAAACTGGGATTCTTTTAGACCCTTAAGAAAGTTGTGTTGGAATATGACCATTTTGTATTCACTCAGGCTCATTTGCCAGCTAAGTGATTGGCTTCTGCATACCAGCCTTTAGAGTGGCTAATTCACATCCAGACCTCCATTGTTTGGAAACAGATGTCTCCATTGTGGTACTCTCAGGGCGCTTGTAAATCAGAGGGAAGTTAGCATCTGCTTTGTCTGCTCATCTCTCTTTTTCACCAGAAAGCAAAACCTGAGAGCTATTTAATATTCCCTCACCTCCCATCCTCTATGAGGTGAGTGCTCAGTAAACTTCTGCCAAGTAATTTACCAGCATTTCCCAATATTAATCTTCCTCAGTTTGGTCCAAAAGCAGGAGGACATTTTAGGAAAAGCATGATCTATAGAAACAAACAGACTTTGTGGCTTTAACTGACTTGAGTGTAAAATGATTTGGTAAGCAGCAGCTGGTTGCATGCGTACTGAAAATGAGCAGCTGACTTCTCTCTTCAAGATGTGTGCACCTCCAACTAAGTGCTAAATGATGAGACTGGATGTTTAAGCAGGACCACGTTGTAAATTGTCTTATGGGCCATGCTAGAGTTCTCATTCACACTTAAAGCTGTGGGGAACCACTGAAAGTTTTTAAGTGAAATGATGGCAAAGATCAGTGCCAGTAGAGCAGAGAAAGTTTTGGAGCGTCCAGGAGAGAGAGAGAAGGGCAGAGAGACTGGTAAGGCTATTCGGCACGGATAGTATGGAAGCATAAGCTGAGCGACGTCAGCGTAGGAGAATTGAGAGATAGTGAATAATTCCAATAATTCATAATTATTAGTGAATAATTCTCAAGTCAAAGAATTGAGAGATAATGAATAAAGGTATACGTGTATATACCCATGTACGTATAAATAAATAACTTAGGGAACTCAGAGTATAGGAACTAAAGGGAAAAGAAATGACTTCCAGGTTCTAGCCTCACCTACTGAATAAGTGAAGATAGCTTTTTTTTTTCCTTTTTTTTTTTTTAAAAGACAGGGTCTTGCACTGTCACCTAGGCTGAAGTGCAGTGATGCAATCGTAATTCACTACAGCCTTATACTCCCAGGCGCAAGCAATCCTCCCTCCTCAGCCTCCTGAGTAGTAGGGACTACAGGTGCACACCACCACACCTGGCTAATTTTTAAATTTTTTGTAGAGATAGGGTTTCGCCATGTTGCCCAAGCTGGTCTCGAACTCCTGGGCTCAAGCAATTCTCCCACTTGGCCTCCCAAAGTTGTAGATTACAGGTGTGAGCCACTGTGCCTGACCGATACCATTCTAATGAAGAAGGAAAACAAAGGAGGAGGAACAGGTTTGGGGTTGACAAGTTTAGTTGGGGACCTGTTGAGTTTGAGGTGTGTGTGGTACATCCTGGATAAGAGTTCATTAGCATGTAGCCATGAGTCAAAATGACCTTAAGGAGATTGTACAGCATGAGATGAGGGCCAAAAAGACAAAATCATAAGAAATGTCAAAATCAAGGTAGAAGATGAGGAGAGCAAAAAAGAGACTAAGAGAGGTCAGAGAGATGGGAGGAAAAGATAGGCTCCCTGCTTCCTTCTGGAAAGTGGCAAGTGCTTAGAGAGATTGTGTAGTCTTGGTGATATGGTTCGGCTGTGTCCCCACCCAAATCTCATCTTGAATTGTAGCTCCCATAATTCCCACATGTTGTGGGAGGGACCTGGTGTTAGGTAATTGAATCATGGGGACAGGTCACATGCTGTTCCTGTGATCATAAGTCTCATGAGATCTGATGGATTTATAAAGGAGAGTTCCCTTGCACACGCCCTCTTTGCCTGTCACCATGTAAGATACGACTTTGCTCCTCCTTCACCTTCTGCCATGGTTGTGAAGCCTCCCCAGCCATGTGGAACTGTGAGTGAATTAAACCTCTTTTATAAATTACCCAGTTTCAAGTATATCTTTATTGGCAGCGTGAGAATGGACTAATACACTTGGCAGGTTACTTGAACTTCTCTGAACCTTGGTTTCCTCATCTGCAAAAAGGGAGTAGTAATGATATTACCTACCCATGGGGTGTTGTGAGGATTAAATTAATAAATATGTGTAAGGTACTTAAAACAGTCCTGGCACATAGTAAATGCTATATACGTGTTTCATATTATTATTGTTTTTATTATCAAGAAATAAGAAACATCCATGGGAATTAGTATCCAACTGGTCATTCGTGACCTATGCTAGGGGCATTTCAGTGGAGTGATGGGGGTAGAAGCCAGACTACAATAGGTTAGAGAATGAATATGATACAAGAAAAGCAAACAGAGAATTAAACTTATTAAAATATAGCCTGTGAAGAAAAGGAAAGAGCAAGATCAGTATCTGGCATATGTGTGGTAGTGGTGATGGTGAGGGGTGTTGTGTGTCTTCGGGTCATGGGGAAAACTTAAGCATTTTAAAAACTACTGAGAGGAGTAAGTAGAAGGGGAAGGGTCAGAGAGAAGCAGGAAGAATAGTTGATGGCTCAAGGCTCTATGGAAGGTAGGATGATTCGCATCCCAGGTGGAGGGATTAACTTAAGTGAAGAAGGAACCATCTTACACAAGCATGAAAATGAAGGAGATGAAGATGGGTAGTGATGCAGATGAGTGCAAGCAGGGACAGATTTGAGGGATTTCCTGCCTGCTGGCTTTTCTCTGGGTAAATGGTTTGCTGAGCGCCAGTAGAGAAGTGGGGCTTTAGGAGAGCATTAAAGGTTTGAAATAACTGCTGTGAAGAATGGGTGACAGCTAACCAGAGACTTGTGGAAGATGGTTGCAGGGGGTGCTGTGGGTCCAGCTGACATATATTGGCAATGGATCACACAATCAAATGACCTCTTCCAGTAGTACTGTAGCTGGCGGGTGAGCACAGAGCATGGGGTTGTTGGGGTTTTGCTTTGTGGGATGACCATGAGTTTTGTGGCAAAGGAGTAGCAGAAGGATAGAATCTGATACATCAGGTCTGGAGGTTTTGATGAAGCTGCCAAATGGGTCTCTGGGGAGAAGGAACTAAAAGTACTATAAGGGAGAAAGTTGTAGTGGGAGAAGAGAATAATCAAGTTTAAGACTGAAGAAGCAAAAAGTTTTTTCTGATAATGCCAAGGTCCAAAGACTGAACAAGACTGCAAGCATGTGACTAAAGGGGAATAGAGGCAAAGGCATTCGTGTCTAGGAGCTGCAGGACTAGGAGGGCAGTGAGTGGTAGAAGTGGAGGGAACCTAGAAGGTTCCAGGAGGAAGACTGTGTGAGGAGCGCTATTCCTTTTTCTTTTTCTTTCTTTCTTTCTTTCTTTTTTTTTTTTTTTTTGAGACGGAGTTTCACTCTTGTTGCCCCGGTTGGAGTGCAGTGGTGGAATCTCGGCTCACTGCAACCTCCACCCCCCGGGTTCAAGCAATTCTCCTGCCTCAGTCTCCGGAGTAGCTGAGATTACAGGCATGTGCCACCACACCCAGCTAATTTTTGTATTTTTTTTAGTAGAGATGGGGTTTCACCGTGTTGGTCAGGCTGGTCTTGAACTCCTGACCTCAGGTAATCCACCCACCTTGGCCTCCCAAAGTGCTGGGATTACAGGTGTGAGCCACCACTCCCTGCCCAGGAGTGCCGTTTCTGAGGGAACATGTGACGTTGACCAGGGAGTGATCAATGAGGGGCCGAGAGAGATGTGAGTTAGTGGCCCGGGCTTAGCAGCCCACATCTCTTCATGAGGTCTTTAGGCTAATATAGGATGATGGAGTATCTGTGTATTTGGCCATACACAGATTTTAGTAGTTGCAACAGAGACTGTGTGGCTTACAGAATCTAAAGTATTTACTGCCTGTAAAGGTAAAGAAATGAAACAAAACCATTAGATTATTGCAAAACAGAGTGACAGTTTAAATTTGTCAGCGTGTAAGAATTTTGTGTATACTTGAAAAACATTCGCCTGGCAACTTAGAAGATAAATTTGAGTTGTAGTGTTTCTGTAGTTGAGAATGAGTGAATGGAAACCTGTTGAAGCAAAGCAGTTAGGAGAAAATCATCTAGAGAAATGTTAGCCTTGAGAGCGAGTTCCACAACCACTTAGCTGTAGTGGTTGAAGGAGGAAAGAATGCTACCTCCAAATTACAACTTTACAAGAAACAGAACTACTAACCTTGAGAAACCATTATTTTATGCCATTTATCAGCCCAAACTGAAGATTTAGTGCTCAAAGCTGGCACTATTGTATAACACAAGTTGCAGCATAAATTGTTAAAACCCTGTTGAAGGGCCAGGCATGGTGGCTCTTGCCTGTAATCCCAGCACTTTGGGAGGCCGAGGCGGGAGGATCATGAGGTCAAGAGATCGAGACTATCCTGGCCAACATGGTGAAACCCTGTGTCTACTAAAAATACAAAAATTAGTTGGGCATGGTGGCACATGCCTGTAATCCCAGCTACTTGGGAGGCTGAGGCAGAATCACTTGAACCCAGGAGTCAGAGGTTGCCGTGAGGCGAGATCACGCCACTGCACTCCGGTCTGGTGACAGAGCGAGACTCCGTCTCAAAACAAAACAAAAAAACCTTGTTGAAAATCATTCATTCGTTGAAGAAGTCTCAATTATCTTCTCTGTGTCAATTGTTAGGTAACTGAAAAAATGTGTAGCTTTTTTTTTTTTTTTTTTTTTTTTTGAGACGGAGTCTCGCTCTGTCGCCCAGGCTGGAGTGCAGTGGCCGGATCTCGGCTCACTGCAAGCTCCGCCTTCCGGGTTCACGCCATTCTCCTGCCTCAGCCTCCCGAGTAGCTGGGACTACAGGCACCCGCCACCTCGCCCAGCTACTTTTTTTGTACTTTTTAGTAGAGACGGGGTTTCACCGTGTTCGCCAGGATGGTCTCGATCTCCTGACCTTGTGATCCGCCCGTCTCGGCCTCCCAAAGTGCTGGGATTACAGGCTTGAGCCACCGCGCCCGGCCAAAATGTGTAGCTTTTTTAGGAAGCAGTTTAGAACACATTTTGTTAGTCTTGAAAGTAAGTATTCACAAACATTTCCACTCTTGAGAATTTTTCTTTTCTTTTTTTTTTTTTTGAGATGGAGTTTTGGTCTTGTTGCCCAGGCTGGAATGCCGTGGCATGATCTCGGCTCACTGCAACCTCTGACTCCTGGTTTCAAGCAATTCTCCTGTCTCAACCTCCTGAATAGCTGGGATTACAGGCACCCGCCACCACGCCTGGCTAATTTTTGTATTTTTAGTAGAGACAGTGTTTCACCATGTTGGCCAGGCTCGTCTCAAACTCCTGACCTCGTGATCCACCCGGCTCTGCCTCCCAAAGTGTTGGGATTACAGGCATGAGCCACCATGCCCGGCCAAGGATTTTTCTTAGAGAAATCCATAGAAAGGAAAATGACGAGTTGATGGGTGCAGCACACCAACATGGCACAAGTATACATATGTAACAAACCTGCACGTTATGCACATGTACCCTACAACTTAAAGTATAATAATAATAAATAAATTAAAAAAAAAAAAAAAAGAGAAATCCATAGAAAGGAAAAAAGTAACATGCCCAAGAATATGCATTGTATCACTATGGAACAGGACATTTGGAATAACTTTTAGGTGTCCAGGAGTAGGGAACTTGATAAGTATATTCTAGTGCATTGATTTGATGAAATAGGATACAGCCATTAAATAATTACGAAGATTGGAGAAGAATGTACAGAATCAACAGGGAGAAGTGGAAATTACATATATATAACGTAGAACTATATGAAGTTGCTAATACATGGACAAAAAGACCTGAAGAGAACATGGGAAAGTATAAAATGGTTGATTATGGTAATGGGATTAGGGTATTTTTTTTTCTTTCTTGTATCTGGTATTCTTTTTTTTTTTTTTTTTTTTTTGGAGATAAGAGTCTCGCTCTATCACCCAGGCCAGAGTGCAGTGGCATGTTCTTGGCTCACTGCAGCCTCCACCTCCTGGTTTCAGGCGATACTTCTGGCTTAGCCTCCTGAGTAGCTGGAACTACAGGCATACACCACCATGCCTGGCTAATTTTTTTGTATTTTTAGTGGATATGGGGTTTCACCATGTTGGTCAGGCTGGTCTCGAACTCCTGAGCTCAGGCAATCCGCTTGCCTCAGTCTCCCAAAGTGCTAGGTTTACAGGTATGAGCCACCACACCTGGCCCTGTATCTGGTATTGCTAAACTGCATGGGTAATGTATTTTCCTTTAAAATCTTCAAGGACTGACAGGATAGATCACACCCACATCACCCTACATTGATTCACCTAGCAGCTTTTGTATTGTAGGGAAATTATGGTAGTGAGTGCAGAATTGCAGTCCACTCAAGTATTCATTAAGTTAAAATCTTTTTTTCTTATGAAACTTTATGAAAAATTTCTCACATGTACAAAAATAGAATACATACTCATCATCATCTATACCATTGTCACACCAAAAAAATTAGCAATAATTCTTTGATATCACCTAATAACCAGACTATTTTCCCAGCTGTGGCTTTAGATACGTTGGCTATACTGTTAGCTGATCTCATAGTTAAATCAGGATAATAACCATCCCAGTTTTACTGGGACATGGGGCTTCCAGTGCTACATGCGGGCAAACCAAAACAGTTGGTCAGCCTACTGTCAGCAGCAGACTGCAAGGTCAGTGTGGATGGTTAAGTGTATCTTCCTCCTTATCAAAGTGTGCACTCCCAAAATTCACACTCAGAGTGATGCTGAGGGAATTTCACAAACAATGAAGTTAAGACAAGTTCCTCCCTTTAGTGAGCTCACTGTTTCAAGTGGAGGATTAAGACTATCAGAAATAAACAAAGTGGAGGCCAGGTATGGTGGCTCATGCCTTTAATCCTAGCACTTTGGGAGGCCGAGGCGGCCGGATCACCTGAGGTCGGGAGTTTGAGACCAGCCTGACCAACATGGAGAAACCCTGTCTCTACTAAAAATACAAAAATTAACTAGGTGTGGTGGCACATGCCTGTAATCCCAGCTACTCGGGAGGCTGAGGCAGGAGAATTGTTTGAACCCAGGAGGCGGAGGTTGCGGTGAGCTGAGATGCGCCATTGCACTCCAGTCTGGGCAACAAGAGTGAAACTCAGTCTCAAAAAAAAAAAAGGAAAAGAAATAAAATCAGAGATTAAGTGGTGTGATCCAGAGGGAGGAGTTGAGAAAGTCAGGGTAGGGTCAGAGTAATTGAATACTCAAAAACATCAAATTGAGCCTTAAAGATTGGATTTCCAAATTTTAATCGATACATACTGTAGGTAGGACTTTGAACCTGCTCATTATAGCACAGATTTTGTGATAAGAAAAAGTGTGTAAAAGGCCATTTGGGCTGGATGCAGTGGCTCACTTTGGGAAGCCAAGCTGGTAGATTGCTTGCGGCCAGGAGTTGGAGATTAGCCTGGGCAACATAGCAAGACCTCATACAAAACTTTTTTTTTTTTTTTTGGGAGATAAAGTCTCATTCTGTCACCCAGGTTGGAGTGCAGTGGTGCAATCTCTGCTCACTGCAAGCTCCACCTCCTTCTGTGTTCACACCATTCTCCTGCCTCAGCCTCCCGAGTAGCTGGGACTGCAGGTACCCGCCACCATGCCCGGCTAATTTTTTGTATTTTTAGTAGAGACAGGGTTTCATCGTGTTAGCCAGGATGGTCTCGATCTCCTGACCTTGTGAGACCTCATACAAAAACTTTACAAATTAGTAGGTAGGGCCAGGCACCAGTGGCTCATGCCTGTAATCCCAGCACTGTGGGAGGCCAAGGCAGGAGGATTGCTTGACCAGGAGTTTAAGACCAGCTTGAGAAACATAGGGAGACCCTGTCTCTACAAAGATAAAAATAAATTGGCTAGATGTGGTGGCACATGCCTGTAGTCCCAGCTACTTGGGAGGCTGAGGTGGGAAGATCTCTTGGTCCCAGGAGGTCGAGGCTGCAGTGAGTCGTGATCATGCTACTGCACTCCAGCCTGGGCAACAGAGTGAGACCGTGTCTCAAAAAAAAAAAGAAAAAAGAAAAAGCCATGCATGGTGGTGCACACCTGTAGTTGTAGCTACTTGGGAAGCCAAGGTGGGAGGATTGCTTGAGCCCAGGAGTTTGAAGTTGCAGTGAGCTATGATCACACCACTTGTACTCCAGCCTAGGTGATAGAGTGAGGCCTGGTCTCAATAAATAAATAAATAAAATGCCAGTTTGTTCTTTCTGCCCAGGGGTTTGTCCTCCAGCCTCAGCAGATGAGACTTTTGAGCACCATCTTCAGCGACTGAGAAAACTCATTAAAAAGCGCTCTGAACTATATGAAGCTGAAGAGAGAGCCCTCAGAGTTATGCTGGAAGGAGAACAAGAGGAAGAGAGGAAAAGAGAATTAGAAAAGAAACAAAGAAAAGAAAAAGAGAAAATTTTACTTCAGAAACGTGAAATTGAGTCCAAGTTGTTTGGGGATCCAGGTATGTTGCTCTATAACCAGTGGAGAAAATGAAAATACTAGATTGACAGCTCTTCTTATCATGGGTGAACTCAAGCTAAGAGGTAGTAGGCAGCAAATGACACCTTCCAGATTTGCAGTTCTATGTCATAGAACTCATGGATACAGATAAACACATTTGCTCATTCTGTCATAATCATAGGCTCAGTCACCTTGCCTTGAGAAATACATTGTGGATATCAAGCATGATAACATGGTATTGTGCTTTTCTCTTTCAGACGAGTTCCCACTTGCTCACCTCTTGGAGCCTTTCCGACAATATTACCTCCAAGCTGAGCACTCCCTACCAGCGCTCATCCAGATCAGGTCAGAGGGGCAGGCTCTCCATGTTGTCTTTCCCTTAGGTAGCAAGAAGCACTTGAAGAAGTGCTTACATTGTTTAGGTTTATTACTGTCTTTTTTTTAAGTTCCATAGGGAACTTAAAAAAAATTATGGGTTTATAATGTTTCCATATTCAAGGATGCTGCATACATGTTGTTTAGTCCTCATTAATCCTTGAGAAGTTGATGTCCCTATTTTTATAGGTGAAGAAACAAACTCAGGTTGTGACTTGCTGTATTATCTCATGTTATAGATATTATAGCTGTTACATTGATTTAAAGCATTGGTTTCCCTTTCCAAATTATCTTCGGGTGCTAACCAGACCCAGGAAAAAGAAACCCTCCACTATGTACTTGCCTGTGGAGACGGTTTAAGACCCATGCTGACTTCTGAGCTCTTACAGGTCAAAGCCCAGAAACTTGGGAACAAGGAGGCACATCTGAATCTGCAGTTCTTAAGGAGCTAGGCAGAGTTTTCAGCTCTCTGGGTCTCCCTTTCCTCACCTATAAAATGAAGACAGTGGACTAGACTGTGGACTTCAAACTTGAGCAGAAGCACTCTTCCAAAATGCAGTCTTTGAGGAAACACTATGTAAGATAAATGGAATGAATGGGTTCCCGAGGCAGTATAAATCTGTTGTTGCCTAGAAGCACTTTGTTGTTTCTAGACTCCCATAAACATTTGCTTGGGGCCTAGGGGTTTTCAAAGTGTGATTTGAAAATCACTGAACTAAGTGATCTCAGATGTCCCTTCTAAAACCTCAGCTGTTTGTGATTCTCATGAAAGAATGCTCTTTAGCATATCAAGTTTATGTTCTAGGAAAAGTTTATTTTTTGCTAATATACAAGTTTTAGCTTTTAAACATAAGTACAGTTGATTCTCATTTTTCATGACAGCTATATTCTCTAAAGTCACTGCAAACACTGATTTCAGAATACTGAACATCACTCCTAACGGAAACACAGGGTTAGGTAGATTCCTGGGAGCCTCTGGTCACAATGTTTTTGTCAGCTGGTGAATACCTTGTTGTATGTGTGTTTGTGTTAAAGACACCTTATTTAATATATGTTGTTGATTTACTAACATTGAACTCACGACTAATAGTACTCTACCTCATGCCTAAATGAAGCTTACCTAACACACTTTCTCCACAAAGCACATCACAGCCTTCTTGCCGTTAGGAACACTACACTTAGGGCCATTTTAAACAGTAAAGTCGTCAGTAAAAAGCACAAAAATATGGAAAATGTGGCACTAAATAGAGAAAAGAACCCATTTATATTAATAGTATGTGCTGAAAACAAGAAGGCAGACTAAGTATTGCCTTCTTTGATCTCAGCTGGGAACAGTTCATTTTCATAACTCAGATTTTTTTGCCACTCTGTGTGTCTACGAGAATCCATGAAAGAGCTACAAGTGATGATTTGGGGGCTGCAAATAAATTTTAGTTAGTAGGCACATATGCAAATACAGAATCTGTAAATAATGAGGATTGACTTTATTATTAGGTTATCCATAAGGCTATAAGTTCTTCAGAGTTTTTTCTCCTTTTATGTATACATTTAAGAAATGTAGTCATTTTCTTGATTCCTAGAAATCAAGTTCTGTAATAGGTTAGTATATCAGTCATTTGAAAGCTAAGTCTTAGAATATGTAGTTGCTGAACATCTTATTTGAAATAAAACAGAAATAAATAGTTGTTCTATAATGTTCTTATTAAGGCATGATTGGGATCAGTACCTGGTGCCATCCGATCATCCCAAAGGCAACTTCGTTCCCCAAGGATGGGTCCTTCCCCCGCTCCCCAGCAACGACATCTGGGCAACTGCTGTTAAGCTGCATTAGTAAGGATGCTCCAGGAGTGTGGTCCAGCCAACGCTCTTTCCAGCTCTAAATATTAGCGATGGTGCCATCTTTTGCTGTAGACTAAACTGCAACTTCTGAATTCCATGTGGCATTCCCCTACCCTGAAGTTACGCTTTCCTTCTGTGCTCTGTGCTGGCCAGAGGTGCCTCTTAAATCAGATTAATGTGGTTCTTCAAGAAAGGACTTAGGTGAACTGAGGTTTTTACCACAGGCAGTGAATGACCTGGGTTCACCAAATTTGCCTCTGTTTTGAGGGGCTTGGTCCAGAGTGACTAATTTACTCTAACTTCCTTGTGTGTTGAAGGGTAAGTACACTCAAACACTGAATACAGGTGTGCAATGGGTAGATTTCACAGCCCTTCCACTAATAGTGAGTGTGAAGGCAAGCTTGATGCAAAACCTCCTGACCTTTCCTACCTGAAGAGCCCTTTGACTTCTAGGAAGAAAGGTCAAAAACATGTTACTTCTAGGAAGAAAGGTCAAAAACATGTTATCTTCAGTTTTGTTAATCCCAGTTTTGGTGCAGCTTGGGAGGCTGCTAATTAGGAAGATGGCAGTGACTGTAGGCTGGGTTGCCAGAAAATATGGTGGCCTAGTCTTATTATTTCCGGTGGGGTACTTAGAAAACCTGAAGAATACCCAAATTGGATTGTGTTTTAATGGACAATGGCTGTATTTTTTCCTTGTTAGAAGGATCCTAATGAAAGCACCTGTTATTTTTAAGTTTCTAAGGGTCTAGTTGTTCAGAATCCCCAAGGATATTTCCTTAACCTCACCCAGTCACATTGTAGGAGCCAGTGTAGCTGTGGAATTATCTTAGGAACTCAAGCTTCTAAAACTAGCCATGTAGTCAAATCTGGGGGAAAAGCAAATACAAATAATAAAATATATTTTTTATATTCATTAATAAATGCTGTTGTGCTTGGAGATGATCACTCATATAACGTGTCATTTTTTTGGTTCTGTTTTGATTTAGTTTTTGCCAATTATTTTGTTATATTTCCAAAAAACTAAATAAAAATCATTTTATTTTTTAGTTTGTGCCTTTGCTGCCAATTTGTTGCCTTCCAAATCACTTAGCACACACTTTCACATTGATGAAACGTGTTTTCATTCAAAAATTCAAATTTATTAAGCAGGCATTTGTTACAGGAATGTGAATCTTAAACGTCAAACTTTATCTGTAAAATCCACGTCTGGATTGGTAAAGATACCGTCAATTTTGGAAATAATGTTAGTGTACTGTAGTTGGAAGCTTTTGGGTGCGAGATACTAATGCCTTTGTCCCTTTTCTGTTGTTTAATTTGCATTAATTTATACATTATATAGACTTAACAGATAGGGAATGAGAGCCACATGTCTCCAAAATTTATGTCTACGTTTATAAATCCTAAAATCTGATATGATTACCCTCGTAGAACTCCACAATCCTGTGTGCCTTTTTGTTAGATATCTCCACCATTTGCTCTCTGATGAGATGCAGGAAGGGTAGAAATAAGGTGAATTGTACAATGTGTGTTTGGTGTCTGGACAGCCTTGCCACTAAGACATCTGCTGTGAGGACAGGGAATGTGCTACAAGGACTCAGGAAAACTCAGGCAGCAGAACCCAAGAAGGTGGCATTTAGCCACAGATGGAGAAAAAAAAAGTCCCTTTTCCTTTTGGCCCTTGCAAGGTTTTAATAGAGTGAGCAGGCCGGGTGTGGTGACTCACACCTGTAATCCCAGCACTTTGGGAGGCCGAGGCAGGTGGATCACCTGAGGTCGGGAGTTGAAGACCTGCCTGGCCAACATGGTGAAATCCCATCTCTACTAAAAATACAAAAATTAGCCAGGTATGATGGCAGGCGCCTGTAATCCCAGCTACTTGGGAGGCTGAGGCAGGAAAACCACTTGAAGCCAGGAGGCGGAGGTTGCAGTGAGCCGAGATCACACCATTGTACTCCAGCCTGGGCAACAGAGCGAGACTCTGTCTCAAAACAAAATTTTTTTTAAAAAGTTGTTTGGTATTTATTTGTAAGATTTTCCTGGTTTATTACCTGTGTAGTGGTGGTGGCAGCAGTCACTGGTTGTTTCAGGTTTAGAGAGACTCATGGTAGTGTCTTTAATGAACTGTACTTCCAAGAATATGAGCAGTGTTACTGTAATCTTATCCCACAGTCTTTTTTTTTTTTTTTTTTTTACTTGGGAAAATTTCAAATACATTAAAAAATAAAGAGAATAGTACAATGATCTTTTTCCATGTACCCATCATCCAGCTTCAAGTCATTATCAGCTCATGGCCAATCTTGTTTCATCTGTGCATCCTCCACTCACCCTGGATCATTTTGGAGCCAATCTCAGGCATCAAGTTACGTCATCCGTAAATATTTCATTATGTAGCTTTAAGCGATTTAAAAAAAAATCTAACCACAAGACCATTATCACATCTAAATAAATAACAACTCCTTAATATCACAAACATCCAGACATTGTTCAAGTTGCCCTCTCATAAATGTGTTTTACATTTTGTTCAAATTAGGATCTAAATAGAATCCATACACTTGTTTGCAATCTTGTGATGCTGTGTCCCTCTGTTCTCGTATATACTGTAATTTAGTAGTTAAACAGAGCTGTACTGTCCAATATAGTAGCCACATTCAGCTATTGAGCACTTGAAATGATCTATTTGAGTTGAGATGTGCAATTACATATGTGGATCACATGTTTCAATTGGATAGTGCTGATCTAGAGGCTTGATCACATTTAGATTGGAATTTTCTGGCAGGAATACTTCACAGACATGATGTGTACTTCCAGTCAGGAGGCACTAATGTCTTCGCTTTTTTTGTGATGTTAGCGGCCACTGATAAGAGCTAGATTCATTCATTGATGGGGAGGGGAGTCAAAAATAGTGGTAGTTTAATTCTGTTATTCTTCAATTACTAACTGGAATACTTTTTAAAAGAAAAACCGGGGCCGGGCGCGGTGGCTCAAGCCTGTAATCCCAGCACTTTGGGAGGCCGAGACGGGCGGATCACGAGGTCAGGAGATCGAGACCATCCTGGCTAACACGGTGAAAGCCCGTCTCTACTAAAAAAATACAAAAAACTAGCCGGGCGACGTGGCGGGCGCCTGTAGTCCCAGCTACTCGGGAGGCTGAGGCAGGAGAATGGCGTAAACCCGGGAGGCGGAGCTTGCAGTGAGCTGAGATCCGGCCACTGCACTCTAGCCTGGGCAGCAGAGTGAGACTCCGTCTCAAAAAAAAAAAAAAAAAAGAAAAACTGTACAAAAGCATTTGTTTTTAATTCGGTAAATACAGAGAAGATTAGAAAGCTATGAGAGAAAGAGATTAGTTCTTAAATACTAAGGGTATTTAGCCCAAGTGGCTGAGTTTATGATGTCAAACAATTTGCTTCTACAAGCCAACCAACTTAATCACCCTAAAACCATTCATGCTCCTATGCCCATGTGACATTTGTAACAAGAAGCTTAGGCTTATACCATCTGTTGTAGCTATTCACTTACACATGCTTTGTCTGCAGGGAAGCTCTCCTGGATTTTACAAGGTAAGTACAAAGTATATCTTATTCCATTTAAATAAGTATAATATGTAATATATGAAAGGAATGTGAACGCTCTGAAATAGTAGTGATTTATGGAATAGTGATTAAATGAGACATTATCAACTAAATTTGTTTTTTGCCACCTATTTGTCCCACATTTTTTTTAATGTTTAGAACCTATAAGCTATTTCCGGATGATGAGTCGTTTACCTTTTTGTGAATCCACAGAGTAGTTCCTGGCTTGCCGTTTCTGGGCCACACATGAAGAGTATGTTTCCATGGCAGAGTTCATTTGCCTTTTGGAATAAATTTGGTTTTTCATAGCCTCCAAAGCAAAGATTAAGGTCTCTGAGGCAAGTGGTGTTAGAGTGCATAACTGTGTAGAACAGTGGACACTTTCCTCAGCTTTGTTAATTCATGCTGGCCACAGTCTGGATACCAGGATTTAAATTATGTTCTTTGGGAAATGATTTTTTATTTACCATTTTCCAGTTACTGTGGTTAGGTGCTAGGGATGTAAGAAGGGGTGAACAGACAGGATTCCTGACCTCCTGGAGTTTAGAGTGAAGAAGCTTAATGATTATAACAGAGTCATTAGAGACAATTGTGATAAGTGCTACAAGGAAAAGTACTTATCAACCAATTTATATATTTCATTCCAAATGTTTAAGTGCCTATTAAAGCTAACCAAAATACCAAATACTTCCTAACCTCATACAGAATACAGGCAATCAGGAAGGTAGATGCTAACCCAATAATCATAAAAAATATGCTGAGTGCTTTGAAAGACATGGTTCTGACATTATGAATTAGGATTTTTCTTCAAAAGCGTTCTGTGACACATTTAGTTGAAATAATAGAAAATACGTGTCATATAGTAAGGGTAAGAGTCATTATTCAGTTTACATATATGTATGCTAGGAAATAAAAGTATACCATGAGTCACAGTAAAAAAAAAAAAAAAAAAAAAAAAAGGGACCAGGCACGGTGGCTCACGCCTGTAATCCTAGCACTTTGGGAGGCCGAGATGGGCAGATCACAAGGTCAGGAAATGGAGACCATCCTGGTGAACACGATGAAACCCCGTCTCTACTAAAAATACAAAAAATTAACCAGGCGTGGTAGCGGGCGCCTGTAGTCCCAGCTACTCAGGAGGCTGAGGCAGGAGAATGGCATGAACCCGGGAGGCGGAGCTTGCAGTGAGCAGGATCTCGCCACTGTACTCCAACCTGGGTGACAGAGCGAGACTCCGCCTCAAAAAAAAAAAAAAAAGATGTGTTCCCCAAATCCTCAAACTCTTAAAGTATCCTAGAAGCAAGTGTAGGGCTGAGTAGAAAATACCTATTAGGATGCAGATGCTGGGCAGAAGATGGAGAGAAGGGTGCCTTATACCTGCTAAGTGGACAGACAGTCTCAATAGAACTGTGCCCCTTCCCCGGAGATAGCTCAAAATTCATATGATACCTGAAAATGTGAATAATAAACCTGAGAATGCCAAAACTTGCTGAACTTTCCTGTGTCTCCTATAACCTACTTGTACCTCAGAGGTCCCCTGTAAGAACTGACTGATGGGGCAGATAATTTACTGGTTACAGTGGGACTTGCCTGATTCTGTATCACTAAGGCAGCATAGAGAGCCACCTCCTGCTGTGCAGGGAGACCAGCTCTAGGCATGGAGTGGAGAAACCTTTTGAGTCTTATACATAGCAAGACACTGACAAGAGTTGACAGATGGGGCAGGAGATGAGGGAATTAAGGGATTTGCCCACTTGCCTTCATTTGACCTCCCTGCAGTCAGATTACCCGCCCTAACTCTCCACATGATGCTCTCATGGGAAGGGGATGACTGTAGTGACCCCTAGCAGGGCAGAGCTTTTGCGTCATCCTGGGAAGGATGACAGATGGTGTTGAGCCAGAGGCACTCTCTACTGCAGACTCCCTGATAATCCCTGATTGTTTGCAAAAAGGCAGACTGCGGTCAAGGAGTCTAGATTCAAGTGTATATTATAGGCAGTCGTGAGCTTAAATTCTGTGTGAATGAGTTTGGTTTTTTGTTGTTTTTTTTTTTACAGTCTCACTCTGTCGCCCAGGCTGGAGTGCAGTGGTGCCATCTTGGCTCACCTCAACCTCTACCTCCTGGGTTCAAGCGATTCTCCTGCCGCAGCCTCCTGAGTAGCTGGGACTACAGGCGTGTGCCACCACGCCCAGCTAAATTTTTTTTTGTATTTTTAGTAGAAACGGGGTTTCATCATGTTGGCCAGGATGGTCTTGAGTTCTTGACCTCCTGATCCATCCACCTCAGCCTCCCAAAGTGCTGGGATTACAGGTATGAGCCACACGTCCAGCCAAGTTTGTTCTCTTTTTTTTTTTTTGGAGAGTCTCAATCGATTACCAGGCTGGAGTGCAGTGGCACAATCCCAGCTCACTGCAACCTCTGCCTCCTGGGTTCAAGCGATTCTCCTGCCTCAGCCTCCCGAGGGAGTAGCTGGGACTACAGGTGCACGCCACCATGCCCAGCTAATTTTTGTGTTTTTAGTAGAGACGGGGTTTCACCATGTTGGCCAAGATGGTCTCCATCCTCTTGACCTTGTGATCCGTCGCCTCATCCTCCCAAAGGGCTGGGATTACAGGCATGAGCCACCACACTGGGCCGAGTTTGTTCCTTTTTAAAGGCAACAGATTCAATATTTAATGTAGTTTAAAATACATCAAAAATTAAATTCCTGCCTGTTGTAAGTATTGCTAAACGAAGGATAGATACTAGCCTTGATCTTACCCAAAAGGCCAAGAAGTGATGTGTGAATGAGTTCTTAATTCTTGGCTTTCAGGTTTAGTAGATACTGTTGACTAATACTAAGTGACTTTCTGACCAACAGTGAATGAGAGTTATAGATGTTCCACATCCTCATCAACACCTGATATTGTGAAACTTTTTAATTTTAACTTTAAATTAATGGTTGTGTGTTTGTGTAGTGGTATCTCATTGTTTTATTTTGCATTCCTCTGATGACTAATGAAGTTGAACAACTTATCATATTGGCTATTTGGATATCCTCTTTTGTAAAGTGCCTATTAAAAATCTCTTGCCCATTTCTTATTGTTTATAGAAGTTCTTTGTATATACTGGTTATCAATGTGTTGCAAATCTTGTGTTGCAAAAATCTTGTGTTGCAAATATCTTCTCCCACTCTGTGATTTGTTTTTGTTTTTGTTTTAACTCTCTTAATGGTGTAATCTGATGAATGGAAGTTCTTTTTTTTTTTTTTTTTTTGAGATGGAGTCTCGCTGTGTTGCCTAGGCTGGAGTGCAGTGGCATGATCTCGGCTCACTGCAAGCTCCACCTCCTGGGTTCACACCATTCTCCTGCCTCAGCCTCCCGAGTAGCTGAGACTACAGGCACCCACCACTACGACCGGCTAATTTTTTGTATTTTTAGTAGAGACAGGGTTTCCCCGTGTTAGCCAGGATGGTCTCAATCTCCTGACCTTGTGATCCGCCCGCCTCGGCCTCCCAAAGTGCTGGGATTATAGGTGTGAGCCACCGCGCCCGGCCAAATGGAAGTTCTTAACTTTTTTTTTTTTTAAGACAGAGTCTCGCTCTGTCACCTAGGCTGGAGTACAGTGGTGCGATCTTGGCTCACTGCAACCTCCATCTCCCAGGTTCAAGCGATTCTCCTGACTCAGCCTCCCTAGTAGCTGGGACTACAGACGTGTGCCACCACGCCTGGCTAATTTTTGTATTTTTAGTAGAGACAGGGTTTTCCCATGTTGGCCAGGCTGGTCTTGAACTCCCGACCTCAAGCAATCTGCCTGCCTCGGCCTCCCAAAGTACTGGGATTACGGGTGTGAGCCACTGCACCCAGCGGTTCTTAACTTTAATGTTTATGAGAATTTTCCTTCATGGTTCGTCTCTTTTGGAGTTTTTGTTGTGGTGGTTTTTTAATTTTTTTTTTTTTTTTTTTTGAGACAGGGTCTCATTTGTTGCCCAGGCTGGAGCGCAACCTGGGCTCACAGCTCACTCATCTTACTGCAGCCTTGTCCTCCCAGGCTTAAGCAATCCTCCTACTTCAGCCTCCTGAGTAGCTGGGGCTACAGGTGTGTGCCACCATACCTGGCTACTTTTATAATTTTTGTAGAGACGGGGGTCTTGCTTTGTTGCCCACGCTTGTCTCAGTCTCCTGGCCTCAACTGATCCTCCTGTCTGGGCCTCTCAAAGTGCTGGGATTATAGGCATGAGCCAACGTGCCTGGCCTGTTAGCCCTTTTGTAACTTAAGAAATGTTTGACTATTGCAAGGCCATGAATGTAGTCTTTGAGCTTCATTTTTATCTTTGAGCTTCATTATTTTACCTTTTACATTTAAATCTACAGTCTACCTGGAATTGATTTTTAGGTATGACATGAAGTAGAGGTCAATATTGTTTTTGTTTTTGTTTTCCCCCAGATGGATATCAAATTAATCCAGAACCATTTCTTTAAAAGACTTTCCCTTTCCAACTGTTCTACAGAGCCAATTTTGTCATAAGTCAAAGATTCATGTGTGGATCTGTTTCTGGACTTTTTTGTCCTGTTGGTCTCTTTGCAAGTCTTTAAGTCACTCTCTTAATTCCCGTAACTTGAAGGTCTTGCTATCTGATAGTAAAAGTCTTCCACTGTGTTGCTTCTCCAAAAGTCTCTTGGCTTTTCCTGGTCCTTTGCATTTCATTTGATTTTAGAATTAGCTTGCCAATTTCTACCAAAAAAAAAAGTGATGGAATTTTGATACATGGGATGAATAAATTAATTGGAGGAGAATTGCTATCTTTACAAGATTCAGTTTTACAATCCTTGAACATGATATGTTCCTCAATTTAACCAAGTGTTTTACAGTTTTGTGTGTAGAGGTCTCATACATCTTGTGTTAGATTTAGTCCTAGAGAACTGATGCTAATGTAAATGGTAACTTTTTACATTTTCCTTTTTTTTTTTTTTTGAGACAGCGTTTCCCTCTTGTTGCCCAGGCTGGAGTGCAATGGCGTGATCTTGGCTCACTGCAACCTCTGCCTCCTGGATTCAAGTGATTCTCTTTTCTCAGCCTCCCAAGTAGCTGGGATTACAGGCATCCACCACCACGCCCAGCTAACTTTTGTATTTTTAATAGAGACGGGGTTTCACCATGTTGGCTAGGCTGGTCTCCAACTCCTGACCTCAGGTGATCCTCCCACCTCGGCCTCCCAAAGTGCTGGGATTTGGGATTACAGGTGTGAGCCACTGCACCTGGCCTAAAATGTTCCATTTCTAATAAAAATTTTAGAAGAGTCCATTTACATGATTTACTATTTATACATAGAGATGTAACTGTGTGTGTGTGTGTTTTTTAACAGCATCTTGCTCCATTGTCAGGCTGGAGTGCAGTGGCATGATCTTGGCCACTGTGTGATGTTTTAGAGATACTCTTTATTAGTTAATAAAATTCCCTTCTATTCCTAAGTTGCTGAAAGGGTATGGGTATTGATTTTGTCATGTTTTTTCCTGCATCTATGGAGCTATATAATTATATAATTTTTCATCTTTATTCTATTGATATTTGTCTTTATTCCCATTTATTGATTTGGGAATGTTAAGTCAATCTGTCTTTCCTGAAATAAACTTAACTTGGCAGTGTTATATTCTTCTACCCATAATTATTTTAAAGATTTTTTTGTGGCCGGGCGCGGTGGCTCAAGCCTGTAATCCCAGCACTTTGGGAGGCCGAGACAGGCGGATCATGAGGTCAGGAGATCGAGACCATCCTGGCTAACCCGGTGAAACCCCGTCTCTATTAAAAAATACAAAAAACTAGCCAGGCGAGGTGGCGGGCGCCTGTAGTCCCAGCTACTTGGGAGGCTGAGGCAGGAGAATGGCGGGAACCCGGGAGGCGGAGCTTGCAGTGAGCTGAGATCCGGCCGCTGCACTCCCGCCTGGGCAACAGAGTGAGACTCCGTCTCAAAAAAAAAAAGATTTTTTTGCATCTGTATTCATGAGAGATTGGTTTCTATTTTTTTTTTTTTAATCAAATTTGGTATCAAGGTTATGCTAAAAATCGGCTGGGTGTAGTGGCTCATGCCTGTAATCCCAGCACTTTGGGAGGCCGAGGCGGCCGAATCACCTGAGGCTGGGAGTTTGAGACCAGCCTGGCCAACATGGTAAAACCCCGTCTCTACTAAAAATACAAAAATTAGCTGGGCGTGGTGGTGGGTGCCTGTAATTCCAGCTACTTGGGAGGCTGAGCCAGGAGAATCACTTGAAACCAGGAGCTGGAGGTTCCTGTGAGGTAAGATCAGGCTACTGCACTCCAGCCTGGGTGACAGAGCGAGACTTCGTCCCAGAAAAAGAAAAAAAAAAAAAAGTTATGCTAAAATCAGAATAAGTTAGAAAGTATTCCTTATTTTCTTCTTCCCTGGAAAAGTCTATGTAAATTAATACTGTTTGTTTCTTAAACATTTGGGTGACAATTATTTTGATGAAATGCATTAGAACTAGTTTTGTGGACCATGTTTTGGAAAACAATGGTCTAGAGCATGACTGAAATATGAAATAGTGAATTCCTGTCTGTGTGAATGCTCTTGTTTTTATTCATTTCCTTCCTTTATGCAACACTGGCCCCCTCACCTTTTCCCTTCCAGCTGTTGGGGGCTCAGCTAAGTGACCACACAGGAGAGCAGTGAGGCCATTTGAGGCCTGAGCTTGGTCCTCAGGACTCGACTCTCTCTCCCTACCATCAAGCAGCCCGCCCCAGTCCTGCCAGCCATCTCCACACTCCTCTGACAGAATGAATGCCCTCGATGGTGTTCCCTTCAAGTTGCCCAAGGGCTTTGTGATAGGCACAGAGCCTCTTCCTGGGCCAGAACTCAGCGTCCCGCCCTGCGGGGAGCTTCTGCTGGGTTCTATGGTAAGTGTGTCTCTGTGTTTTTGTCTTCTAGGTCTGTGGGTCTGAGGCTAAGTCCATGGGGCCTTGTTCCTTGAATTTAAAGGACAGCTAGCCCTGACCAACATGGTGAAACCCCGTCTCTACTAAAAATACAAAAAATTAGCTGGGTGTGGCAATGTGTGCCTGTAATCCCAGCTACTCGGGAGGTGGAGGCATGAGAATCGCTTGAACCAGGAGGTGGAGGTTGCAGTGACCTGAGATCGTGCCACTGCACTCCAGCCTGGTGACAGAATGAGACTCCATCTCAAAAACAAATTCAGCACTCTTTTTGGGCCACCGACCTTGTATCCAGCCCCACTGCTTGGCCTGGGCACACCTACCAACTCCACCATTGTAACGTCAGAATGGTACACACTATTTCTGTAAAGTGACATCTTTCAGATACTTAATGGCTTTTCGCATATGCATACCCTTGATGGCCTGGGCAGTTGCACGAGTGTTCTTAAAGTGACCATGAAAATTTGAACCTCTTGATTTGCACGATTTTGTGGGGTTCTCCAGGTCAAATGAATAGTGAACCATTTTCACAGATTACCTCAGGCCGCTTAGGGAAAGAGCTGTTTTTGTTTTTTTCAGAGTTTCCCTCTGTTGCCCAGGCTGGATGGAGTGCAGTGGTGCAATCTCAGCTCATTGCAACCTCCTCTTCTAGGGCTCAAGCGATCCTCCCACCTCAGCCTCCCAAGTAACTAGGACTATAGGCATATGCCACCATGCTTGGCTAATTTTTTATATTTCTTTGTAGAGATGAGATTTCACACCATGTTGCCCGGGCTGGTCTTGAACTCCCGGGCTCAAGTGATCCTCCCATCTTGGCCACTCTAAGAGCTGCAATTACAAACATGAGCCACTGTACCCGACCTGCTTTTGTTTTTTTTGTTTGTTTTTTTTTTTTTTTTGAGACAGAGTCTTGCTCTGTTGCCCAAGCTGGAGTGCACTGGCGCGATCCTGGCTCACTGCAAGCTCCACCTCCTGGGTTCACGCCATTCTCCTGCCCCAGCCTCCCGAGTAGCTGGGACTACAGGCGCCCGCCACTGCGCCCGGCTCATTTTTTTTGTATTTTTAGTAGAGACGGGGTTTCACCGTGGTCTCGATCTCCTGACCTTGTGATCCGCCCGCCTCGGCCTCCCAAAGTGCTGGGATTACAGGCGTGAGCCACCGCGCCCGGCCTGCTTTTGTTTTTTGAGACAGGGCCTACTGTGCTGGGCTCAGGTGAAAGCTTCTTTGCTAAGAATAAGTTTTATTGGAGAAAATTTTTAAGTAGTTTTTGCTCAACTACATACTGAATGGCAAAGGGATTTAGATGTTGGATTTAATTACATTTCATTCTATTAACGAATTCATCACTTTGTCATTTATGCCAGTTTGCCATTAAACTGTTACTGGTATCCATCGACCACAGTGTTAGCTATAAAACCCAGGGTAGAGTGGGCTGTGATGGAAGCCCGGGGCTCAGAATCTGACGCTGTCCAGGCTTAGAGAGTCTCTGGCTGAACAGGGTCCCCCAGGCCAGGGGTTAGTGTTGTGACCCCGGGGTCCTGGTTTGCCCCGGGCTTTACGTCGCCTTCTTTCCACAGCACGACTTCAGCCTGGAGAGGAGGGCACTCTTCTGGGTGGAGGCCGCCGGCCAGGGACCCAGCCCGTACCAGTGCGGTGACCCGGGGACAGCGTCGGCCCCTCCAGCCTGGCTCCTGCTAGTCAGCCCCGAATATGAGCTGGCGCCTGCCACAATCAGAGACCAGGAGGCCGGACACCAGGAAAGGCCGGAGGAGGAGGGTGAGGACGAGGCAGAAGCCTCTTCTGGCAGCGAGGAAGAGCGGGGCCCACGCAGCCTCCAACCGGGCTCTCCGGCCAGCCCCGGCCCCGGCCGTCGCCTGTGCTCACTAGACGTGCTGCGCGGCGTGCGATCGGAGCTGGCGGGGGCAAGGCGGCGACTTTCCGAGGGGAAGCTGGCCGCCCGGCCCCGCGCCCTCCTGCACGGCTTCCGCGGCCGCCGCGCGCTGAGCCTGTGCCCCAGCCCCGCGCCGTCCCCCAGGTCCGCGTCACCCCCGGGGTCCGCGCCCCAGTCCCCCGCAGCCCCCGCGTCGCCCCCGCGGCCCTCCACGGCCGGCGCCATCCCCCAGCTACGGAGCCACAAGCCCACGGTCTCGGTAAGGATTCTGCCGGTCCCTCCAATGCCGCCGCTCAGCAGCCCAGGCCCGCAGCCTCGGTCCCCTACCCCGCGCGCTCCTGTGTCCTCCCTTGACCTGCTCCCACCTGGGCCTGTCCAGTGTTGTCCTCCTGCGGCCCTTTGCCTAGAGTAGTCCCTGTTCAGAAGTCCCCATTCCCCGCGTTTCCCACTGTGCCTGCCTTGCTTTTTTAGGGCGCAGGTCATAGTGGTTTTAATTATGCAGAAAATGTCTGTCTCTTCCAACAGAAGTTGAGCTCTTTTAGGGCAGGGACTGGATCGCATTGATTTTTGTTTCCAGAGCACGCAGCTGCCGACTTGACCCATAGGGGGCGCCCAGTGGATGTCTGTTGAATTGATGAACACAACGCAAATCTAGGGCTTCCCACTGGGTGAGGTTTGCTGTAGGCTGGGGAAGCTGGAGGCTCAATCAAGGAATATTCAATGCACAGTTACTTCCTGCCAGACACTGGGTTTGGGAGTGTCAAAACCACAGAACATGGAGAGTTGGCTAAGAGGGTGTGGGACCAGGCCCTGCACTGTACAGCGGAATCAGGTGTTGAGGGAGAGTCAGGGCTGCTACAGGCTGAGAAGGTTTCAGGACGGAGGAAGTGAACCCTGAAGAGCAGGGAGAAGTGACCCTACAGTGAAACCACAGAAGCTTAAGCCTCAGGCTCCTCCCTTTGTCTCTTCCAAGGCCTTGTGCCCAATTTTGTGTTCATAATTGTGTGTTCTTTTTCTCTGAGGTCGCTTCCAAATGATATAAGTATCAGACTCCACCAAACATGGGGTGGGTCAGGATTGGCAGCAGAAGGTGGCAGCGGGGCACAGCTTTCTGCCCCCCAGCAGCCCCCCAGTAAGGCCAGGAGATGCTGCAGAATAAGACCAAGGTAGAATTCAATCTGAAAGACAGAGACCTGAGGTCTGGTTTCTTACATGCACCGGCGTGTGACCTTAGGCAAGTCACTGAACCACCCCTTCTCTACCTGCACAGTGAGCCAACAACCCTTCACCCGGTTGTTTAGAGCATACATAGTAGAGAAGAGGCCCTGTATTCGCGATGAGCCATGCCCACATCCAAGACCAGATGCTGATGCCAGGATGGCTCTTCCCTGGCCAAGATGAATTTAATTCTCACCACAACCCTGTGGGGGTGGGACAGTATTCTGTAGATGATGGAAATGAGAGAGAGTGGCAAAGAATCTTTTTCAAGGACACAAAAGTAGACTCAGCTCCTAAACTTTGATGTTCTCCACTCTGGAGGTAATAAAGGGTAGATCCTAGGGTGAGGTCGTGGCAGGGAGAGCCCTGAGAAGATGTGGATGGGTGGAGAATTCATGTGTGTTACATATACACTCCACCCTAGGAGCCAGGCGGCGGCTGGGTTTTCCTTGGGAGGAGGGGACAGGATGAAACGTTCAGGGCTGGCAGAGAGGTACCTCCTCATGGGAGAAGGGTTGGGATGATGCCGGCCAAACCAATTGAAATGCCTTCAAGTCACCCTCCTTAATCCAAGGTCTGTTTCAGTTTCTCCAACACCACAACGGAAGGGCTGGTGTGCCCAGTTCCTCCCCTGCTCCATGCCCTGCCAAACCCCAGCCCAACCAAACTCAAGAAGGAACTCAAGAAGGAGGGCCTGGTTGGGAAGACCTACCCCTGCTCCTCCCTCAACAAGGTGTGGGGCAAAAAACCTGAGTAGGGCTGAGGTGCCAAGCGTGTGTTGCTTAATCAGGTCATTAATGTTTCTGAACCTTGATTTCAATGTCTGTAAAATGGGATAGTAGAATAGACCTCATATTTCTTTCACTAGTCACTTTCCTGACTTTTTTTTTTTTTTTTTTTTTTTTTTTTTTTTGAGACAGAGTTCCACTCTTATTGCCCAGGCTGGAGTGCAATGGTGCGATCTCTGCTCACTGCAACCTCTGCCTCCTGGGTTCAAGCAATTCTCCTGCCTTCTGCCCCAATCAAGTAGCTGGGATTATAGGCATGTACCACCATGCCCAGCTAATTTTGTATTTTTTAGTAGAGATAGGGTTTCACCATGTTGGTTGGGCTGGTCTCGAACTCCTTACCTCAGGTGATCCACCTGCCTTGGCCTCTCAAAGTGTTGGGATTAGAGCCATGAGTCAACACGCCCAGCCCCTCACATTGTCTTATTTAAGCCTCGTAATAGTCCCATGAAGTAGCTTAGGGATTGCCCTCATTTTTCATATGAGTATACTGAGTAAGCATTAGAGAGCTGGGGTCTGCAGGACTCTAAGCCCTCCATAATATTAGGCCCTACACTCTGTACAGAAGGTGGTACATAAAGGCATTTTTTAAAATGTCCAGCCCAACTGGGTGTCACTTCCTGTGGTAACTGACATTCCAATCTGTCTATATTTCAGTCCCTCAGCCCGTACACTTGTCTGCCACCTCCTGGGGGGGCACCCCAGCCTCTCAACCCCTACAAGTCACACCCTGATACTGCGGCTGACCTGCTATCTGCCCTGAGCCAGGAGGAGCAAGACCTCATTGGGCCAGTGGTCGCCCTGGGATATCCCCTGCGAAGGGCCATCATAGCTCTGCAGAAGACAGGGAGGCAGAGCCTGAGCCAGGTGAGTTGGGGGGCCCAGAGCTGATGGGCTGTGATGCTGAAGCCAGGTAGAGTGGCCACATGGTTTTCACCTTTTGAGCTGTGGCATAGGCCCAACAACAGCATCAGCCAACCCCAAAGATCTGGAGCATCTACGGCCCCTCAAGGTTGTCCTGAAATGGTCAGGCCTTTATACCCCTGCCTCAATCAGTCATTGCATGTGGGAAGGGGATGACTGAGGTAAGTGGATCTCTGTTGTTAAGGTAATCCCTGAAGGGGCAGACAACTGAAGAGTGTCTCCCAGCTCTCCCAGCTCTCCCAGCATCTGGGGCAGTAAGTCCTGCAGTGAAAGGGTATGTGGATGGAACATCACAGAGTCTACCACGCCCAGGTTCTACTCACCCACGTTCTATTCTTCTAATAGAATTCACTCTATTGGAAGTATGGCGGAGACTCATGATGACACTCCAAGGACAGCACTCTGAGCCACGCTAATATTTGGAAGCAGGTCTTGACCCCTAATATAAGCCAAGAATATAAGAACACCTGCAGAGGAGTGAGGGCCCCCAAAGTGCTTAAAAAGAGGTGCTAGTCACAAGATACCTGGGAGAAGAAGTGGTATGAGTGTTATAGGGGTGTTTCTGTCATCTATTTTTGTGTAACAAACTACCCCAAAACTTAGTGACTCGAAACAACCATTTATTTGCTCATGATTCTCTGGATTGGCAGTTTTAAGGTGGACTCAGCTAGGGTGTTCTTCTGCTCATCTTACCTGAAGTCTCATGTGGCTACAGTTCGGTGACTTACTTGGGGCTGAATGATCTAAGATGGCCTCATTCACCGTACAGTGGGTGGTGATACTTGTCAGTTGGGCCACATATCTCCAGCAAGCCACCCTACTTGGTTCCAAGAGTAAGGCCTCTTGAGGCCTAGGCTGAAATTGTACATAGTCACTTCTGCCTCATTCTATTGGTCAAAGCACATCACTGACCACTCCAAACTTAAACAAGGGAAAAACAGACTCCATCTCTTGGTGGGAGAGGCTACAAAAAATTTTATGGTCATTCTCAATCTACCACAAGGAGGTTCTAGTGATCAAGAAAGGCTTCATGGAGATACCAAGCATTGAGTGGGACTTCAAGGATGGATAAGATCTGACTCTGAAGGAAGGAGAAGGGGTGATATTCCAGGAGGGAAGGACAGTGTGAATAAAGGAGTGGAGGTGGGAGGGAAGTGTTTGGGAGGCTCTGATCTGACCAGTCTTGTTGGAGGAGAGGGTGCATGAGGCAGGCTGGTAGGAGATGAGACAAAGAGAATTGGGGGTAGATTTAGGGGTCTTGAAGGCTGGCCTGAGAATTTGATAAATGACCCAATAGCCAAAAGGAGTCATGGAAGGATTGTAAGTAGGGTCAGGAGGTGACACTGAATGCCATTGCCTACACCCCCACGTCCCCAACTGAAAGCAACATCCCTTACTGTGCTGTTTTCTAAACATCGGGATGCTTCATGGTTGGATGGCTGTTCCCAGGGTAGTTGGCACTTTTCATTTTTCTCCCATTCCTGCCCCGCCATCAAAAGGCTTGGACACCTCCGTCATCACTGATGAGTATGGAATGCTGGGTCCCTGCGGTCCAGAGCTATCTGCTCCTGCAAGAGGGAATGGCAGAAGGAAAGTGACTTTCAAACAGGAGCTGGGGTGGGGCTGGGGAAATGCACCTGGTCCCCTTGCCCACCCACTCCTGCTTCTACTCTACTCTGGGTTCATCAGTTCATGCCCTGTCCTGGAGGGGAATTTCCAACATAGTGACCTCCATGTGGCTAAAATGGCAGGGAGGGGTGCTAACATTTATTGAACATTTTCTTTGCATGAATCTCTCTCTCTGAGGGTATTCAGTTAGGTTTTCTCAATTCTGCAAGGTTGCTATTACGTTATGACCACTTTGCAGATGAGGAAACTGAGGCCAGGGAAGTTCATGCGGTCAGTCAATGGCAGCACTGGGGTGAGGCCGGCTGGTCTGACTCTGCATCTTGGTTGCACAATGCCTTTTATCTCATTTTCTGTGTGAGAACCTCCTAGGACAGCACTATAGGCTGATCTGAGATTTAAGAGCAGATCTAAAGTCACCCCTACCTTCAGCTGATACTGAAAAGCCAGGGTCTTGGCCAAAAAGCTGGCCAGGAGGGCTGTGAGGCCAGGTGCACAGTGGGGCTCTGATATGCCTCCCCAGTCCCTTCAGGCCCTGTGACAAGGCTGAGGTCTCAGGCCATCTCTCTGGGGGTCTGAGGATGAGTCAGAGCCAGCCTGGGGCCCTGGCCTCCCAGTGGGTGAGCTGTAAGAATTTCACTGCACTGGGAACATTGTGTTTCCAGATATAGACTGACCACCTGCCTGGCCCCCTGGATCTCTGGGTGGCCTTCCCCAGACAGCAGTCAGGAGCCAGACCCCAAGGGGTGGGTCTGAGGGGCCTTTGGATGACTTCATCTATCCTCCCCCACCAAGTTAGTATTTCTGTCTGTTCTGTGAAGTCCTGGTAACTGAACAAGTCCTTTGGGTTCAGATTCCTTCTCCCGCTGAAAGCCGCATATTGCAGTAAATCCTTTTTGGCCAAGAAAAATGACAGATGGCCCAGGAGGAAGGGCGTCAGGTGATAAGAGACAGAGCAGCTAGAAGAGTCAGGGAGAGAAGATAAAAAAGAAATTGTGCAGCACTCCTTTCCTTCCACAAGGCTTGATGTGCCCTCACTGCCTCCCTGCAGGACAGGCCTGGGTGCCACGTGTGAGGGTCCACAGGCCAGGCCACCTCTTTTAGCCTCAGTTTCCCAGTTCACAGGGTGGAGGGGGAATACGTGTTTGGAACCAGTGACTTCCGGGGGCCCCATCCTGTGGCCTGAAGGTGACATCTCACCCACCTGGGGGCCTGAGGCAAGCCTGATAGCTTCTACAGTCCTGCAGGCCCAAAAGCTAACCAAGCAGCAGAACCTTTGCAAATGTAGACTCTCGGGGCTTATCCTGCGGGGTCCCAGTCAGTGGATCTGGGGGGAGCCCAGGGGCCTTTAATTTAAAAAAATGTGCAGATGGGTCTGATATTCACGGTGGCATGGTATAGATCAAGGTCAGCTGTCCCCATTCAGTGACGCTTAGTCTTGGGTGCACATTAGAATCACCTGGAGAACTATAGGAAAAAATGCCAATGCTCAGGCTACACCCCAGACCAATTATATCGTAACCTCTGAAGGTGAGGCCCAGACATCAGTAATATTTCAAGTTCCCGAGGCGGTTGCAATAAGCACTGAGATTGAGAACCATTGCTGTGGATGAGCCAAAAGGTGGAGGCAGCGTCCACCATCCATCCTTGCCTGCCCTCCTTCTGAAAGTGAAGGTTTCACCTTTGGAAACCCTGTCCTCCACCAAGACAGCTCAAAGCCCCTCCTCTAGCAGCTGATCCCTCTGATGGACAAGGCATTAAGTGACAGGTTACATAATCGGGGGCCTAGTCCTGGGACCCTGGGCAAGGCACCTGCCTTGCCTGAACCTCAGTTTCCTCAACTGTGAAAGGAGGGCACGGGTGTGTGGTTTTCAAAATGTGCTCAGAGCAGGTCTGGCTGTATTGGGCAGTACCTTGGGCAGGAGCACTGGACTCCGGGCCCCCATGCCCCTGGCCCTTGTTCTCCCAGAGCAGCTCTGATCTTAGCCTGTTATTGCTGAAGCCTCCTTGTGCTAAGATAAACACTTCAGGAGCTAAAAACAATTTGAAAACTGTTAGTCTAGATGATCTGCACTTTCATCCCAGCTCTGAAGGTCTGCAGAAACCCCACTCTCCCTTCTCCACATATTCTCATAATTCCTGTGGTCTGGAGCCTTCATTTGGCACCTACACGCTATAAATCCTGCTTTGATTTGCCTGGCACTGATGTAGTCCTGTATCTGGTTTATCTCCCCCACTAAGCTGTGAGTTCCTTGAAGGCAGGTCTTCATTCGTTTTATAAACACAGCATACATTTATTGAGCTCCTTCTGCCACCATGCTGGATGCTGGGGACACTGTGGTGAATGAGACTGACACAGCCCCTCCCTCATGGAGCAAAAAGTTAGTGGATGAGAAAGATTGAGTGAAGCAATTACAAAGTTATATGTGCTGTAATAGGGAAGCACAGGGTGCTATGGGGGCACGAGGGACAGCACCGAGGAAGACAGAGGGGGCAGGAAGCTTCCCAGGGACAGGGAAGGAGGCCGGCCTTGGCTGAGGGAGCTGCATCTGCAGAGTCCTGGAGGGTGAGGGAGGGGCCAAGGCCATAGACAGGGAACAGGCCTTTGAGCCCTGCCTGGTAAGGAGCAGCATTTTATCCTGAGCCCCTGATGATGTAACTGTGGGGTGACCTGAACAGTTTTTCTAACCTGTGGAATCCTCCTCTGTGCCTCCCCTGCACCCCTTCTCCAGCACTGGTGCAGGAGTTGCATAGTAGTGGCTCAGGAGTCCGGGATGAGAGAGATGCATCTGGGGGTAGAGTAGGGGTGCACAGGTGTGGACGGATGAGGAGGCACCTTCACACGAATGGGTGCTCCTGGGCAGGGATGGGTGGTGCACGAATGTTGAATTGCGTTGGGTAGTAGGTGGGATGCCTGTTTGAAGCCTGTCCTGCTCCCCACCTAGGTTCTGTGAACACCCTAGCCCACCCTGACAGCCCTTTTCCTGGAGTCCAGCTCCCACTTGGGATAGTTGGTGAAGACCCACTGTCTGCCTGTCCCCAGGCACTCAGAGGAAGGCTCTATCCCTCTTCTGTGGGCTCACGGGATCTCTGGGGCCACACTGCATGTGGTGGCTTGCCCTGTCGCCTGGCCCTCAGCTCAGGCCTTGGAGTGCCTCTGCCCCGGCTGCTGCCTCTGCTGCTCCTCTTACCCTCCGTCCCTCTCTGCCCTCTTCCGGCCCAGTTTCTCAGCTACCTCAGTGCCTGTGACCGCCTGTTACGTCAGGGATATGAGGAAGGCCTGGTGGACGAGGCCATGGAGATGTTCCAGTTCTCCGAGAGCCAGGTCAGCAGGGCTTCCTGCCAGGACCCCAGGCGATGGAAGGGATGGGGGTGTACCCAGGAGCCTGGGTGCAGGGGCACACCAGTCTTCAGAGCCAGCCTGTGGGTCCGTCGGGAGATTGCCTGACTCCTCAGCTCTGGGGAGGAGATGGCCCAGGGTGCTACAGCAAGGACAAAGGAGAGAGGCACAGAGGGAGATCAGGAAGAGGTCGGAGGGGGACAGGAGGCAGAGAGCAGCAGGGGCTTTGCTTTGTTAGACTGAATCAACGCAGCCTCTATAACTGAATGCCCACTCTTTGTCAGACATCCAGATAGGAGCCATGGGCACATAAAGATGCATGACCTCTCTGCTTGGGGAGTGTGCCACCTATCCCAAGTGCATGCAGCTGTAGGCCCAATAGTCACATCTTGATTTCTGAGACTGAGTCTCACTCTGTCGCCCAGGCTGGAGTGCAATGGTGCGATCTTGGCCCTGCCTCCCAGGTTCAAGCAATTCTCCTGCCTCAGCCTTACGAGTAGCTGGGATTACAGGTGCCTGCCACCACACCCGGCTAATTTTTTTTGGTATTTTCAGTAGAGACGGAGTTTCACCATGTTGACCAGGCTGGTCTCAAACCCCTGACCTCAAGTGATCCACCCGCCTCGGCCTCCCAAAGTGCTGGGATTACAGGAGTGAGCCACCGCACCCGGCCCCAGTAGTCACTTCTAAGTGCCCCATGGCAGAGCAGCTCTTCACAGAGGCTGAAGGGGACAGAGAGTTGAGTGAGGCCCCAAGAAGGAGAGAGGGAGCAGAGGTGGAGAAGTTTCAAGCCCTGGGGTCGGAGGGGAAGGAAGGTGCAGGCTGCGCTGTGAGACCTCCGCAGTGTTCAGGGCATGGGCAGGGACCTTGGGCTGTTTGTGCTCCGGGTGCCGGTGTGCGGTCTGCCCCCTCCTGCCCCAGCAGAAAGTTGACAGTGAGTGGGAGGAGAGTCAGGACAGAGCCCGTGGCCAGGCTAGGGCCTTGTTTTCTTGGCAGAGGAAGGGAGGTCGGAGCCTACATCACCCTAGAGATTCAGGAAAGTGGCAGCTGCGGCCCAGGATCAGGCTCAAGTGGCCTGGGGGGAGCCACAGCTTTTTGGGACTAGGAAAACCACAGCTTTTAAGCTGAGGCTCCCCTCGGCTGAGGCCAGGCCCAGCAGAGTCCCCAGCATACTCCCTGTCTCCTCTTCCTCAGGCAGGGGAGTTCCTGCGCCTCTGGGAGCAGTTCAGCGACATGGGCTTCCAGCAGGACCGGATCAAGGAGGTGCTGCTGGTCCATGGCAACCGCCGAGAGCAAGCCCTGGAGGAGCTGGTGGCCTGTGCCCAGTGACCACGGAGGCACTCCACGATGCCTGGGCGTCCAGGCCCAGTGCCAGACCCGGCGACCCATCCTAACTGTATTATTAAAACCAAGCAAGAGTAACAAAGTGATGCATGCTTATTGTAAAAACACAAATAATGCCAAGGGTGACAGTTAACAGCAGCAGAATCTGCTGAAAGAGTTGAAATGGTTGCCTCTGCAGAGGGGCAGATGGGACAGCCGGATGGGGAGCTATGTTCTTCATGCATGCCTGTGAAACCACCTGATTTGACTCTTTACACTGTGTGCATTAGTAACCTTGATTTTAAGAAAATTAAAACCAATAAATAATGGGCAGTTCTTTTGAGTCCTGTAGGCGCCTGGTCTTGGTGTGGAAAGAACATCAAACTGTAGGTCAGAAGACCTCATTTCTGATTTTAGGTCTACTGATGTCTAGGTCAAGGCTTCGTTGGGCCTCAGTTTCCCTAGGAAAAGTAGAGAGATTTGACCAGGTCAAAAGTTTCCAGGCCTGGCAGCTATCCATAAGAATCCTTCGGGTGTTTATTCAAGAGTCCCAGGCCCCACCCCCGTATATTCTGATTCAGGAAGCCTAGCTTGGCAGCACCCAGGAATCTGTTTTGTTTTATGTAAGAAGATCTCTGGGGATTCTTTACTACATAACAGGCCTATGGCCAGTGTGTGTGACTTTCAGCCAGTCTGGGTCCCCTTCTGCTCTGACAATTTGTGATCCTATGCCAGTCTTTCCTCATTTGTGGGGTGGGGAGGTTGTGACCAGAGTTGTCTCCAGTCACCCAAAGCCTATCCTTCAGAAGTCCCCAAGGATTGAAGAGACCAGTTGCTGGAGCAGCCCATAACTCAAACAAGCAGAGGCCAGGGGCCAAGACTCCGGCGCCTCTGCCCTCCCCAGCAGGCCCTGCGCGAAGACTTGCAACAATTACCCCAGAATCAAAACATCTCAGCCCCCTCCACCCTGCAAACAGGGCTGGACCTGGAACTGAGGCCTGTTAAAAAAAAAATGAACAACTTCCACGTTTCTCAGGGCTTCAACCCCAGATACCTCATCTGAATGTGTAATGGCACTTCTGCAGGCCTACACACAAGAAGCTTGGAACTAGAACCAGGTCTCCGGAGGCCCAATAGCCCCTCGGTGCTTTCCACTAAGTCTCAATGCCTGCCAACTTGAAATCACAATAAAAATATTCTTTGGCCTTAAAACTTGCCTTGAATAACTTGCAGGCAGCACAAAACTATTAGAGAAAATGGGCAGGATGTTGTGAAGTTGGACATACATCTGTCTGTTGCCAAAAGTAAAACTACACTTGAAAGAGACAGTAGGCCGGGCGCGGTGGCTCACGCCTGTAATCCCAGCACTTTGGGAGGCCAAGGCGGGCGGATCACAAGGTCAGGAGATCGAGACCATCCTGGCTAACACTGTGAAACCCCGTCTCTACTAAAAATGCAAAAAATTAGCTGGGCGAGGCGGCGGGCGCCTGTAGTCCCAGCTACTCGGGAGGCTGAGGCAGGAGAATGGCGTGAACCCGGGAGGCGGAGCTTGCAGTGAACCGAGATCGCGCCACTGCACTCCAGCCTGGGCGACTAAGCGAGACTCTGTCTCAAAAAAAAAAAAAAGAAAGAGACAGTAAAGTTCAATTTCTAAGATGCAATGTTAGGTCCAAAGCTAATGTTCTGATTAAGGTAACCTGGTCTTGGTCCACCACTTTACTAAGTCCCCTTGATTAGAGGCGACCAGTTAACAGGCCCATCCATTATTCCTATCCTTCTCCCACATGCCCCAAATCTGTCCATCCCTAGCAAACTGTTGCTTGATTAAAAATGTGACATCTGGCCAGGTGCGGTGACTCACCCATGTAATCCCAGCACTTTGGGAGGCCGAGGCAGGCAGATCACTTGAGAGCAGGAGTTTGAGACCAGCTTGGCCAACATGACAAAACCCCGTCTCTACTAAAAATACAAAAATTTGCCAGGTGTAGTGGTGCACACCTATAATCCCAGCTACTCGGGAGGCTGAGATGGGAGAATAGCTTGAACCTGGGAGGCGAAGGGTGCAGTGAGCCAAGATCATCCCACCGCACTCCAGCCTGGGCAACAGAGTGAGACCCTGTCTAGAAAAAAAAAAAATATTTGGGAGGCCGAGGCAGGTGAATCACCTGAGGTCAGGAGTTCGAGACAAGCCTGGCCAACATGGTGAAACCCCATCTCTACTAAAAATACAAAACTCAGCTAGGTTTGGTGGCATACACCTGTAGTCCCAGCTACTTGGGAGGCAGAGGCAGGAGAATCGCTTGGAGCCAGGAGGCAGAGGTTGCAGTGAGCCAAGATTGAGCCACTGCACTCCAGCCTGGCAACAGAGCGAGACTCTGTCTCAAAAAAAAAAAAAAAAAAAAAAAAAAAAAAAAAAGTCAGACATTAGAGGCAGGAAGGTTGCTTGAGCCCGTGAGTTTGAGGTTACAGTGAGCTACCACAGTGCCACTGCACTCCATAGTGAGATTCTGTGTCCAAAAAAAAGGAGAGACATCAGTGAGCAAATTGTTCATTTAAAATATTTTTTAGGAGGCACAATAGTGTGGTAGTTAGGGGCACGAACTCTGAAGTCAGATGTGGGCTGAAACTACAGCCTTAGCACTAACCAGCTGTGTGACCTTTTGAACATCACACAGCCTCTCTGCCTCAGTGTCTTATCCATAAAATATAGATACTGAAACTTCCCAATTGTGATGATTGAGCAGGATAGTGTGCAGGAAGATTGTGCCATGGTATCTAGTAGCTACTTATTTATACATATTTACACCCAGCCTCATTCCATCATCATTACCTTTACTATGATCATCCTCCTCATCACTGTTATGGTTAACAAATCTCCAGCATTTATCGTCAAACTCAGAAACCCTGGGAGAACCACTCTCTGCCTCTCAGGTCAGCAGGGTTAAAGAAGGTGCCTGGCTGGAGCAGAGGATTCTGGGAGTGCCACCTGGGAGAAGGACAATCTCTTCAGTTAATACTAAGGATCAGGTGGCTGCCTTGGTGGCTCCTTGAAACAGCAGCAGATGACACACAAGCACAGTCTGGACAAGAGGATCCTTAGAAAGGAGGTCAGGAGGATGGCAGGGTCCAGGTTCCAGGAGCAAACCAAGGCCCGGCCCATGTAAGCAGAATGAAGCTAATTCTGCCCGGTTCTTGCTCTCCCTCCTGTCCGCTTATGCTTCGTCTCCTCTTCTGGGTCCCCACCATGTTCCCCGCAGAGGCCCAGTGGAGCAGGCTGAAGGTGGCCTTTTGACTCTGACAGGAGGCCTATCTCCTAACCCATTCGGCCTGAGATCTCAAGGCCTTTACGTGTTCCCTTCCTGGGGAAATGTGCACAGTGCCCTCTATCTGGTTGACTTTCTGCCTCCTTCTTAGAAGGACCCTCATGATTCCATTGGGCCCACCCATATAATCCAGGACAATCTCCCACCTCAAGATCCTTAATCACAGCCAGGTGTGGTGGCTCATATCTGTAATCCCAGCACTTTGGGAGGCCGAGATGGGTGGATCACTTGAGGTCAGGAGTTCGAGAGCAGCCTGGCCAACATGGTGAAACCCAGTCTCTACTAAAAATACAAAGATTAGCCAGGCATTGTGGCGCATGCCTGTAATCCCAACTACTTGGGAGGCTGAGGCAGGAGAATTGTGGAGGTTGCAGTGAGCTGAGATCGTAGCACTGCACTCAAGCCTGGGCAACAGTGAGACTCCACCTCAAAAAAAAAAAAAAAAATCCTTAATCACACCTGCAAAGTCCAGGTAACAGATTCACAGGTTCTAGGAATGAGGACGTGGATGTCTTTGGGGGGCCATTATTCGGCCTACCACAGAGAGGCACTGCTTAACCCAAAATAATACATGTGTAATGGTGGCATTTCAGGTACTTGTATCAGGGGGTTTCCTTGTATCTTGTATTTGTATTATGCAAGGCTGGGCCCCCAGGCAGGCTCCAGCACACACAGCTGCCGCTGATCCTCTCTCACCTCTGCTCTCTTGCTTCATCTCAAGTCAACCTTCCGCAGCTGATGACATTCTTCTGGCATGGGAGCAGCACCAGCTGAGGGGCTGCCAGCACCTCCTCTCGGCCCTGACCCTTTCATTCTGCGGGGAGGGAACACACTCGCAGGTCACTGTTGGCCTCCAAGGATCAACTGAAGTCAGGAGCCGCTTCCCTCTTCTGGGACCCTCCTGCCCTCTCAGCCCCTTCCTTCCACTCTCCGTCCCCCATGCTGCCCAGGCTGCCTCTAGCTGCCCTGTCCTCCTGTCTTATCTAGAGAGTAAAGAATTCCTTTGTTGACCTCTGCAGGGAACACTCTTTGCCTTCTGAGAACTTAGGGGACGAGGCAATGCTTATTTCAGGATAACGGCTCATAAATGATAGGGTTTTAGGTACAGTGCAAGCTGTTAAAGGGAAGGCGTGACCCTCACAGTTCTCCTCAAATGACCATTCTGTCTCTACGCAGGACTCACCCTGAGAGGAACGTGGGGCTTTAGGAAGCTCAGGGAAGGATCTTTCCTAATGAGGGTTTGGGGAGGCTTCCAGAGTCCTTCTCTCAGTATGGGACCTCCTGGGGGGCTCCTCTGCTCACCCTCAGATCCCAAGGGCCAGGTCTTTAATCCTAGCGATGCTGGGGTCAGAAAAGTGCAGAGACAATCAGGAGTCTCCCAGAAACACACTCTCTGTCACACACACACTTTGACCTCGGGGAGTGAAACTCTTCCACACTATCAGGAGGAAGTTGATGGTATGTGTGTCTTCACACTGGGCACAAAGGTGATCCTGGGCAGGGCAAAAACTGCCCAGCCCTACCCACCTCCTCAGCCCCACATGGGGCCCTCTGAGGAGAGAAGACGCTGCCCTGAGTTCCAGGTGCTACAGCCCAGGTGATGAGCCAAAACTCCCACCAGAGAACCCTTCATTTCCTAATTCTGTCACCCCACAAACCTTTACTGCACACCATGCCAGCTGGTGCTAGGCCTGCTGGGCCCAGAAGTGGGGGAAGGCGGGATGAAGGATGGGAAATGGCCTCTGCCCTGGAGGGAGGGGGTTCCCAGGGCGAGGCTGCCAGGTTTGCGTGGCAGCTGGCGGAGAGGTCAGTGACACAGTGAAGGCAGAGGGACAGGCAGGCTTTGGCCCCACAAGGGCCTCTGGAGCTCGCGCACAGCCAAGTCCCTCTGTGGAGTCAGGTCCTGGCCAGGCATCCTACTGGCTTCACACTCAGCCCAGTGGTGGGGCACCCACCCCTACTCCAGCCTCCTACTCTCCTGGTGGGTGGCCCTCCCTCCTGCCCATTCTACTCCTGAACCTGTCCTTATAAGGCCACCCGCTCAGGAGACGTGCGTTCTGTGTCCTCTGGGCAGCTGCCCACACAACGTCATCTGCTGTTTTACTGCTCGAGATTTTTAACCTATGATTTTATTTTTTTGTCGTTAAGAAAATGTTTCCAGGTTGAGCAGAGACATTAACTGGGTGCCAGATGAGGGCAGAAGGATGAATGCCAGGGTGCTTGGGAGCCAGGGACCCAGGACTGACAGCCCCAGGGCATGACTTAGCCACGTATCCCAAATACCGCAGTAGCTGAACCATTCCAAGAACTCCAGCAGGCCCCGTGCGGGCCATTTCCCCTTAAGTGACACCCACTGAGTTGGGGGAGTTGACCCTCCCCCAGCTGTGGACCATCTTGTGTTGTTAGAGTGCCCTTTGGTCCTCTGTCCGGTCCGACAGCGGGCTGGAGCGCTGGAGTCTTGAGTACACACGTTGTGGGGCAGCCTCAGTGGGACTGTGAGCAGCTCCTGACGCTGTGGACTGTCCATTTCCAGCCAGGTGCGCTGGCCTTCCCAGGGAGTGCTGAGCTACCAAAGTCCTTCCAGTAAGATACTGTTCTCCTGAACTTAGCCAAAGGTTTCCCTGGCTGACAACCAAAGCACCCTGCTGGGTGCAAGAGAACATGAGTAAAGGTAGTGGCAGTCAAGTGGGGCAGAGAGTGTGTCCTGTCTCCTTGCGAACATAGAGGAAGGTGTGTTAAGCTGGATGAGAGAACCTTGGGGTGAAGCTGCCACCAGGAAGGACGCTATCTCCATCAGGGAACTCACCTGGTGGTCCTAACTGCTGCAGGGGCTGGCTGCCTCCTTCGCTCTACTGTGAGGCCCTGGGGGCTGGGGCTGAACCTGGCTTGTCTCTCTGCCTCTGTGCCTGGCACAGCTTCTGGTTAGAGGAGGTGCGCAAAGTTCAAAGAAGAAGAAGAAAAAGAGTAGGGGGAGAGGGCAGCCCGGAGAGTCACCCAAGGAATGGCCCATGCTGAAAGGGAAGTGCCTTCCCAAGGGTTGTCACCGAACTCCAGCTGAAAGACCCACCAAAAGGGATTCAAGGAAGCTCTAGTACTCGGGATGACTACTAGTGAGGTGATTTCCAGGAACCAAGGCAGCCACCGCCGTTCCTCGGCGACCAGACCTCAGAGCCTGGAAGGACTGCAGGGCTGGGACTGAAGAAGGGATCCCAGTAGTTGCTGGGAGGGTCCTGGTGTTGATCTGCACAGGCCCCCCGGTGCCCACGGAGCGGAGTGAGGTTCCAGCTGGTTCACACGCCCCTGTGCTGTGCTCCTTTGGAGACCACATGGTACCTTTTGCATGGCAGTAAGGCAAGCAGAAACAAGCGTGGGCTGCTGTTCTTGAGCAGGCCAGGAGCAGTGGCCACACGCGGCAGTGGAGCAGACTGAGCTCTGAGAAGAGCAGTGGGTGCTGCTGGGCAAAGCTGCCACCACCCTGTCCCTGTGATGAGGAGCTTTGTTTTGTCACACCAACCCCAGGCCTGGTGGGGGCAGGTGGCCCATGAGACCGCTTAGAGGCAGTCCAGAGCTGTTTTGGGGGTTCAAGGTAGGAGATTGAACCTAAGAGAAGTGTCTTTAGCTCCCCAGGAGTGCAGGGACCTGTTACAGGGCTGGGGCCCATGGGTCACAGGGATGCCACCTTCTCAGCATCTGGATCTTCAGTCAGACCCAGGGCTGGGGAGGCCGCCTGCACAGGCCAGGTGAGAGGACTCACACACTCGCCCCTCCACCCAGCACTGTCCTCCCTCCACCAGAGGGGGCACCAGCCTTTGTCCCTAGGGTCATATTCTGGAGAAAATGCCCTAATCAGGAGGGACGATGAGAGATCTTTTCCAGGCCAAAACTCTTTGGGGCTCCCAAGTACACCAAGCAGTCATGAACTGCCTTCTCCATCTGAAGCCAGACTGCCCGCTATTGCCAAGATACTCCGCTGCCCACACCTGAGGGCGGGGAGGTTTCTGCCTCACTGACACTGACAGCCAGGCCCTGCTCTCCACCCTGTCTGTGCTCTCTCATTTACTCTCCCAACATCCCTTTCAGTTTAGGTTCTGCTGTCCTCACTGACAGATGCCCACCTGAGGCTCAGAGAGGGTAAGCAACTGCTTAAGATCACCCAGTCAGGAAGTATTAGAACTGGATTCGAATCCAGGAAGTCTGAGCCACAACTGGAGCCTCCCTGCCACTACACTGGGTCCTTTCACAGTGAGCCTGTACACACGTTCCCCCACCTGACCCCACAGCAAATGTATGCACCAGACACATCTCAATCACAGATACAAACTGGGGCTCAGAAAGGTGATGCAACCAGCCCCACATCACCCAGCAAACAGGTGGCAAGGGTGGGCCTGAAGCAAGGATCCCCAGGGCTCCCTCTATGTACCTTGCAGAACCCCTTGGATAAATCTGGTAATAATCTAGTCCAGCCAGGGTGGTGGAGGCCGGGGCTGCAGGCCTGCCTGGCCCCTCACTTGGGAGGGGGTGACAGAAGCTGTGCACTCTGGAGCTCATGCCATCTGGTTCGGTTTCCATTCCCAGCCACTCCTCAGAGAGCTTCTAAAGGTCAATTTTTTCCCCTCAAAATTCAAGTGACCGCCTCTGCCTGTAAGACATTCCTCTGGTTCCCATAACCGTGTGATCAGGCAGAGGCACTGAGATGGGCATTTTCCAGTATAATGTGCCCCAGCCAAGCCACTTGGTGACACAGCCCAGAGAGCTGAGGGTCAGAGGGGACAGGGCCCATGTCCAGCAGGGTCTTGGCAGGAAAGAGATGGCACACTCAAATCAGGTCACTAGAGGAGGGTTGAGGAAAGAGGCTGTTCACAAAGGGTGGAGGGCCCCTAAGGGATAGTACAAGGCTAGTGAGCTTGGGGCTTCACCACTCCCGCCTGGGCAGGAGGGAAGAGAGCAGCCACCTCAACCTGGAGACAGAGGGCTGTAAGGAAAGGACCACCCGTCAGCGGCGGGGACTTGAGTCAGTGAAGGAAAAAGGTCAGTGCAAGATCACCCCGCAGGGAGGGAGCCAGGAACTAAGTTCCCTGACTCCACACCCCTCCCCACTTCCCACCTTCTGCTGCTGCTCTGTATTGGGAGCCAGTCAAGGGAGCCCAGTGATGTCACCCAAATAGGACCACCTGTCGGGGTGTGGAGCAGGAGAAAGGAGCGGATCTGGAGGGACAAGCTGATCTCAAGGGACAAGGAGCCGTCAGCCCAGGGCTGAATGAGGGGCTTGCTATCTGAATACAAAAAGCAGGTCTTTCAGTCACACTCACTGCCTCAAAAACTTGCTGTGGCTCCCCACTTCCTACAGAATAAAGCCCAAGTTCTCTAGCCTGGCATTCAAGGCTCTTCACACAGACTCCAGCCTACTTCTCTGGCCCCATTACAGGTACTTCACATAATCTGCACAGACACTCTGTAACAGTCTCTCATCATCATCTCCATTTGCCCAACATCACAGAGCTGGCACGTAGAGCTGGAATATGGACCCAGGTCCCCTGGGTGCCATTCTGCTGCATCATGAGCGATAAGCACAGACTGCTGGAACACGGTCCATTCACCAAAACTGCGCCTTCTCCACAGTAAGGGTGTCAATAACGGGTGGAGGGGAAAGTGTGAAGAGGAACCAGGAGAAAGAACTTGGAAGGTGAGGACTGCATATGCTGGTCTAGAAGCTCTTATTTCACCCTCAGGACAACCCTCCTGGAATTATCATCTCTGGTTAGAGTTGAGACACCTTCACTCTTTCATTTCAGCAACTTTAAGGAATTTACCCATGGTCAAACAGAAGTCCCTGTCAGAGCCAGGGTTTGACTGCAAAATCAGCTGGCAGGCAGGCAGCACTGTCCCTCTGCAGAGTGGCACCTACAAAGTCCTCAGTCCCTCGTTTCCACTGCAACCCAGTGTTAGCTCCTTCCCTAAGCACCCGAAATTCCCTTTGCTAATCGGGACTTTGTGGTTAGGCATATTTTTGTAAGACTCCTGTTAGAATGAAAATATGTTACCTGCAAAGGGAAGCAAGTTGGGCCAATGGTTTCTGATTTCCTGTAGAGTTGGCAAAGTGTGTGTGTGTGTGTGTGTGTGTGTGTGTGTGTTTACGCATGAGTGTGTGATTTGAAGGGCCCAGGTGCCCAAATACCATTAGAGATTAACTCCTTTGTCTCTATCTGCTGAATCTGAGTGCTGAATGCGGTGTGTGTATAGAGGAACTTTCCTAGAAAAAATAAGGATGGAAGCCTGGAATCAGGGAGGGCAGCCTGAGGATGGGTCACCATAGGGAAGTTCTTTCATGAATGCCCTGGAAGGCAGCACAGGAAATAACATGTGAGGATGGGAGGAGGATTCCAGAGAAGCAGGCTTTAGGTTGGGTGGTCCACTTGCATTGCTGTGTCTCCAGGAAAGTTGCTTGCCCCTAGCCCGTGACCTCACTTTCCTTCCCTGTGAAGAGAGGGGTGGAACTAGAGGCTTATACCCTGCTCCAAGACCCTGCAGCCCAACAAAAGGCCCATTTTCCCTTTGTTAGTTACTCGGATGCCAGAGAGAAGGGCTCCCTCTTTTCATGCTTCCCCAGTCCAGCTGGGGCAGAATCATGAGAGCTGCAGAGGATGCTGCTGGGACAAGACCTCCTCCAGGGGGTCCTGTATCCCACGTCCATTACTGGCCTGTTGGGGGCAGCCTGTCTTCCAACAACTGTGTCTCCCACCAGCACAGTTAATTTGCTGCCGTTCCTGGGATGTGACAGCAACTTGAAGCAAAGTAATTAGGATGAAAAAGAGGCCCAGCTCCTTGGGGCCAAAGGAAAATAAACAGAGCAGCCCTGTGTGTATTCCGCCGCCAAGAGGAGCCATTCTTCACGGGATGATTAGCATTTCCAATCCCAGCTTCCTCTCTTCCCTTGAAAGAAGAGAAGTGACCCGTGAGCTGCTGCTTTTCTCAGATCCCACTCTTCCCAAGGTGGACTGTGAATCTGACAACTCATCACCTCCACAGAAAAGTCTTCCCTGGCCACCTGCCACAGCCCTGCCAGAAATGATACCCCTGTCCTCTGAAATCTGAAAGCCTTTCTCTGTCTCCCATGGAGTTTCCTTGACTGACTGATCAATTGATCAATTCATTCTCTCAACAAACATCCGTCGAGTACCATTCATTCATTCAACAAATATTTCTTAAGTCCCTACTATATAAATCATCTCTTAAGCTGCCTACTATGTTCTAGTAATTGTTCTGGGTCCTGATGAGACAGCAGTGAACAAAACAGAAAAGCACCTCCACCTTAGTGGAGTCAAATTTTAGTAGCAGGAAGCCAACAGCAAACAAGTGAAAAGATAGCATGGAAGATGATGCTAAATGCTATGGAGAAAAATAAAACAGGAAAAGGGAGAACACACAGAGAAGGGGGAGGTAGATTTTAAATAGGGAGGTTAGGAAAGCCCGCAGGATCGAAGTGACATCTGAGCCAAGACCTGCAGGAAGCAGAGTGGGGCTAAGTGAGGCAGTGTGCAGGCAGACACCGGCCACAGGCCCTGAGCTGGGAGTGTGCCTGGTGTGTCTGAAGAGCGATGAGGCCAGAGAGGAGTGGGAGATGAAGTCAGGGAGGAAACAGGGTGGGAGAATCTGAAAGGACTTTGCCTTTCAGAGAGGGCGCACCATGCTCTGACCAGCGTTTTGTTGAACTAGGATGGCTCTGGCTGCCCTGTGAGCACACTGAAGGGAAGCCAGCAAGGAAGCGGGTCCTGGGTGAAGGACAGGGGTGGGGCAGCTTCTCTGCCTCTGCCGGGCGGGCTATATAAACCAGATAAGATGATTTCAGGCAGAGGAAGGCTTGGGGTGCAGGACATCTGGAGTCAGGGGCAAGGAGAACGTTTGTGGAAGACTGGAGAGAGCTCCAGAGAGTCGGGCTGTAGGGCTGCCACTAGGTTCAGGAAAATGATCCCTGCAGCTTTAAGCTGTGTGAGTGTAGGCCTCTCAGAAAGGACGGACTTCTCAGAGTAAACCTCTGGGCTGGGACCGAGAGATTTCAAACCCAGCCCTCTGAGCTCAGGAACTCCTAAGTGTTTCTGTAATTTGCCCAGCTGCACCTGGTTTGTGCCCCCACACCTGCATGCAGCAGTCAAGCCGAGGTGCTGAGGAATGAGAGGCTGAGAATCCCAAGTCCTGAGTTCAGGTCCCTCCTCTTCCACGTGACTGCCTGTGTGACTCTGGGTGAGCCATTCTGGCTTTCTGCTGGTTTCCTCACCAGCACCCCAGGCACAGTCACCATTCCTGCTGAGGGCAGTGGGCAGTTGACATGCTGACTGTGGGTGGAGCAAAGCCTTACTTGTGAGAACCCTTAGGCAGAGAAGGTTACAAAAACTGGTTTACAAAAGCTCCCCACACTTCCTGAGATGAGGGAGTATCGGTGAACGTGCAAATATCCCCCAGGGCCTAAACCAGTCATTACCCGGGCTGAACGGGGCTACTGGTCTTCCAGGTCTATCCTAAGGGAAGAGAACTAGTTAACTTTCCTATGGAAGAGGGAGGAGAAAGGGCTGAGTCCAAGGGAACAAACGAACCCCCAAAAGAGGTGGGAATACACAGAGAAAGGCAAAAGGGAGGGAGCGTTAAGGAGACCGTTGGAAACACCGTGTCCATCTCAGGATGTCGGCCAAGCAGTCATGCAGCACATAAGACAAGCCTATGGCCCTGGGTTCACAGCCAGGTTCTGCCACTTCCTAACAAGCCTCTTCTAATCACACGACCCTTGAGCTTTTTCCCCTCCATTAAGCTGCTGGAGTAGGGGTGTTGCCAAACTATCTACCATTTAAAATTCTTAAAAGCTCAAGCAAGTCAACTGTGGGAAAGCTCTCTGTGAACAGTGTTGTTATTATGCACAAAAGGCATCTCAGAAAGGGCGGCCCTGGATGAAGGAACAACCAAATGCCAGGAGCCAGCAGGCCGGGGCCGAACAGCCTCAAGTGCAGACAACGCTGTGGGACAAGAGAGACTATGAGCTGATGGATCACGATGTGGCAAGTCTCAGGTGTTCAGCACTGGTCAGGAGGCACGAGCAAGGAGGAAAATGCTCTGTACTGTTAGGAAAAGTTATCTGTAACTTGGAAGTAAGGCAAAAGGAGGATTCTTTCCTTTCAGTGTCACTTTGGGACAGGGTTGAACAGACAAGAGTTATTTAATTTTCAAGGGGAATGTACCTTTGCCTTACAATTTACTATAGATTAGAGCCCAGACTTTGTGAAGTCACATGCTAACTTGTAGGCATATGCACAAATATGTACATGCATGTATGCAAAGGATTTTTGTTCAGTAGAGAACCAAAAAAATCATGCTTTTGTCCTGTAAGGCATATACCAGTTTTGTCTCTAACTTAGCAAACTTATTTTAGTATGTCTCTTCCAACTAAATACACAAATCTGTCTCTCAAACGCTCTTTCAATCAGCTTTGCCATTCTTTTTGGTTCGCTTATAGGTGAGTTAAATAAATCTTTGATGTGTGATAAAAATTACACTTTGAGGCCAGGTACAGAGGCTCATGCCTGTAATCCCAGAACTTTCGGAGGCGAAGCAGGAGGATTGCTTGAGCCCAGGAGTTCAAGGCAGCCTGGGCAACACAGTGAGACTCCACCTCTACAAAAAATGTTATAAATATTAGCTAGGTGTGGTGGTGTGCACCTGTAGTCCCAGTTACTCGGGAGGCTAAGGTAGGGAGGATCACCTGAGCCCAGGAGGTCAAGGCTGCAGTAAGCCATGATTTTACCACTGTACTCCAGCCTCAGGGACAAAGCAAGACCCTGTCTCAAAAAAAAAGGAAGGAAGGAAGGAAGGAAGGAAGGAAGGAGGGAGGGAGGGAGGGAGGGAGGGAGGGAGGGAGGGAGGGAGGGAGGGAGGGAGGGAGGGAAGGAAGGAAGGAAGGAAGGAAGGAAGGAAGGAAGGAAGGAAGGAAGGAAGGAAGGAATGAATGAATTACACTTTGATAGAAGTACAAGTGAGGAACTCTTGTTGCTATGCTGTGTGGCTTTGGGCCAGTGGGTCAGTTTTTGCCACAAGAAGAGGGTACCCAACTCCCAGGCCCAAGGTAGGTCTGGAGGGGGAAGACAGATGTGAAAGTACCTTGCACATCATTCACAAGAAGAAAAAGTCAGGGTTTATTGTTGAGACTTATCAGACTAGGCTACTCCAGGGCTGGAATGTCCCAGGCTTCTGAGGGCGGCATTCTCCAGGCTTGGGACATAGGCCAAGAGAAGAGGCAGCTAGGGGCAGCCCTGGAGCAAGCCTCCATGCCCCAGAGGTGCCATGCCGACACTGCATTCTCCACTTCTGATGAGGCCAAGATTCCCCATGGGCCTTAGGTCCTGGGGGATGGAGACCAATCAGGACCACCCAGAGAAGTCTTCCCAAGGCCATGGAGAGGCTGGAGAGGGCTGGGACAGGCATCTGCCCAAAAGCCGAAGCTGGGGATTTTGATGAAGGAACGAGAGTCCTCATCCAACAACAGAGGTCAGCACTAGGTTGCTAACTGGTGGCCTCTGTAGCCTGGGTTCTTTCAAGGCATCATCATTTTAATCATGGACAGGGAAGTCCCCCAGCTCACTGAACATGATCTCTGCCCTTACAATCCGCACACGTGGTTGTGCACACCACAATGATGTTACAGCCAGGGGTCCAATGAGAAATGCAGGCAGCCCAGGTCAGGAAAACGAAGAGCTGGGTCAGCCAATGCTGCACATAGGATGGTAGAGCACTGACAGGGAGAGAGAAGGAGACAAGGCATTCCGGTGAGGGGAATCGCGAAGGCCAGAATAGGACAGAAGAGAACAAACCTGTAGAATGTGGAGGAGGGGCTACAACTGAGGAAGATGAGGCAGGATTTGGCTCACACCTGAAGTCACGTGGGTTAACAGTCCACTGCCCCTGTGGTGATGGCAAAAACAGGGTGGGCAAGGGCTTATACCTGGGTGCTCCCCTAAGGGTCCCAAAAGGGAACGTGAAAAATTCTCTCACCCCCACAGGTCTTACTCCAGGCTCAGCTCAGTCACTATCTGCTACAAGTTGGCCCAGTCTCACCACCTCTCCAGATGCCCCAACTACTGCTGCTCTGCCGGTATGGTTGGACTTGCAGAGACCTTCCAGATCTGCTCCAGCCTTCCCCAACCCTGCTTCTCTTCTGAGCTCTCAGCCTCTACGGTCTGAGCCTCCTCTTTCAGCAGCTAATGGTATCCTGCTCACCTCCTCCATAGAGTTTGCACACTCTCCTCTTTTCTGGAGTTATATATTTTTCCTCTTCCTATTTTCCCTTTGCCCTGATTTCTTCAGCACTTTATTATACTGTAGGTGGTTTTAAATTTTTTTTGCATGTTGCCTTCAACTCTATGGATCAAGACAAGTGTGTGTAAACCTTTTTGTTGTCCTATAACTGTTAAGATTTTTTTCTGGGTTATCCTCTAAGCTTCCTGGATCCCTGTGTGGCAACTACAGCTCTCATTAGGCATAACATTGTATTGGGCATACAGTAGGTGCCTAATTCTTGCCTACTACAGGCAGTTTGATTAACATCATTTAAGTCACTCCCAGCCATGTTCAATCACTAGCCCATTACATACAAGCCTGGATTATTCAAATCCCAACTCCCCCTACGCTTTTCACTGACACTGTGACCCACCAGCTCTCAGCAGAGCCCAAGTGATTTGATGGCATCATCGCTGCTCCCTGAGCTGCTTGAACATGTCCACACCACCAGAAGGCACCAGACCTGGGTGTCTCAGTAGAAGGAGGGAAGTTACCAGCTACTTCTAAGGCCGGCTTCACACACTCAGCCATAACTCAGGGAGGAGTCGCGGCGTCTCCTCCCTCCTAAAGCCGGCCCAGAGGTCACAGTTCTGGCGTTGTCGAAGCCACAGGCCCAGGGGCGCCAGCAGGCAGCCTTAGGAGAAAGGTCTGCAAGGAGCCGGGCCGTGGGAAGCCGGCTTTCTCCCTGAGCAGCCGCCAGGTGCCGCCCTCGATGGCGTAGAGCAGCGTGAACATACGGTTGACCGTATAGACGGTGTCGCCGCGCACCACGGCCGTGAAGAGCGCTCCCTTGCTGTTGACGAACTGGCCGGGCAGCGCCGTCCACTGGCCCGTGGCCAGGTTGAGACAGTCGATGGCGCAGTGCAGGAAGTCGTCGGAAGGTCCGTTGCGCACCACGTAGAGGCTGTCGCGGTGGGCCACCATGCAGTGGCCATAGCTCTGCGGACGCCGCAGGTCGGCCACCGGCAGCCACGCGTCGGTCCGCGCCGCGTACTCCACGACGGCGGTGGTGTCGGCCGGCCGCCACAGGCACACGAAGAGGCGGCCACAAGCCTGGGCGCAGGGCACGCCGGCGGCCGGCTGCGGCAGGTCGGCCACAAAGCTCCAACAGCCCGCGGCCGGGTCGTAGCGCTCCACGGAGCTGACGGGCGTCCTCTGGAGCTCGCCGCCGATGGCGTAGAGGCGGCCGTCGAAGCCGGCCAGCGCTGTGTCATAGCGCGGCTGGTGCGGGCTGGGGAACTGGCGCCACGTGCCGCCGTCAGGGTCGTAGCAGAAGCCCAGCTCTACCACCTCCTTGCTGGCGCCGCGCACGCCGCCCACGATGTAAAGCTTGTTGTCCAGCGTGGCCACCCCGGCCAGCAACGTGCTGGCCTCCAGGGGCAGCGCGGCCAACGTGCGCCACGCGTCCTCTTCCTCGTCCAGGTAGCACAGCGTGCGCGACGCATCCTCCAGGAAACCGGGCGCGGGTGTGTGCGTGCTCACGGCCACGTAGCTACTGGGCCGCAGGGCCGCCACGTAGGAGCGGGCCTCGGGCAGCGCCAGCTCAGCTGCCAGCTCGCACTCGCCGTCGCGGATGAAGAGCGCTGCACTGTGGAACACGTCGCGCAGGCCGAAGGCGGCAGCCGCGTCGCACAGCAATGCGCAGTTGTCCGACGTGAGGTTGTGCTCGAGAAAGCGCGCTAGCGCCGGCGCCTGCAGGAAGGCGGCGCACTCCACGGCCTGCAGCAGCTCGTCCTCCGCTGCCAGCGCCGGCCGCTCGCCGCGCAGCACCTGCAGCGTGACGCGGAAACCGCCCGCGCTCAGAACGCCCAGGCGCACCTCTGCCGCGCGCGCCTCCCGCATGCCGGAGCGGAAGAGGCCGCGGAAGAAGCCGCAGTGCTCAACGAGCAGGGCGCGGTCGGCTTGGAAGAGCTGGCCGCCCACCCATACCTGCACAGGGGTTTCCGGGCCCCGTGGCATGGCGAGCCGGCGGGGCGGAGGCCGCCACTGGGGCCTTGGGTTCGCCCACCACAGACTGTGGGGCTCCCTCGGAGCAAAAGCTTCCCTGGGGGCTATAAATATCTCTCCCTGGCTAAAGATAGTACGGCTCATGTGATGTGGTGGCCCGCAGGCTGTATGGCTGCGGGCCCGGAGGGCATCTGGAGACCTGTGTGGTCATTCATTTCCTTAGAAGAAATGGTAATAATAGTGACCATATGCCGTGCACCTGCAGCATGCCGGCGCACTGAGGGCTGCTAGGGAGATACCCATTTCACCTGCATCTTTCCAGCTGTGTGCCCTCGTGCGAGTGTCCTAACTGTTCCTCACGTTACAAATGGGGCCAGTAGGCCAGAAACGGTGGCTCACGCCTGTAATCCTAGCACTTGGGGAGGCCTTGAAGGGTGGATCACCTGAGGTCAGGAGTTCGAGACCAGCCTGGCCAACATGGGGAAACCCCGTCTCTATTAAAAATACGAAAAAAAAAAAATTAGCCGGGCGTGGTGACACGTGCCTGTAATACCAGCTACTTGGGCTGAGGCACGAGAATAGCTTGAACTCGGGCGGCTGAAGTTGCAGTGAGCTGAGCTTGTGTTATTGCACTCCAGCCTGGGCAACAGAGTGAGGCTCTGCCTCAAAAAAAAAATTAAAAAATTAAATGGGGCCAATAATAACACCTATTTCACAGTCTTGGGACAACATCTGAAATATCCCGGTTGAGGGTGAGAGAGTTTAGGTAGCTTGTCCGGGGTCATTCAGCTAGGAAGTTGCTGAGACGGAATGAATACCCATCTCACCGCTTAAGCTCAGAGGAGTGGGACAGGCAAGTTGGAGAACAAGGCATAAATGGAGCAAATACGTTGGGCCAGACTGGGGTCCAGGACCAGGGTTTTAATTTGGCTTGGGCTTCTGACCCTGACTCTGAGCCAGTCCAATCTCTTTTTGAGTCTCAATTTTCTTCTCTGAAAAATGGAAAAGGTAGCAACCCTGCTTTGCAGATGAGCATCCCATAAAGCCCCTGAGTTAGGATGGGAATGGGAATTCCACACTTGCTGCGACGCTCCAGATCCTGGGAAAAGGAGTTGGGGCTGCCTAGGGGATCATAGGCCTGTGGATGGGAAGAAGGGCTTCCTAAAATAATAGCTAACACTTTAATTGCATTATGTGTCAGGCACTATTGTAAGCACTTTATATTAACTCCTTGCAACAATCCTAGGAGTAGATACTATTATTTCTCCCCCCATGGATATTATCCATTTATTGCTTATAGCAACACTATGAATTAGAAATTAATGGCCTTATTTCATATATGAAGAGACTGAAGTGCTGAGAGGTTTAGTCACATAGCCAGAGAGTGGCACACCTAGGCCTGGAATGCAGCCAGCCTGATTCTTTTTTTTTTTTTTTTTTTTTTTTGAGACGGAGTCTTGCTCTGTCACCCAGGCTGGAGTGCAGTGGCCGGATCTCAGCTCACTGCAAGCTCCGCCTCCCGGGTTTACGCCGTTCTCCTGCCTCAGCCTCCCGAGTAGCTGGGACTACAGGCGCCCGCCACCTCGCCCGGCTAGTTTTTTTGTATTTTGTAGTAGAGACAGGGTTTCACCGTGTTAGCCGGGATCGTCTCTCGATCTCCTGGCCTCGTGATCCGGCCGTCTCGGCCTCCCAAAGTGCTGGGATTACAGGCTTGAGCCACCGCACCCGGCCCAGCCAGCCTGATTCTAAAGCAGGGGTCCCCAACCCTGGGGCCACGGACCTTAGGAACCAGGCTGTGCAGCTGGAGGTGAGAAGTGAAGCATCATCTGTATTTACAGCTGCTCCCCATCCTCTTTACTGCCTGAGCACTGCCTCCTGTCAGATCAGTGGCAGCAGCATTCGATTCTCATTGGAGGGTGAATCCTATTGTGAACTGCATGTGGGAGGGATCTAGGTTGCCTGCTCCATATGAGAATCTAATGCCTGATGATCTGTCACTGTCTCCCATCACCTCCAGATGGGACTGTTTAGTTGCAGGAGAACAAGCTCAGAGCACCCATTGATTCTACATTATGGCAAGTTGTGTAAGTATTTCATTATATAATAATAATAGAAATAAAGTGCACAATAAATGTTATATGCTTGAATCATTCTGAAACCATCTCCCCTCCGCCATCTGTGGAAAAACTATCTTTTATGAAACCAATCCCTGGCGCCAAAAAGGTTGGGGACCGCTAGAGGGTATGGCTATACCACTGTATTTTTGTTGGTGGTGGGTTTTTTTGTTTGGTTCGTTGGTTTGGGGTTTTTTTTTTTTAGATGGAGTCTCACTCTGTCACCCAGGCTCGTGTGATCTGCCTCTTGCGTTCAAACGATTCTCCTGCCTCAGCCTCCAGAGTAGATGGGATTACAGGCATGCACTACCGCGCCTGGTTAATTTTTGTATTTTTAGTAGAGACAGGGTTTCACCTTGTTGGCCAAGCTGGTCTTGAACTCTTGACCTCAAGTGATCCACTTACCTCGGCCTCCCAAAGTGCTGGGCCATACCACTGTGCTGTGGTGCCTCTCTGTGCTACAAATGCTGGGCAGTTGCCTTGTGTCAGGAGGGCATAGTTGGAAGGCACCTCAGGCTCATATGGTTCAATCCTTTCACTTACAGTGGAGGGAGGTGTGCTCAGGGTCTTGTAGCTTGAGGCAGACAGCCCCAGGCCTCCTGCTGCCCACTCCATGGCACTTTTCCCACTACACAGAACTTTTCTGAGTGACCAGCTAAAACTATGGGTCCCAAAATGGAGCTTGGGATGGAATGGAGCTTAATAATTATCTCCTCCTGCTACCTTATTCTAAGGTGAGGAAACTGAGGCCCAGACATATGTAAAATGGTATCTGCCATTCAGATGTGCAGCTGTCCCATCCTTACCTGCAGGCCTTCTTAGGGAGGATAAGGGGCTTGCAATGATCAAGTAGAAGGTGGGAAGAGGCAGGGGAACTTCTCTCCCCCCCTTAGGATATATATGCATAGATCCTCACGTATGAATCTGCAGAACCAACACGAATGTGCCTCCCCTGCTAGGGAACTCTCATCCAGTTCACTCCATCAAAGCAGTGATGGGATGTGGGGACCACTTGTGTGAGCCTGGGAAGCCAGAGGCCTGGAGGAGGCAGCCAGAAATATCTCTGACTCTCTACCCCAGGGACCAGACAGGAAGAGGAGGAGGAGATGGGAGGATGGGTGGGCAGGAGTCCCCACGAATACTATCCCAGGCCCTCTGCCAGCTTCTCTCTTTCCCCGAGGCCAGATACTGGCTGAATGGCCTGGGATGTCCAGGCAGCAGGCATGACAGTCCCAATCTTGGGGACCAGTGGGCTCTCAGTGCTGGGTCTTGACAGTGTCCTTGCTGGTGGCCTTAGTGGTAGGGAAAGGGTGTCTGACTGTTCCCGTTTCACAGATGAGGAAAGAAAGGCTTAGGAATGAGCTGGGCTTTTCCTTGGTTGTGAATGGGGATGTAGGCCTGAATCAAACCGTGCCCACTGACCCCAGCTGCCACTCCTCACCTGCACTAGCCTTGCCCCAGGGCAGGGAAACAGTTGCCTTCTGCTGGGGACAGGACTGGAGAAGGGCTGACTCCCAGGGGGCTGGGGCTGCTGCATAGTCCTGGGACCACAGTTCCCTCCCAAATGGCCTGTTCCAGACACCTAGTAACTGGCAGACACAACCAGATGGAACCATTGCCTGGCCCTCTCCTGAGAGCAGGAGGAGGAGGGAACGCAAACCCCTCCTGGCTGAAGTTTGCTCTTGGCTTGATGTTTTCCAAGTCTAGCCCTGCCTTGAGTGGGCTGGGGCTCGGGCACACACCCAGTTTCCACCTCCAGCAGCCAGGCAGTGGGGAGAGGGTCATCCAAGGTGGGGGGTCATGTTTTCCTGAGGCTGGGCTGAGGATCAGCCCTTTGGTCCCGCCCCCAAGGCCCCAGTGGGGTGTTGCCTGCAGCTGGGGAGAGTTTCCTCCTCCTGGACACTGAGTGTCCCTCTGGGATTTGGAGAGGACAAGGAACTATCCCGGCTGTGGGCAGCCCACAGAGTTCCCAGGCCCTGCTCGACCCCACACCAACCTCCCTCTCCACTCTGCATCCCCCACACTGTGTGAGGTTGGGGATGGGGGCAAAGAAAGGAGAAAGGAACCTGCCTCAGACTCTGAGCCTTTCTAGAGCGCAGACCCAGTGTTGTTCATCCCTGTATTCACAGTGATTGGCACACAGTAGGCGTCTGTTAAGTAGATTCTCTGGGGCGCTAACCTGTGGAAGTCTCCGGTCTGATAGAAAAGATATAACCCTTACCCTGGGAGACACCCCCACTCTCTGAAGTCTGATGGGAATGCCCTGGCCCTTGCCACTCATGCACATAGGTGTTTCCGCACAGATTAGTGAGTGGCTTGTACTGCCTGGACCTGGAGGAGGAAGAGCACTGGACTGGGAGTCAGGATTCCTGCCTGGGCTCTGATGCCGGTGCCACCACTGACTTACAAAAGCTACCCAAACTCTTCAGGCTACAGTGCTTCATCTGTAAAGTAGAATTTGAATCTGCCATCTAAGGTTCTGTTCAGCTTTGACATCTGAATTTATCATTCAACAACCACAAAAGTGGTTGTCATGTTGTGCCTCCAGAAGAGGCAACCACATCACAAAAGGAGACCAAAAGCTTAGCTTTACATGAAAGGGCTCCTGGGGGTTGGGTGGCAAGGGTAGGTCCTGCCATCAGAAAAACCTCACAGGCCCTACGTGTCTAGACCTATATTTGCTCCAGTCGTTCACTAAAGAGATATCTATTGAGCACCTGCTGTATGCCCACTGCTGGGCTTGGTGCCACATCCTATAGACTTTGAGTGCCCGGGGGCCTCCTATGAGACCCTTGATGGGGGTTGGTGGTAGAGGGTAAGGAGGGTAAGGGTTACTTGCCCTAGCAGAATAACCTCTCTCTTGATCTGAAGTGTACAAATTTCTGGTCACTAAATGGTTGTGACTTCTTTGTAGGTGGATGAGAAATGTGTGCTATTTATATCCAGAGGAGTAGACGGAACTAACCTCTACTTTCTTGGGACATGGGCCAAGCTCTGGATAGGACACATGTTATCTAATATACTTCTTGATATTGTCCCTGCTTTATTGTATTTTGAGACAAGGTCTCACTCTCTCACCCAGGCAGGAGTGCGGTGGCACAAATACAGCTTACTGCAGCCTCCGCCTCCTGGGCTAAAGCTATCTTCCCACTTTGGCCTCTGATGTAGCTGGGACTATGGGTGCACGCCAACATGCCCAGCTAATTTTTTATAAGTTTTTGTAGAGACAGGGTTTCACCATGTTGCCCAGGCTTGTCCCTATTTTAAAGATGAGGAACTGAGGCCCGGAAGGGCAAAGTAGCTTATTCCAGGGTCTGACAGTAGCAGCCCCTAGCTGAGGAAACTGGGGATGGAGAAAGGGATGGGTCACAGCCATGAGGTGGGCACTGTTTTCCTCCTAAGCCTCAGAGGAGGGGCAGACTTTGAGCAATGAGCTGTAACAGCTGAGGGCCCCAGTAACCAGCTGGCCACCAGCCTAAATAATCTCTGAACTGGAAGAGAAATAAGGGTCATCTTACTGCATCATGCAAGTCACAAAGGAGTCTCCTCTACGACACTTCCTTGCAGTGGTCACCCCCTTGGTTGCTGCCAGTGTCAGGGGAGAGGGGTTCAGTTCCACCAGAGACACTCCCTTCTAACTATGGACAGTCAGATGGTTACAGAGTTCACCCTCAGACTGAGCTAGAATCTTGCAGCTCCCATCTCCTGGTTGGTCAAGTTTTAAAGATGAGGAAACTGAGACCGGATAGAGGCCAAGTAACATCCCAGCATCACACAAGCTGGGAAGTAGCAGAGCTTAGGTTTACATGCAGTTGGGCCCGTGCAGGACCACAGCTAGCCCTGTCTCCAGCAGTCTTCCATTGAGATTGATTCTATCCCCACAGGCCCCATCTGGAACCAGTCTGTCTTCACAGGATGGGGCCAGCCCAGGGATGTGACTGGAACTTGGATCCCACTTTCTCAACTCCTACAACTCAAAGGAAAACCCTTGCCATTAGCTGTGTGACTAATTCTGGCCTGATAGTGTAACCTAAACAAATTCCACCCGATACCTTAATAACACAGCTGGTTTACCATGATTTCCCCAAAACACAACTAGGCTGAGTCAATATTCATGTCCTGGCCAGGAAAATAATTGTTCTTCATTGAAGAGTCGTTATTACCGTCCAGCTCTGACCCTGGGCCCTGCCTGCACACCTGGTTTTCCATGGTTCTTCTGTGGGTGGGTGGGTAGATGAGTTAACCATCTGGGGGAAGGGGAAGGAGAAGGGCTGCCGTGAGAGGTCTCTGAGGCCCCTGTGCCTTTCCCCACTCTAACCTGGTGTGTACTCCAGAAGAGATGCCTCACAGGGTTCTAGAATGTATGCAGGCCTGGAGCCCAGGGCTGATTCTGTCACTCTCTATTTTGCCTCATTTTCCCCTTCCTTTAGTGTTTATAGATGGGGACACCAAAGCCCAAAGAAGCAAGGTGACTTGCCCAAGATCACTCTAGGGAAGGAGCTAGCACTAGATCCTAAGTGTACAGGTTCGTGGTGTGGGCCATTTGCCCTGTCTTTGGTATGACCAGATTTAACGTGAGTCCCAGGGGGAATGACCAGGTGACCCATGCCAGGCTCACCACCAATCCCAGAATTGCTGTAGGCAAGAGGCGGTGCCAGGGGTTAGAACAAACACCCCATTTACACAACAGGCCACAAACACATGCAACTCATTAGCTCCCATTAGGGAGAGACAGTAATTCAGAATGGATTAGGTTTCTTGAAGCTGAACCCATACTGGCCCTGAAATGTTAGTAAGGGGTTCTCTCCGCCCCGCCGCCTCTCCCAGAAGCCTGGATTCTGAATGGGTTCTGCAGTGAGGCCTCTGGAGTCTTCACAGGAAAGGGCAGAATAATGTGATTGGGAATATAGAGTGCCAAGGCTGAGCTAAAGAAAGGGCAAGGCTTGGAATTGAACCCGGGAAGCTTCCTGGAGGAGGAGGCGGGGCTGGCTTGGTAGAACAAAGGGAGGGGTGGATTTTCTTGCTGGTGAAAAGAGATTGAGTGGGAGGTTCAGGGAAGAGTGCAAACATCCTTTCCCTCTCTCCCCCTAACCCTGAGGCTCCCTCTCTCTGCTCCTTCCCGGCCGGCTCCGGGGGCACTCAGGAGGGTGACAGGCCAGGTCCTCGAGGCCCAGTCCGGCGGTGGGGGCGCGGCCGGCCGGAGCTCCCTCGGCTCCAGGAGCCGGGTGAGCGCGCCCCGCGGGGGGCTCCGCAGACCTTACAAGGAGTTTGGTGGCGCTTGGGGTGGCCCCGCCCGTCAGGCTCCACCGGCCCCTCCTTCCCGCGGGGTGGCAGCCCGCTGGACGTGGGGCTGAGGGCGCGGACGCCGACGGGTCCGGGGCCGCGCGCGCCAGGGAAGCCTTCGTCCTGCTCCCCTGGGCCCCTACGGGCGGGCGTACTGCACGGGGCCCACCGGCCGCAGACCTGCGTGACTGTCCAGGGCGTCGCCATGTCCTCGGTGTTTGGAAAACCCCGCGCGGGCAGCGGGCCTCAGAGCACGCCCCTCGAGGTCAACCTGGCCATCCTGGGGCGCCGCGGGGCTGGCAAGTCTGGTGAGTGGTGCCGGGGAACCTGAGCCGCCAGGTGCGGAACTGGGCGTGGGTGGGGGGGACAGTGCGCTCTGCTCTTGGGGGCAGGTTCTTCCACTGGCCGGGGAGCTTCCTTCACCCAGGAGGGTCGCACAAGACACCGTGATTTTCTTTGCCTCAGTTTCCCTGTTGCCAGGCTTTCTCTTCTCTCGGCTTTGTGCTCCGCTCCTCCATCTCTGTCTTCTGTTCCCTGCCTGCCTCTTCCCTTTGTGTCTTCCCACTGTCTCTGTCCTCCGTGTCAGTGACCCTGCTCTCCCCTCTCTCTTACTCTGTGTCTCGGAGTCCTTTATGGATCGGTCTGCCCTGCCACCAACCTTCCAACCCCTAACCCTATGACCTCCCCTGGGGCCAGCAGTCAGTCTTGGCGACTGACTCTAAAGGGACCTGTTGGGCACTGAAAGCCTCCCCCGCCCCCTCCGCCCCCTCCGCCCCCTCCTCCCCCTCCGCCCCCTCTGTCCCCTCCGTCCAAGGCGCCTCTTTGAGCTTAGTCGCAGCCTTGCTACTCCCTGATTAGGCTTCGGGAAAGACTTCCCGTCCAACCCCTCCCCCTTCACACCCCCTCCCCGTGGAAAGGAGCTGGTGAAATCACTAGCTGTTGAGATTTTTCAGGGAAGGTCCACTCCCCAACTCCCATCCCCATTCCCTGGGATTCTGGGACAAGTTGTGCATTCTTATCAAATGTGTTTGTTTCAAACCAGACCCCTCTCAACTTTCTGGAAACACATTGGGTTATGGTTCCAGGTGCCTGGGATTGTCCTTGATGAGCCAAGATCTTGGGCTTCCATTGAGATAATTTGTGTCAACACTGAACTATGCCACTCCTGGCCGGCTGAAGGAGGGAGGGCAGAGGGGGTTCTCCACTGACTGTTTTTCCAGTTTTAGCCATTACTGATGGCCAACCCAAGCTCAGCTGGCTGTGGGTTTCCTCCCCAGTGTTCTGTGAGACTCGCTGGGGGCCTACTCTGATTCTGAAGCCAGCCCCACTCCCGTCGGAGAGGGGACTCTGAGTGTGGTTTTCCTACAGAAGGGATTACCCTCTTCCTCTGAAAGATTTGCCCTTTGAAAATCAGATTGTTATCCGTAGCTCTGTAACTGGTACCGTTTAGCCAGTGACTACATAAAAGAAAGAATTTAAATTTTAAAATATGTATTCCCTGAGTATTAGTTTGCAAACTGACACTGTTACGAATCCTAGGAAAGAATTTTAAGGATTTTATTCACAATATCACTTTTTTTTTTTTTTAAAGACAGTATCTCTGTCATTCAGGCTGGAGTCCAGTGGTGCGATCACGACTCACTACAGCCTCAAACTCCTGAGCTCAAGTGATCTTCCCCCTCAGCCTCCTGAGTAGCTAGGACTACAGGCACACCACCATGCCTGGTTAATTTTTCTATTTTTTTTAGAGATATGGTCTCACTATATTGCCCAGGCTGGTCTCAATACCCCAGTCTTGGCCTCCCAAAGCACTGGAATTATAAGCATCACATTACTTTTCTTTCTTTCTCTTTACTTCTTTCTCTTTTGTTCCTTCCTTTTTCTCTCTTTCTCTTTTTCCTCCCTCCCTCCTCCTTTCCTCCCCTCCCTCCCTTCCTCTTTTTTTCTTTTTCTTTCTTTCTTCCTTTCTCTTTTTCTTTCTTTGTTTCTTTCTTTCTTCTCTCTTTCTCTTTTCTTTTCTTTTCGTTTTTCTTTTTCTTTTCTTTTCTCTCTTTCCAAACAAGCAGTAGTGAACATTACTTTTTGAGGGTCCAGCATAGTAGTTGGCCGGTCCTTGCTTTATGTGGCTACACTCTGAACCAGAGAGCTTAATTCTTGAGTTTTACATTCTGCCGAGATACCCGTGATGAGTGTAGAGGCCCCAGAGAGAGCCAAGACTTGCGATGTGGGAGACCAGGACCAGAGTGTGTTTCTTCGGGACACAGAACTCACCTGGACCTTACCTGGAAAGCCCAGGCGCTTGGGGATTTATACCCTTCCCAAGGATCAACCACTGTGATCAACTCTGCTCGTCCTGTGTTTTTGGCTTGTAGCCAAAGCCTGGAATAAATAGCCCCATATTTCAGAATCTCTATGACTTGTCCGGGGTGGGCGACACCTCCCTTCAGTTGAGGTTTCACCAGGCTGACTCTAGGGTAGTGGTTGCATGGGTCCTGACCCCTAAGTTCATACCTTCACAAACACCCCTTAGGCTCGCCACTCATTGCTTTCCTTCCCATTAAGAAAAATTCCCGGTGCAATTAGAGGTACTTGGTTCCCCATATTTCTGGTTTCCTTCTGAGCCTCTCAAACCAATTCCTCAGTTCCCTAGCTTCATTCTCTGGGAGAGCTGAGTTTCATGTGAGTCAGGGATCACAGAGGTTAGATAAGGCCTCCCTAAAACGAGGGGCCAGCAGCTAGACATGGCAGCAGAGATGGAGCCAACCTCTTTCTGCTTCTTGCAGCCCTGACCGTGAAGTTTCTGACCAAGAGGTTTATCAGTGAATATGACCCCAACTTGGGTAAGAAACTACTCCTCCCTGTACCCTCTGCTGCCTGCGCCCCACCTGGAGTGCTCCCCTGGGACCTACCCCGTGGGTGGGCACTGACCAGGACTGCATGTCTGGGGACAGAAGGGAGAAGCCGCCAGGATGACCCAGCCCATGGGGGAAAGTGTTTTAGGTGTCAGAAATACCCCTTCCACAGCCCACCCCAGACAATTGGGGGGTTGGCCTAATTCACAGAACTAAGAAAGGCTGATTTACCCTAAAATATGAAGTATGATGAAACTTAAAAAAATAAAAATAAACATAGCAGGACATCCACATCCAAACAGGTATTATTCTTAGGCCGGGCGTGGTGGCTAATGCCTGTAATCTCAGCACTTTGGGAGGCTGAGGCGGGTGGATCACCTGAGGTCAGGAGTTAATGACCAGCCTGGACAACATGGTGAAACCCCGTCTCTACTAAAAATACAAAAATTAGCCGGGTGTAGTGGTGTGTGCCTGTAATCCCAGCTTCTAGGGAGGCTGAGGCAGGAGAACTGCTTGAACCCGGGAGTTGGAGGTTGCAGTGAGCCGAGATCGCGCCACTGCACTCCAGCCTGGGTGACAGAGCAAGACTCCATCTAAACAAAAACAAAAACAAAAAAACCTCAGAAACAAATAGGTATTATTCTTCAAGATGGTCAGTGTTCTCTTCCAGAAAAGCTGGGCAAACATTTGAGGAATTCTCTAGTGGTGCTGGCTTCTGAACCAGTTTTTTAACTATATGAGAAAACAACTCTTGTTTTTATCACTGCGTCATGGTATATTGGAAAAAGGAATGTTTCCGTGTCAGTCAGAACTGGGTTTGAATCCTACCAGGCTCTGCTCCTTATTGGCAAACTTGAGCCAGTCAGCTAACCTCTCTGAGCTACTGTTTCCTCATCTGTAAAATGGGCATTGAACAATACTTATCTCAGAGAATTGCTGTGAGGATTAAAGAAATAACACATGTAAAAGATCCAGCATAGTACTTGACCCACAGTAGGCACTCAATGCATTTTTGCTTTTCCTTCCTCAAATGGCTTCCTGTACACAATGGCTTAGATTCCCTCCTAAAACAAATCAAAGCAGGATTTTATTAGTATAAATGTTGCTTAAAGCTCACGTGTATAACATTTGTCCATTGTAAACTGTTCACTGAGAGCCATAAGGTGTCTGGATGATCTTAGCCTTTTGAAAATGGGTGTTGTAGTCTTGGATTATTTTCCCCATTTGTAAAAATCAAATAAAGCATTCATGGGACCCCTGACAGCCCTCCAAAGAAGCCCAAGGCTCTGTGACACAAGTGGAAACTCCCTGCACTGCCTGCAGCAGGCCCCTGATATGGTGCTCCTGCCGCACCTGGAGGGGAGAGCTCCTTACCCTAGTGGTGCCCAGCCCGTTAGTTCCGGCTGGAATCCGGCACCAGATCACGGTGTCGGAGCAGGCAGAGACATCATGGCTGTTTAGTCCCCTGGTTTAAAAAAGCTTTTCCTTAGGTAGCAGAATCCCTTCTTCCAAAGTTTAAACAGAACCCCAGCGTGTCAAACAGAGAGAGCGAAGGGGTTCCTGTGGGTAAGTCAGGGATGCAGGGCAGGTGACATGGTGACGGTCCCTAAGGGATTTGTTCCTCGAAGCTCTGCTTGATCCCTGTGCCAAGGCCTTGGCACAGCCCTTCAGTGCTACAGTGGAGGAAACAGGCCCCAGGAGCTGAGGACTCTGGGCCAAGGTCACCCAGAGGAGGCCCTTTGGTTAGCAGAGGTCAGCTCCAGAGAGAGGAGGACACGGGACGCAATGGTGTGCTGGCCGGTGAGGTGTTGGGAGAGGCCAGAGCGTGGAATAGAGATGGCGTGGAGAAACTGAGGACAGAGGTGAGGTGGGAAGACAGGAAGGAAAGGCACACAAGCAGACATGGTGTCTGGGAAAGGACAAGGGGGATTCCCAAGGACAGGGCCTCAAAAGACATATTCGGCCTAATTCAAATATTGCATGGGTCATGCTTATACCAAAAATTATTCCTTTTTGTTTGAAATTCAGATTTAACTGGGCATCTTGTATTTTTCCTGGCAACTCACCTCCAGTCTCTCTTCCTCCCTGCCTTCCAATCCATACTGTCACAGAGTCCCACCGGATGAGCCTATTACAGTGGTGGTTTGAGCCTCCTGATTGAGTAATTTTGGAGTTCTGACCTGGTAGTGGAATGCGTGGGCAGACTGTCTGGGAAGTGGGCAGCCTCACAATGGTCAGTCCTCTCGGCCTGTGGTCTCTCACACTGCACTGACAGCCCACGAGTCGGAGAGCCAACCAGACATTCTCCCCTCAGACTCTCTGGGAGGCCTGTGTCACTCCTCGAAGGTTCTGCTGAGAAGGGCCTGAACATTCCGGCCACTGTCCCATTGTTGTTTCCAGCAGCAGCAGCAGCAGCAGCAGAGACTGAGACGAGAACCTTTCCTTCTGTGGATAAAGGTCTCCACCACCGGAGAGCTAGCCATCAGTAATGCTGGTAAAACCACTCTCTATGCCCTTCCTAGGTCTTCTGAGAGCCTGAGCTCATTTGGTGAGCCTGGAGGATGGAGATTCATTCCCGTTTCCAGCAGGTAGCACAGTACTAGCCTCAGTGTAGATGAGCGTTTAACTGTGGGGGTAAATTTTGGTTTTAGGATTACCCTTTAAAGAAGAGCTCCTATCATGATCCTCATTTTATAGGTGAAGACATGGAGGAAGAGAGGGTCCAGTGATTTGCCTTAAGATTATGGAGACCCTCAGGCACAAAGGAAGACCAGGCATGGCTCCAGTTGCTCTCCTCCAGGAGCAGCCTCATGTCATAGAGGGCCTGGAGTCAGAGGTCTGTGTGGCCCAGGGCCCTCTGAGATGCAGTTTCCCCATCTGGAAGATGGGACCAATAGCCTGTGCTCTGACTGTGTAAGAGTTGCACTGTGTTCTGGGGTATGTCTCCTAGAGCTGGTAGGAGCTGAGAGATTCAGTGTCTGTGGAAGGGCTTTGCCTGTGCTGAGCCCCACAGGAGTGGGCAGGGGTCTCCAGGAGAATATTCTCCTCTCCCAGAAGGGCTGATCGTGCCTCATCTGGCTCAGCCAGGGGAGAATGTCAGCTTCTTACTCTTCTTGCCCTCCTCCTCCTCCAGCAAGGATATAGGCACCATTTCTGAGGCAGCACCCTATATACACTCTGATGTGAGCTTCTGTGGTGCCATTTAAAAAATTATTACTGTGAATGAGAAGAAAACATTGACAAATTCAAAACTTTGGGAAATGACTCTTCTCTCAGCACAAAAGTCCATAGACTATTAATTAGAACCAGGTGTTAGGAAGCTCTTATATTTAAGGACACCAGAGTACTCTGAGGCAGGGACTTGGTGATGGGAAGTCTGGACATTACTGTGACTGGGAAAGGAGCCCCTCACTCCTGCCCCAGCCCCTGAGGCCCATCACCTCTTCTGTAAAGGGAGGCTGGACAGTATGAGCGCCAAGGCCTCTTCCAGCTCATACAGCCATGATCCGCATCCCTGCCGGACTGGGCGATTGTGATCTTTCCTCGTACTCTGCCCAGACAGAGCTGGAGGGCAGGCTGATTCACTGAGCAGTCACGGGGTGAGGGAGTCCCAGTGTGAACACAGCCCAGCCTAGAAGCCCTGAGTTCAAGTTCCTACTGCTGATTAGGTGCTGTGTGGCCTTGGGCGAGATCCCTTCTCTGGGCCTCACCTTGTCATCTCTCTACAATGGAGCTAACAGCAACCTTGAAAGGCTGTCCTGCTGTCGGCAGGAGACCAAGGTTGGGCTAGCGCCTTTCACTGGGCTGGGCAGGACACTGCACCCATTGGGGGGAACCCCTAAAAGGGGTGCATCTGACGTCTTTGAGTGGAAAATAAAGACAGATCTGAAAGAGATGTAAGCAACTAGGGGCAGCTCTTCTTGGACTAAATATAGTTAAACATTTGGAACATAGTTTCCATTAGATTTTTTTTGTCTTTGCATAAGAGCAGCTATTTATCCAAGTCCCCAAAGCAGGCTGGGGACAAGAAGCTGTCTGTGATTCATGCTGGATGCTAGTGGACCTGGAGAGTGTCCAGACCGGCTTGGCTGCCAGTAGCCCTCAGAGAGACGTGTTTGACTATAAATTCAGCCAGGGTTGGGAGTGTGCCCTCTCACAGTGGGTGCTGCCAGGAGGGCAGAGACCATCCCAATTCTGCCAAAAGGGGTCTTCTTTAGGGCCACTAGGGGCAGGGGACACCTAGGGAAAGGTAATAACCAAGTACACTCACACATGTGGGCCAATGACACAGGCACAGATTGGGGTTGGGGAGAATGACTGCCAACATGGCCGCGAGCTCCTCTGCATGCCTGGCCACTTGCTGCCTTCTCAGATTTGAGATCATGAGAACTATATGTGTGTATATATATATGTGTGTATGTATATATATATAGTAACAACTCGAGAAATTCAAATAAGGTCACTAGTTTGGTTCATAGTATGGTATCAATGTAAGTTTCTTTTTGATCATTGGGCTGTGGTTATGTAAGGTGATGACACTGGGGGAAGCTGGGTGAAGAGTACACAGGAACTCTGTACTATTTTACAACTTCTATGTCAGTCTAAAGTATTTCAAAAGCAAAAAAAAAAAAAAAATCACCTGGGAATGTGATCCTGCCCTATTAACTTTGGAGAACTATGGTTCCCGCTGTCCTCACCAGGCATGTGTGGTAAGCCAGGCCCCATGCCCAGGGGGGCCCATCGAGTTCTTACAGAGCCCTGGGAGATGGGACTGTTAAATGAGCTAATGTCAAGCACTTAGCACAGCGCCTGGGACAGAGGAAATGCTTGGAAACTGTTAGCAATGTTATCATAGTGTTCCTGTTTTAAAATGAGGAAACAGCCTCAGAGAGCTGAAGTGATTTGGCCAAGTCACAAAGCTAAAAAGTAGCTGACATTGGGTTTAATACCACATTCTCCAACTGCAAACTTCTGACTACACTAGACTGACTCCCCTGCTGTCATGTTGACAAGGATTGTTTGTAAAACCTTCTTGGAACTTCTAAAGGGGGTCTGACTGCCGTCCTTCCATCGTATCATGTACTTCTCTTTTCCCCCACTGCGGGCAGGAGGGTGGTCGGAAGGGAAGAAGGTGGGAAAGACTGGGGTTCTGGGATAGAGGGGCTAGCAGTGCTGCTCCTGAGCCAGCCTGTGCTGCTAACAGGGTCTAGGGGTCACACACTTGACTCTATCCTGCTGGTTTTGTGTGTAGGTCCAGAACACAGTCCCGCCCCCGAGCCATGGTCTGTGAGTAACCACTGATGCTGAGTCCTGCAGGTGGAGCAGCATGTCCTTGGTGGGAGGGTCTGCCTGTAGCCTCCATGATTGTGAGAACCAAGGACTTTCCAGTGGTCCCAGCCCCAGAGCAGCTCCCAAGGTACCCCAAGGCCACATGGGTCTAGCACAGAGGGAAGCTCAAACTTACACCCAAGGCACTGTGTCTGACCTGGCTAACCATCTGTGTTGTAGAGGACACCTACAGCTCCGAGGAGACCGTGGACCACCAGCCTGTCCACCTGAGGGTCATGGACACTGCAGACCTGGTAACATTACCTCCATTACCTATGCACTGCTGCGAGTCACTGTAGCCTCCTGAGAAGTCCTGGCCCAGAGTGCGAGGCCTCAGATGTACATTTAGATGCCTTTTAAGCTCAAGTTTGCTGTGTAACCCTGAATAAGGCACTTGATTTCTGTGGGTCTGAATCCTTTCTTTGCCAAATGAGAAGGATGGGATGGGGCCTGGAGAGACATGATGGTTGCTGGCATCTGCTCTGAGATCTTGTGCTGTGGGGCTCTGTGCCTGTGCACACGAGGAGGCAGGTACACACCTGTTTACACAGATGCTCCTGGTGAGAGCCCCTTAGCCCAGGTCTCTCCCACACACAAGTCTCCACCCATGTCCTCATCACCCCCTGCCAAGGCTGGATGCCAGTTACTCTCAGAAGCCAAAGGGGCAGCATGAACCCAACCCAGAACCAGCGGTGCCCAGGGACAGCCAGGTCTCTGTAGGGACCATGCCAGAGTCTTTGGCTCTGGGCCCAAGGAGCCAAGGTCTTCAAGTCTCTGGCTGGGTGGTGGGAGGGAGGTTCATGAGACAATGTCTCCTTTCACACCAAGCCAAATCCACACTCAAGTGCCCCTTTGAAAGGGCTCTGCTGGGAAACAATATACAAAGCCTGGGGAGTGGGGAGGTGGGATTGGACGGCTGAGGTGAAGGCCTTTACCCCAACCTCTCTGCCCCTCCTCTGGTGGGGCTTCTCTCCTTCACCCCAGGACACCCCTAGGAACTGCGAGCGCTACCTGAACTGGGCCCATGCCTTCCTGGTGGTGTATAGCGTCGACAGCCGCCAGAGCTTCGATAGCAGCGGCAGCTACCTGGAGCTCCTTGCCTTGCACGCGAAGGAGACACAGCGCAGCGTCCCTGCCCTGCTGTTAGGCAACAAGCTGGACATGGCTCAGTACAGGTGAGCACAGCCTGCTTGGCCCTTGTCTCCAGAGCTCGCTTTCTTCGCTTGTAAGGGCAGGTGGCATCTTCAGGGATTAGTGGGCTGCTAAGAACAGTCATCCCCTTGAATTGAGGTAGAAGGGATTATATGTTTGTCTGTCTGTTTTCTGAGACGGAGTCTCACTCTGTCACCCAGGCTGGAGTGCAATGGCACCATCTCAGCTCACTGCAACCTCCACCTCCTGGGTTCAAGTGATTCTCCTGCCTCAGCCTCCCCAGTAGGTGGGATTACAGGTGCCTGCCACCATGCCTGGCTAATTTTTGTGTTTTTAGTACAGACGGGGTTTCACCTTGTTGGCCAGGCTGGTCTTGAACTCCTGAACTCGTGATCCACCTGCCTCGGCCTCCCAAAGTGCTGGGATTACAGGCGTGAGCCACCGTGCCCGGCCGAAGGGATTATGTTATAAAGGTATTGTAGATGTTGGTCTTCCAGGCAGCCAAGGACTTAAAGGGAAAGGTTTCTGGGTCACACAGGGGCTACACCCTGAAAGTCAGAAGAGCAGCCACTCCTTCCTCCCTCTTGGGTCTCTGTGGATTCTCTTGGATTCACCCTTCTTGCCTGAGTCTATCCTGACCTTCTGGCCCCACTCCCAGCAGCTGACTGATCTAGTGCCCGATTCTAATTCTAAGGAGAGAGGCTCTGATTGGCTCCTTGGTCAGGTGTCTGCTCTGGCCCAACCGGCCCTCCCCTCACCCAGACCCAGCCTCCCACACTCACTCCCACAGTTGACTGGGCTGACGGCAGGTTCTCTTAAAAAGTGTTGGACTCAAATCAGAGGTCAGAGACTGGGCCAGAGGACGCATTACTGAAAATACTGCAGCCATATTTTGCTTGGCTGGCATAGTGTCTTAAAAGACCTAGAACTGGAATGCTTTGAGGTGGGGCACGCTCTCTCCAGCCGACCCCAGGCCTCGCCGCTCCCCATGGTTTACCTCCACCCTCTCCACACATTCAAGTTGCCTGCCTGGCCCTGAGGCATTTGACACTGTGATGCCTGAACTTAATGAGTAATGCCACTGAACTTCTCCAGCACTGACCTTTGTCATCTGTGGCCAGTCTACCTGCAAGGGATAGCCCCTTCCACCAGCCACTCATCCCTCCTTGTTCACGGGCGGTCTGTCCTGCTTCCCTAGGCCCCGAGGGCACATTGACTGGTGTTAACAAGGAGGGGACCCTTTGTTTAGAACGGGTCAGATGGGCAGTGGGAAAAAGAGAGGTGTGGGGCCGTGAAGGGGGACTACGGTGAGAGGCCTTCAAAAAGGTGGCCAAGCCCTCAGACCCAGGCAAATTGTGTCTCTGTGAATGAGGGAAGTCATGTGACCTGAAAGCTGCTGAAGGTAGTCTTTGAGGAATCGCAGACCCTCTTAGGAGTCAGAAAACTGGATTGTGAGTCGGCCAGTTTCAATACAGGGAAAAAAACTACGAATCACTCTTTTGACTCCAATCTTTGCCAAAGAGATTGTCTAAAATGGTTTGGGAGCAAATAACAAAGAATACATGCTCAAATGAAGCTGATCCCACCCGTTCCCTAAAAACAACTTAGGACAATGTATTCCTATTTCATTCTTCGATCAAGTCCCGAGTTTAGTAGATTGAGATTCTGGGAAGCACAAGAAGTCTAACTTTTAGCTGAGCATTGGTCATTGTCTCCCATGACTGTCTCACGGTTTGAAGGGTAAAATCTGGGTTAGGTTGGTGCTTCCCAAGCCGCTGATAAAATTTTCACTAGGATGCAACAAAATAAGAAAAAGAACAATGTTCTGTGCCTCTGTCACCCACTCACACACACGCACACACACACGGGGTTTGTGTTTGTGAAAATTCATTATTCAAGCCCCCACAATGACAAAGTTGCAAATTCAAGCTCATCATAAAAGCACATAATAGCAAGTGTTCTTTCCAAAACGGTTCCTCAGGCAGCAGTGAGCTTACTGGCAGAAACCAGCCCTGGGTGGGGAATAGATTCCATGCCTCTGACTCGTTTTGTCCCAGTCACTCACTCTCTCTGAGACTCCCCCCACCATGGAGTGGCACCCGGGGCAGCTAGCCCACTCTCAGCCCGTGCTCCTGCCAGATCAGCCTTGGGCTCAGAAACTTTTCCTGCCATGGCCCACGAGTGCCTCCTCTCATCTAGTGACTGTGCCATTATCCTCGGCAGTGAGCAGTGGGACAGCTCAGCAGTAGGGCAGGAAGATGCAGCCAGTGGAATCTCGCCCCCAAGACCTCAGGGACCCCCCCGTCTCTCCCCTCTTCTAGACATCCGACCTACGCAAGAGCCAGTCTTCTTTTTCCTCCCACCTCGATTCCCATGGCTTTCAGGTCAGAAACCTCCACGACCTTCCCAAGTTTCGGATATTCTATCCTCCCTTCACGGGAGGTGGTGTAGGACCAAGCCAGAATAGGTGTTGCCCCCTCTCTCCTTTTGCCCTCCTCACCATGAAATGTTGTCACCCCTGCCCTCTCCTGCCTCTGTCCTGGAGAGGCAGACAGAACACCCCAGGAGCCCTGAGAACTCTGCCAACCACAGAGTTGTCTAACCCTTCAATCCAAACGACTGCTTCTCTCTAGAGCTGATCCCACAAGCCAGAGCTGGGGGTGGCCCGTTTCCTGCCCCAGGTACCCATGTTGGGGTAGAGAAGAGATGGGGCTGGGAATGGCCTGCTTCCTCCAGTCACAGGCAGAGTTTAGCATAGGGGATTTGGAGTAGCTTCTTACCCTCATCCTCACCCCAAAATTCTCGCTTGGGGGACATCAGCTACCATTTATTGAGCACTGACTCCGTGCCAGGTACTGTGCTAAGCACTTGAAACAAATTGTCTTTCGTAATCCAAACAACCCTGAGGGGCAGAGGTCAGTAATCCATTGTACCTATGAGAACACTGAGACTCAGAGAGGTGAAGATGACCCCAGGCCACCCAGCTAGTCCATGGGGCGCCGGGTGTAGGAGCTGGTCTGCCTGATTTGGCACAGCCTGCTCCTAACTCCTTGCCTCACCCTGCTTCCTCACCAGGCAAGTCACCAAGGCAGAGGGTGTGGCTTTGGCAGGCAGGTTTGGGTGCCTGTTTTTCGAGGTCTCTGCCTGTCTGGACTTTGAGCACGTGCAGCACGTCTTCCATGAGGCAGTGCGAGAGGCACGGCGGGAGCTGGAGAAGAGCCCCCTGACCCGGCCCCTCTTCATCTCCGAGGAGAGGGCCCTGCCCCACCAGGCCCCACTCACCGCCCGGCATGGGCTGGCCAGCTGCACCTTCAACACACTCTCCACTGTCAGCCTGAAGGAGATGCCCACCGTGGCCCAGGCCAAGCTGGTCACTGTGAAGTCATCCCGGGCCCAGAGCAAGCGCAAGGCGCCTACCCTGACCCTCCTGAAGGGCTTCAAGATCTTCTGAGGACCCTTCCCCAGGAACCCCAGGCTTGGTGGGTGGACAGGACTGCAGCAGGGCAGGGGCTGGCTTCTCACCACCGGCTTTTCCCTCTGATGGACAGCAGACCCCACCTCCAGCACCAAGCGGTGTCCCTACACTCAGTTCACTGTGCGAGCTGCAGTGGCAGGCAGGGATGCTGCTTCTGTTCCCTCCACGCCTTGGTCTTCATGGTAACCACCGCATCTGTGGCCCTGGAGGGAAACAGCCACTGTGACAACCCAGAGACCTGGGTTCAGCCTTAAGTAGGAAGAAATTGCAGTGTCCATCCTGCTGCCATCAGCCCTTCCTGCTCCAGCTACAGTTGAGCCAGCTGTGGCCCTTGGTGGACGGTCTAGGTGGATAGCTCTGTCAATGTCAGGCCTAAGAACCTGCAGAGTGACAGCCCTGGGGTCCTCGCGCCACCTGGTGGACGGGAAAGGCAGGGCGGCTGCCGTTTCAGAGGCCAGAGCCTGGCCCTCCTGTCATCTGCTGACTTCACAGAAGGCCCAGGCTACAAACCCCACAGTTTATTCAAGGAAATCTAGTTAAAATAATCCAATGGACAGCCTGGGCGGGGCGAAGAAGCCCCAGGAAGGGGTATTTCCAACACTTGATGTCTCAATGAGGATAAAAGGGAGGGGGCTGTGGGTTGTCCAATGTAAGGAGCCCCAGAGTTCTTTCACCAGCAGACAGATTCCCCATGTGTCTTCCCACTGTTAAGGACTCTGTCCAAAGAACCTCAGGACCAGCTCCGTCAAGTTTAATGATCCAGGCTGCAGAAGAAAGTTGTCACTCCAGTGAGTTACCCAGGGCTCCAGGGAGCCCACAGCAGCATCAGACCCATCCAGGGGCTACAGGGCCTGCCCCCTTGCAGGTGGAAACACAGTATACCCGTTTGTCGTCTGGTTTGGCAGGACCCAGGACCCTCAGCAATGAGTCTGAGTGTTCAAAGCCCACTTTAGAACCTAAAGCATTTTGGGTTAATAAAGCAAATTTTTGCATATGTTATTTGGTGGTGTCACCGCAGCTTATACCAGGACACCATGGCTCAGACATGGGATCAGGACACTCCTTTCAGATCCCACCGTTGGCAAGAAAAGGCTCTCCAAGGCAGGCAGCGTGGTAGTTGTCTGTGTTTTGTTTACCACACGCCAGGTCCAAGGGAAGTCTTGCACAGACTCTTAGCAGACAAGCAGGGAAAGGAGAGGGCCCTGGTGGGTGGAAGGATTGGGAAGGGGGTTCTGGGCCTGGAAGCCTGCTTCTTCCCCTCTCAGCAGTCTCAGGACTGCTGTTGTATTGCAAACAGTATCTCTGACCCAGTCTTCAGTCTCATTCTGTAAATAGAGGAGCTGAGGTCAGAGCAGGGCTGTGAACTACTCAAGACCACATGCTTGGAGTCCTAGCCAGGCTTCCCGACCCACAGGCCAGCTACGGATTTTGCACTTTTGCTCCAGGCCACTTGTGTGTGTATGTGTGTGTGTACCACTGCCATGTGAACAAACTATGCAATACCACCTGCTCACTTCCAGGAGCATTTTAATAAAAGATTTTTTTTAATAACAGAATTTTAGTTTGCTTGCAGTTCATTCATTGTATCTGCTAAAAAAGAAAGGAAGGAAGGAAGGAAAGAAAGAGAGAGAGAAAGAAAGAAAGAGAAAAGAAAAAGAAAAAAGTGGGCTGCTTGGGAAAGACTGTAAAACCTGAGAGGTTTCAGGCCACTGAGCTGAGCCCAGATCATGTGCCTGGCTTAGGGTGGGACTTCTCTGAACCCTCACTAGCTCTCAGTTTCTGGTATGTCTGGAAGGAAAACTGACAGCACATCTCTCTCTTTTAACTCGAGTTCCACCTGGGCTGAGTTTGGCTTTTCTGAGAGCAAAGTCTCTCTTAGGTTGTTTAGGCTGTTGTGATCCTTGGTTCTGGCCTCATCCAAATGCAGGACTTCTGGATTTTCTTTTTCTGGTGGTTGCATCTTTTGTTTTCTGGAGGGACAGGGAACAGTGTTAATCGGGGGGGCTGAGTGGTTGGGGCAGGACTGGGTCTCCCAAATGGCTTAAAGAATCTGAAGGGAAAATTCTGTATGCATTCTGTATGCAGTTGGGGGAGAAGCGGCAATAGTTGGATATTCCCTCAACAGAGAAATGACTTACGCTTGCGTGTGTGTCATTTCAGGGAGTCCTTACTGTCACCTGTGAGCTCAAGTATCATTGCCACCCCCCCCGCCGCCACCTTCCAAGTGAGGAAATGTAGTTCACGGAGGCCAGGTGCAGTGGCTCATGCCTGTAATCCCAGCACTTTGGGAGGCTGAGGCGGGTGGATCACTTGAGGCCAGGTGTTTGAGACCAGTCTGGCCAACATGGCAAAATTCCGTCTCTACTAAAAATACAAAAATTATCTGGGTGTGGTTGTGCCTGTAATTGCAGCTACTTGGGACACTGAAGCAGGAGAATCGCTTGAACCTGGGAGGCAGAGGTTGCAGTGAGCTGAGATTGCACCATTGCACTCCATCCTAGGCAAAAGAGAGACTGTCTCAAAAAAAAAAAAAAAAAAGCTAAGGATGCACATAGTTAGGGTGTGCACTTAAGCCTCCTGACTCTTGAGTCCTGTGTTCATTTCACCTAACCACACTGTCTCTAACCTTGGACTGTTATCCTACTTAGCACAGGTCCTTGTTACCACACACCTCATCCCTCACACTACTGCAGGAAATTTCTAACTAATCTCTCTGCTTCTGGGTGTTTCCTTCTCTAAACCATCCTAGGCACAACACCAGTCATGTTTCTAAAACCCCATCGTGTACACATCACTCCCCTCCCCCAACCACCTTCATTGGCTCCCACTACCCACTTCCTTAACCTTCTAATAACTCTCACGAGTCTGTCCTCTCTCCAGATTGGTTTTATTCAAGGTATCCCTAGACTTCCTGGCCATAGTGGAGGGACCCAGTGGGGGTAAGCTGTCAGCCCAGAGATTCTGCCTGGGTCGTAGGGGGAACAGGTCTGCTGTACCTGTGGACAGCCACTCATCTCTGAGTTGACCTTGCTGAGGTGCATGTGTCCTGACAGGGTGAGAGGGGCAAGCTCCCCTTCTGAATGGCTACACTCCTCCAGGTCATGCCTGCTTCCTGTCCAGGGCCAGGGGGTGGTAATCAGGGACTGTTGCTGTTTTTTGTTTTGTTTTGTTTTTAGCAGCTTTGGGTTCTCGAAGGACACTGAAGGCTGAATTTTGCTGTCCCAAAGGGTGGACAGCCATGATCCCTAAGTGACCCCTCTCTAGATTTCCCTCTGGGAAGGCAGGGCCTCTACCCCTCAGAGACCACCCCATTCCCCCAGGACCAGCTCCTCACCTGCTTGCCTGGATGCTCCTTCCCAGGAGGAACATGCTTATCATGACCACCACAGCCGCCAGGGCAAGGATGGAGTGATTCCAGGGAGATGCTAGGGAGGGACACACAGGACAGAGCCCTGAGGAGTGGCCAGGCACCTCTCAAGCCCACTAACAGCTGGGCCCTGGGCTCAGACCCAGCTTACAGTATCAACTGTCCTTTGCGTGGAGACCCTAATCCAAGATGAGCCCCTTGCCCTGGGGCACTCCCAGTGTAACAGGTGGGAGGGTGGAAGACACAGTCTCTACTCTGGAGAAGCCCTAATCTAATGGAGGAGACAGTACTGCCGTTAAATAACAGTGGGGCCACAGGGGTGAAGGGCAGAGGCCTGCGGAGGGCAGGGGACAGGTGGGCCAAGATAAACTTTACAGTCTTGAGTTTTGCCAGGGGCTGGCACAAGGCAAAGAAAGAAGGCTGGGCGCAGTGGCTCACGCCTATAATCCCAGCACTTTGGGAAGCTGAGTCAGGTGGATCACCTGAGGTCGGGAGTTCAAGACCAGCCTGGCCAACATGGTGAAACCCTGTCTCTACTAAAAATACAAAAATTAGCTGGGTGTGGTGGTGTACCCCTGTAATCTCAGCTACTTGGGAGGCTGAGAATCACTTGAATACAGGAGGCAGAGCTTGCAGTGAGCCAAGATTGCGCCACTGCACTCCAGCCTGGGCAACAGAGTGACCCTGCCTCAAAAAAAAAAAAAAAAAAAGACAAAAAAAAAAAAAAAAAAGAAAGAAACAAAAAAAAAAAAAAAAAAAGGAAAGAAAGAAGGCAGGGAGAAGGGTGGAAGGAATGGCAGCTGCCCACAGAGAATACATAAAGTAACTAAACTGAATGTGGATACTCAAGATTTGTCCATGCTGTACCAAAATGAAGGAGGGTCCAGCCTCAGAGCTTTTGCATTTGCTGTCCTCCCTCCAGGAATGTTCCTCCCCCGAATAATCTGCATAGCTAACTCCTTAGTTTCCTGCAAGTCACCTTCCTGATGATAAAAATGTTACCTTTTTAGTGAGGCCTTCCTTGACCACATTACTGCCCTTGCTACATACTTCCTATTCTCTTTCTCTGTTTAATTTTTCTTTTTATTACTCATCACCAATGCACTATGCATTTTAGTTGTTTATTTTTAATCCCCACTAGAATGTACGCTCCATGAAGGCAGAGGTTTTTATCGTATTTTATTCACTATTGTCGCCCCAGTGCTGAGAACACTGTCTGGTATAGAGTAGGAGCTTAATAAATGTGGTGATGATTGGAGGGCTGCGTAAATAAGCGACCACACCCTGAGAAAAGGAAGGGGCGGTCCAGCAAGACCCCTCTGGGTACTGAGACACCCCAGACTGAGTCCCTGTCTTGGAGGAAATGTGCCGCCTGACCTGGAGGGGGCGACAGTGTCAGGGCCTTCAGCTAAACTCTGCTCTGTGTTGAGGGGCACACCCCGACCCCTGCCGTCAATCTCTCACCACTTACCATCTTCCACACGAAAAAACCAAAGCATCTCTTCCAGCAGCTCCTGGGGCACCACAGTACCAGCTGGGTCTCCGGGAGCCCCCTCACTGTGCTCCATGCCCCTGCTCCTGGTGGTGTGTACCGCTGGCAACGAGGTCCTTAGGCCCCTTAGCCCCAGCAGCCCTCCTTGCCTCCTCGGTTCTGGCCCCTGGGCAGAGGAGCCCTGAAGACCCCTGGAAACAAAGCAGAGAGCATGACTGGATATCCTACCCGAGTTTGATCTCCCTCCGTGCCCAAATCCAGATCTCCTCTGGCCCAAAGTTATGGGACCAAAACGACCCGAACGAACCCAGGAGCACGTGGAGCCTGGAAGGGCAGAGACTGTAGAAGTGGGGTGACTGAAATCTTTATTAAAAGCCATCGCATGTGTGGAGGAGCACTGATCTGGGAGTGAGAATGACTGAGCCACTGACGGGCTCTGGGACCCTTGCAAAGGACATCTCGGGTCTTCGCCTGTCCAGCGTCCCCACCTGGCTTCTACGAGCCCACAGCGCGCCCACGCGTTGCCGTAGCAATTGTCCCTTGAGTGTCATGCGGTAGCCAATCACAGGCCTGTGTTTCCCCCACGTGTCAAAGGCTGGGCCTATCACGTCTCTCTCCTGGGAATTGGCACGCCTACAGCACAGAGAGGAGAAAAGGGAAAAGTGCCAGAGGCAAACAGCTGCGGGCTCCTGATGCTGAGAGGGCACCCCCTGCCCCGATCCCGAGAGCTTCTTTTGTTTTTTGTTTTTTGTTTTTTGTTTTTTGGATAAGTTATCAGCAGAATTGGTTTCTGTTGTTTGCAAGGGAAGAACCTGAACCCATGCTCTCTGGATAAATCCCTTACTTCGTGTAGGCCTATTTCCGTCCCAACTATTAATAATAAACTGAACCTCAGTCAGTCTCAAAACAGTCGGACATTTTGACATCTTCTTGTACTACCTGTACTATTACCACTTAACATAAAATGTTCTAGCATCCATACTTTAAAAAACAAAAAGAAATAGGTGAAATTAATTTTGACAACATATAATATTCAGGCCAATATTAAAATTACTAAGTTATTTTGCTTATTTGCTTTTTTTTGAGATGAAGTCTCACTCTGTCACCCAGGCTGGAGTGCAGTGGCACGATCTCTGCCCACTGCAACCTCTGCTTCCTGGGTTCAAGCGATTCTCCTGTCTCAGCCTCCTAAGTAGTTGGAATTACAGGTGCGTGTCACTACCGCCCAGCTAATTTTTGTATTTTTAGTAGAGATGGGGTTTCACCATGTTGGCCAGGCTGGTCCTGAACTCTTGACCTCAGGTGATCCGCCTGCCTTGGCCTCCCAAAGTACTGGGATTACAGGAGTGAGCCACTGCACCTGGCCCAATAACACATTTTTTAAAAGGACACACATTAAACACATTAAACTGTCTCTTGGGGAGGAGGAGGAAGGGAGCAGGAATGGAGATAAACGTAAATAAAATAAAACAAGAGAAGGGTTTTGAACAGATCAATTATAAAACATGCCATAGGACACCAAGAAAAAAAGTGTACAGGGAGGATCGAAGCATTCTCAGGCCCCCTCACACTCTGTCACTGCCTTAGGAGCTCAAAAATCTCAGACCCAAATAGCCTTTGGACGCTCAGCCAGGGGCATTCAAAAACAACTGGATGGCAAAGAGCCAGACAGAAAATCGGAGTATCAACAAAAGGACTAGCTTTGCATCAGAGTTTCCTCCAGCACTAAACGCTCTGAGAAAACTAAAAAGGCATATCTACAAATTGTAAGGGAAAATATTTTGACACAAATACAATACTGACTTAAGCTTTTCATATGTGAATGATCATTCATATGTCAAGATGGAGATGGAAGTCAGGGAGAAAAAAAGACCTTTCTTAGACTTTTTTTTTTTTGAGACAGAGTCTCGCTCTGTTGCCCAGGCTAGAGTGCAGTGACATGATCTCAGCTCACTGCAACCTATGCCTCCTGGGTTCAAGCGGTTCTTGTTTGTGCCTCCACCTCCCAAGTAGTGGGACTACAGGTGCCTGCCACCACACCCGGCTATTTTTTGTATTTTTAGTAATGATGGGGTTTCACCCTGTTCCCCAGGCTGGTCTTGAACTCGTGACATCAGGTGATCCACTCGCCTCAGCCGCCCAAAGTGCTAGGAATACAGGCCCGAGCCACCGTGCCTGGCCTTTTCTTAGACTTTCAAGGACTCACATGCACACTGCCTACTTACTCATTTGAGGGAGATTCTATCTATCTATCTATCTATCTATCTATCTATCTATCTATCATCCATCTATCTATCTATCTGCCTACCTACCCATCTAAAATCATGGAAAGACAAAGTTACAGGAATGGCCAACAGATGTGATCTTGTGTTCTAGCTCCAACTGACTGTCCAGAGCACTGTCCAAGAAGGATTGTGACAGTCCATCAAGTCTCAGATGTAAGAGTGCCTGGATTGATTAGTAGCATCAGCCACAGGCCCCTGTCCCATATGCAAACCCCCTGAACTCACAGAGAAAAGTGTTGAAGTTGAGAAACCAAACACAACCTTCCTCTAGGGTGTGGGATGAGATTTAGACACATGGGACATGCAAAATGACCACTTCGGTATTGTGTGGTTTCTTATGGGTATATACTACCTTCATGAGAACAATACATGTAATTCCATTTTAATGTATTTATATGTATATTTTGTCTATTTGTATGCTTTTTTTTTTTTTTTTGAGATGGAGTTTTGTTTTTGTTGCCCAGGCTGGAGTGCAATGGTGTGACCTTGGCTCACTGCAACCACCGCCTCCCAGGTTCAAGAAATTCTCCTGCCTCAGTCTCCTGAGTAGCTGGAATTACAGGCATGTGCCACCACACCCAGCTAATTTTTGTATTATTAGTAGAGACGGGATTTCACCATGTTTGCCAGGTTGGTCTCGAACTCCGGATGTCAGGTGATCTGCCCGCCTTGGCCTCCCAAAGTGCTGGGATTACAGGTGTGAGCCACTGCGCCCAGACTTTGTATGCATTTTTTTTTTTTTTTTTTTTTGAGACGGAGTCTGGCTCTGTCGCCCGGGCTGGAGTGCAGTGGCCGGATCTCAGCTCACTGCAAGCTCCGCCTCCCGGGTTTATGCCATTCTCCTGCCTCAGCCTCCCGAGTAGCTGGGACTACAGGCGCCCGCCACCTCGCCCGGCTAGTTTTTTGTATTTTTTAGTAGAGACGGGGTTTCACCGTGTTAGCCAGGATGGTCTCGATCTCCTGACCTCGTGATCCGCCCGTCTCGGCCTCCCAAAGTGCTGGGATTACAGGCTTGAGCCACCGCGCCCGGCCTTGTATGCATTTTTAAATGTAGGTATTTATTGTACCTTTTGAGACAACTGTTCCAATTTTGGATATTTAATTAATGGAACTAATCAGATCAGTGTGCAAAGATGCAGATAAGCTACTGTCCACAGTGGAGTGGTTTTTTTTGTTTTTTGCTTTTTGAGACAGAGTCTGGCTCTGTCACCCAGGCTGGAGTGCAATGGCACTATCTCGGCTCACTGCAACCTCCATCTCCCGAGCACAAGTGACCCTCCCCCCTCAGCCTCCTGAGCAGCTGGTACAACAGGCATGTGCCACCACGCCCAGCTAATTTTTGTATTTTTTGTAGAGACAGGGTTTCATCATGTTGCCCAGGCCGGCCTTGAACTTCTGAGTTCAAGCGACCTGCCCACCTTGTCCTCCCAAAATGCTGGGATTACAGGCATGAGCCACCAAACCTGGCCAAAGTATGTTTAAAATATGTTCGATATTGTTACAATAAACACATACTGACGAACAAAAAACTAAAATGACAAACTGGATACAAATCTAGAACCCAGAGTCAACCCTCTCTGGCTTTGTCAGATGCTGCAGAAACAAATAACATATTTCTTTTTTTTTTTTTTTTTTTTTTTTTTTTTTTGAGACGGAGTCTCGCTCTGTCACCCAGGCTGGAGTGCAGTGGCCGGATCTCAGCTCACTGCAAGCTCCGCCTCCCGGGTTCACGCCATTCTCCTGCCTCAGCCTCCCGTGTAGCTGGGACTACAGGCGCCCGCCACCTCGCCCGGCTAGTTTTTTGTATTTTTTAGTAGAGACGGGGTTTCGCCGTGTTAGCCAGGATGGTCTCGATCTCCTGACCTCGTGATCCGCCCGTCTCGGCCTCCCAAAGTGCTGGGATTACAGGCTTGAGCCACCGCGCCCGGCAATAACATATTTCTTTCTCTTTTTTTGAGACAGAGTTTCACTCTTGTTGCCCAGGCTGGAGTACAATGGCACCATCTCAGCTCACTGCAACCTCCACCTCCCGGGTTCAAGTGATTCTCCTGCCTCAGCTTCCCGAGTAGCTGAGATTATAGGTGCCCGCCACCACAACCAGCTAATTTTTGTATTATTAGTAGAGATGGGGTTTCACCACATTGGCCAGACTGGGCTTGAACTTCTGACCTGAGGTGATCCATCCTCCTCAGCCTCCCAAAGTGCTGGGATTACAGGCATGAGCCACCACATCTGGCCAATTTTGTATTTTTAGTAGAGATGGGGTTTCACCATGTTGGCCGGGGTGATCTCGAACTCCTGACCTCAGGTGATCGATCTGCCTTGGCCTCCAAAAATGCTGGGATTACAGGCGTGAGCCACTGCGCCTGGCCAAAGACATATTTCTATCAAAGCACGTATCCAGTTTGCTTCTAGAGTGAGTATCATATTGTCATTTGCATGATTAAACTAAACTTTATGCCTTATTTGCATTTTATTAGTTTTGCCTTTAATGTTCTTTTCTTGTTCCAGGATCCCATTTAGGATGTCATACTGCATTTAGTTGTCTTGTCTCCTTAAGCCCCTCGGGGAGATCCCTGCATTTTAAACAGGGCTTAACCATGTTATTGGACTGTGACTTCTGCCAAAGACCTGGGCCACCCATCCCCAAGGCAAGATGAGGACACTCACCCTGGATCCTGAGTTCCTGAGGACTGCCTTGATCTGCTGTTGGAAGCAGCACCAATTTCTGTATCTTCCTCTTTCTCCTCTTTATGGGAGAACAGGATAGTCTTTGCACTTGAGCTCTCCCAGACAGTAACAGCTGTCACTTAGGGGACAGTGCCTGGAGAGCCTGCAGCAACTGAACCCATCTGGTAGCTCTGGCCTTAGCACACACCCAGGCCTGGAGCTTTCTCTATCACTCCGGGGTGACTGACCTCTTGAATGAGTAGACTGAGAGTGCAAACAGACTCCACCTGACTTTCACAATCCGAAAGCACCAGGAGTCCAGTGCTTTCTTTGTTATGTGTTGGCCTCTAGTAAAGAGAAAACATCCGGATCCTCTGGACAGGCAGGAGAATGAACTGCAGAGGACCTGTGGTCTGTGGGTTCCATCACTGCAGGGGGATATGTGGTGTGCCCACTCCGGGTCTCTATTGCCCAATATCATCATCAATACTTAACCACGGAGCAGGGAGCCAGGCTGGCCTTTTACAGCCTGTGCTTTCTCATAGTGAAGGTCATGGCATCATGTGAATTCCTCACAAGGAGCTGTAAAATATGACCTTTGGAGGTGGGGGTTGGGAAAGGCTGTGTGAGCACCAGTGACCCAGAGAGTAGGAAGCAGGCCAAGGCAAGCAATTTGGTGGGGAAGCAGGAATGAGGTGCTCCTCCCACCAGGGCAGAGCCATTCAACTCTGATAGTCTATGGACTTTTCCATCAACTGGCTCCGTGCATCTTAAGCAATCATTGTTGGTTTAGTGAGGAGTGGGCTTATGTGAAATAAGCCCACTCCTATGTCTTTTTTTTTTTTTTTTTTTAGATGGAGTCTGGCTCTGTCACCCAGGCTGGAGTGCAGTGGTGCAATCTTGGCTCACTGCAACCTCTGCCTCCCCGGTTCAAGCAATTCTCCTGCCTCAGCCTCCCAAGTAGCTGGGACTACAGGTACATGCCATCACGCCCGGTTAATTTTTTGTATTTTTAGTAGAGATGGGGTTTCACCGTGTTAGCCAAGGTTAACCTGACCTCGTGATCTGCCCACCTTGGACTCCCAAAGTGCTGGGATTACAGGCGTGAGCCACCATGCCCAGCCGCCCACTCTTATTTCTTACTTCACAAATGAAACAGAGGCTGAGTGAGGTCGCATGTCAAGCCCAAACTCCTCTATGAGTTGAACATTAGTCAACAGTGTATACTGTGTGTGCATGGGGCAGAGGAAAGAAGACCCAACAGGGAATCTAGGGGCTGCCTGGAACTCCAGCCCCTCCTCATTTTTTAATGCATTCATTTATTCATTGAATAAATGTTACTTGAGTATCTACTGTGTAGATACATGGTAAACAAGACGGGTGAGAGCCCCGCTCTCTTGGAGCTCAAACTCCAGGGGAGACAGACAGCCAACATAAAGTAAGCAAAAACATAATTAAAAGATAATTATAGCAGTGATCATTTCTGTGAACATCTTTTTTTTTTTTTTTTTGAGACGGAGTCTCGCTCTGTCACCCAGGCTGGAGTGCAGTGGCCGGATCTCAGCTCACTGCAAGCTCCGCCTCCTGGGTTTACGCCATTCTCCTGCCTCAGCTACAGGCGCCCGCCACTTCGCCTGGCTAGTTTTTTGTATTTTTTAGTAGAGACGGGGTTTCACCGTGTTAGCCAGGATGGTCTCCATCTCCTGACCTCGTGATCCACCCGTCTCAGCCTCCCAAAGTGCTGGGATTACAGGCTTGAGCCACCGCACCTGGCCCTCTGTGAATCTATACTAAAAACTGAATAATGAGGGGTTAACCATGCAAAGACCTGAAAAAGCAAGTACAAAGGCCGGGCATGGTGGCTCATGCCTGTAATCCCAGCACTTTGGGAGGCCAAGGCAGGTGTATCACCTGAGGTCAGGAGTTCAGGATCAGCCTGACCAACAAGGTGAAACCCCATCTCTACTAAAAACAAAAAAATTAGACGGGTGTGGTGGCAGGCGCCTGTAGTCCCAGCTACTCAGGAGGCTGAGACAGGAGAACTTCTTGAACCCAGGAGGCGGAGGTTGCAGTAAGCTGAGATCACACCACTGCACTCCAGCCTGGGTGACAGAGTGAGACTTCATCTCAAAAAAAAAAAAAAAGAAAGCAGGTACAAAGACACTGAAGAAATAATGAGCTTAATGTGTCTGCGACAAAAAGGTGGCCAATATAGCTGAATCATAGTGATGAGGGGGAAGTGGCATGGAATAAAGTCAGAGGATAGACAGGAGCGGATCGTGCAGGGCCTTGTAAAACAGGGTAAGGAGTTATATTTTACCCTAAAAGTGATGAGAAGCTGCTGGAGGTTTTAGGCAGGGAAGTGACGTGATCTAATTGATATTTGTCTAAGATCACTTGGCTCTCTGGGTGGAAAATGGATTGTAAGAGAGCAAGAGAGGAACAGGGAGACCATTGGGAGTCTGTTATATTCATCCAGGCAAAACATATTAGTAGTTTGGACCAGGCTGGTGGCAGTGGAGACGATGAGAAATGGTCAGATTCAGGGTACATTTTGGAGAGAAAGGTAGTTGATAGATTTCAAGAGAGAAACTCAACACGAACACTCTTAAACACAAAAGGAATTTATTGGCTCATAAACTAGGAAGGGCAGGGTGGAGCTGACCTGAGGCATATGGGAACCAGGGATTTGAAAATCCTTGATGTTTTGTTTCTGTGGCTCTTTCCCTGCTTTTCTCTGGGTGTCAGGCTCATCACCCCAGGCTGGCCACCTCCAGGAAGTTTGACCAGATGATAGGAAACCCAGGCTCATACTCTTACAGCTGCAGGGGAAGTAGTTACTCTTCTTAGCTCTTGTTTAAAAATTCCTGGGAAATGACTCTAATTGTCCAGGCTAAGTCATGTACCCATCTCTTGGATCAATTGTTATGGCTAAGGAGGGGAGTACGACAGATAGCCAACCCAGAGCTCATGCTTGTTGGGTAGCCAGGAGAGCCAGGAGAGACTGTTGGATAGCCAGTGTGAGCTGGACAGCCCACGCCATGTGGGTGCCTGAAGCAACCATTTGACCACAATCCCCCTTGTCTGCCTCGGAGGAGTATTGTGGTACTCTAATGGGATAGTGTCCCCTTAATAAGGAGCCTGCACAATCCCAGGTTCTCCACTCTTCTGCTTCTGTGCCTTTTCTCTCCCTCCTCTTACCCTAGCTCTTTCTACTATGGCCTATCCAATAACTTGTTCCATGGTTGCCATGTGCCAGGCATTATGCCAGTGATAAACAGTTGAAAGCATTGTCCCTGCCCTCATGGAGACTCCAGTCTAGCAGAACAGGGAGATGGGTGTTCCTCATGTCATCACAACCTTTGTGTGACAAGTGCCATGAAGGAAACGTACACATGGAGATGAGAGTACATCACCAAGCCCTCCTTTCCTCACAGCATCAATATCATTCCTGGCCAATAAATCCTACCTTGAAATCTCTCCTGACTTCTCTAGTCCCTTATCTCCCTGCCTAGAAGATGATAGACAGTCAGCAGTGGAGTGAAATGGAAAGGGCTTTTGGCTTTCCTCTGCTATTCTGGTATCTGCCACCTGCTGGCCCTTCGAGCCTCAGCTTAAATGTCATCTTCTTAGGGAGGCCTTCCATATCAGTTGAGAATTGTGTTTGGCTCTGGGAAACAAAGACCCAATGTCAGTGGTTTAAACCATGAGTTTATTTTCTCATAGAAGAATGTCAGAAGTAACCTGTTATTAATGTCAAAAGACCAAGGAAATCAGGGCTGAGGTTTCTAAGATTCCCTCATGGCCCCAAGATAGCTGATGCAGCTCCTGCCATTATATCCAAGTTCCAAGCAGAAAAAAAAGCAAAAGGGAAAAAGGACAAAAAGTGTGACCATGCTCCATAGTAATCAAATAACCTATCAGAGTAAACTCAGATAATACAGAGAACTAAGGTCAAGGGAATTATTCCCAGAAAACAGTAGCAAGGGCAGCCAGGTGGGCTAATCAGAGAACTTACTCTACTGCCAGGGTGGAGGTCTTCACAGGTCATGCCCAGCAGGATTTGATGGACCTGTGACTGCTGTGTGGACTGTAGCACAGCCTGCTAATTTCCCCTCAGATTACATTCTTCCCTTCTTTTAATAAGACAATCCTCTAAATTTTAAAGGCATATGGCCACCCAACTAGAAACTGCATTTCCCAGGCCGGGCGTGGTGGCTCATGCCTGTAATCCCAGCACTTTGGGAGGCCGAGGTGGGCGGATCATGAGGTCAGGAGTTCAAGACCAGCCTGGTGATACCCCATCTCTCCTAAAAATACAAATTAGCCAGGCATGGTGGTGTGCACCTCTAATCCCAGCTACTCAGGAGACTGAGGCAGGAGAATCGCTTGAACCTGGGAGGTGGAGGTTGCAGTGAGCTGAGATCATGCCATTGTACTCCAGCCTGGGCGACAGAGCAAGACTCCATCTTAAATAAATAAATAAATAAAAATCAATTAATTAAAAAATAAATAAAAAGAAAAAATAAATAAATAAATAAAAATTAATGAACCTACATTTCCCAGATTCCTTGCAGTCATAAGTGGTCCTTTGACTAAGTTTTGGCCGAAATAGAGCTGAGAAGTCATTGCAACTTCAGAATCACTTTTTTTTTTAATTTATATAAATTTTTTTTTTATTGGAGTATATATACAGGAAAGTACACAAATGTTAAGCTTAGTGAATTTACACTTGTGGACACAGTCATGCATGGGAACATATGCCATCCAGATCAACAAATAGAACAATTGCACCATTGCACACTGTACTCCAGCCTAAGCAACAGAGTAAGACCCTGTCTAAAAGAAAAAAAGAAAAAGAAATAGAACATTTCCAGATCTCAGAAGTCTTCTCTTGTCACTATCCCTTACAGAGGCAACCTGACTTTTAATACCATAGATTAATTTTGTCTGTTTTTATACTTTATATAAATGTAATTAATCAATATGCAATATTTTGTGTCAGCTTCTTTTGCTCAATATTATACTTGTGAGATTCATCCGTGTTGTGTATAGTTGTGGTTCCTTCATTCCTGTTGTAGTGTAGTATTCTATTGTGTGACTATGCTGCACTATTTCTACTTGTGGATCATATTTTTATGAGAAAATTCAACCCCTCCACTTCCTCCTTCCTCTTTCTGGAACATAGATATGATGGTGGAAAGGACATCTCAGGACAGGGGTTGTTAACCTATGGGCCAAATCTTTTTTTTTTTTTTTTTTTTGAGATAGAATCTCGCTCTGTCGCCAGGCTGGAGTGCAGTGGGGAGATCTTGGCTCACCGCAACCTCCACCTCCTAGGTTCAAGCAAGTCTTCTTCCTCAGCCTCCCAAGTGGTTGGGACTACAGGCACACACCACCATGCCCAGCTAATTTTTGTATTTTTAGTAGAGATGGGGTTTCACCATGTTGGCCAGAATGTTCTCGATCTCTTGACCTCGTGATCCGCCCACCTTGGCCTCCCAAAGTGCTGGAATTACAGGTGTGAGCCACCGCGCCTGGCCTATGGGCTAAATCTGACCTGCAGAATGGTTTTGTAAAATAAAAAATAAAAAATCTTACTGGGACACGCTATGCTCATTTGTTTACATATTGTCTAGCATTGCTTTGGCATTACATTAGCAGAACTGAGCAGTTGTGATGATTGGCCCACAAAACCTAAAATATTTGCCATTTGATCCTCATTTACCAAACAAAAAAAAATTTGCCGGCGGGGCACAGTGACTTACGCCTGTAATCCCAGCACTTTGGTAGGCCGAGGCAGGTAGATCATATTAGTTCAGGAGTTCAAGACCAGCCTGGGCAACATGGTAAAACTCTGTCTCTATTGAAAATACAAAATTAGCCAGGCTGTTGGTGCATGCCTGTAGTCCCAGCTACTCGGGAAGCTGAGGCAGGAGGATCACTTGAACCTGGTAGGTGGAGGTTGCAGTGAGTCAAGATCACACCACTGTACTCCAGCCTGGGCAATAGAATGAGACCCCTTCTCAAAAAAAAAAAAAAAAAGTTTACCAACCCAGACAGCAAGATAGAAGGAATCTGAGGCCGGGCGCGGTGGCTCAAGCCTGTAATTCCAGCACTTTGGGAGGCCGAGACGGGCAGATCACGAGGTCAGGAAATCGAGACCAGCCTGGCTAACACGGTGCCCGTCTCTCCTAAAAAATACAAAAACTAGCCAGGCGAGGTGGCGGGCGCCTGTAGTCCCAGCTACTCCGGAGGCTGAGGCAGGAGAATGACGTGAGCCCGGTAGGCGGAGCTTGCCATGAGCTGAGATCCGGCCACTGCACTCCAGCCTGGGCGACGGAGCGAGACTCCGTCTCAAAAAAAAAAAAAAAAAAGAAGGAATCTGAGCTCTTGAATGACCTCAGGTAGCTGAGCAACCTACCTGCCCTGGACCACCTATCCGCTTCTGAAAGTGTTATGTACGGGAAAAGTTTGGGGATCTCCCTGTTACAGAAATTTACCCTGTACTGTAACTAATACATACATTCTGCATGTTTAAAAACGGTTTATTGGATAACTAAATAACATGGCAGCAGAACTAACTTCTAGTCCTGTCCATCTTTGCTACTGACCAGCTGTGTGATCTTGAGCTAGTCACTGGGACCTCAAGTTTTTATCAAAAGGCATTAAGGTTCTACAAGGAGTGAAAAAGCAAAGGATTTTAGAAACTATTATCAGAAGGAGCCAATTGTGTAATGACAAAGTGCAGGCCCTTTAAACATGGGAGATTTCCACCTGGGGTCAACCGGTTGGTTTTTCTGCTAAATAAGGTAAAACACCAGTATGAAAGAGAACTTTTTCCCTAAATTGTGATGGATGCAAGAGGGTAGGGAATACCCGCTCAGCTGTCCAGAAACCTGACCCTCAGCTGGATTGCAGAGGACCCTTTAACCTCAGCTCAGGGTTAAGTTCCAGGAGGCAGAGTCTTGCCCTGACCTTCAGGGCCTAAGGCTAAGTATCTTCCTGAGTCTCAGCCTCCTGTCTCCCCATGCTGAAGATGTGACGACTGCTAGGCTGACAGCCAGCAAAGGTTTCAAAGTGGTGGAAACTGCTCTGCATTTCCAGGGCAGGCTGTTCTGCTCCTTGGGGTGGGCCATCTGTCATCAGCTGGCGCCAGGAGGGGTAGACAGGCCTTTGGCTAGCTGTTTGTTCTCACCCTCATTTTCAAAAGCATCATTTACATGTAGAAGCCAGTTTAACAATTCATTTTGAACAATAGTTCTTCCAAGTCCCCAACGGCAGCACGTTATCTTCTCAGTAAACTTCATGGAAAATAAAATGAAATCTGAAAGCGGTGATGTAAGGAAATGATGACACATGGCAGCAGAGATGTATGTTCAAGAATGTTCACTGCAACCTTGTTTAAAATAGCAGAAAGAAAAAAAAGGAGTGGGCATGGTGGCTTCTGCCTGTAATCCCAGCGCTTTGGGAGGCTGAGGCAGGAGGATCACTTGAGCCCAGAGTCCGAGACCAGCCTGGGCAACAAAGTGAGACCCAATCTCTAAAAAAATATTAACTAGGCATGGTGGCATACATCTGTGGTCCCAGCTATTTGGGAGGCTAAGGCAGGAGGATCACTTGAGCCCAGGAGGTTGAGGCTGCAGTGAGGCATGATCCACCACTGTACTCCAGCCTGGGCGACCGAGTGAGATGCCGTCTCAAAAAAAAAATTTTTGTTTTTGTTTTTGTTTTTGTTGTTGTTGTTGGCCGGGCGCGGAGGCTCACACCTGTAATCCCAGCACTTTGGGAAGCCAAGGCGGGCAGATCACCTGAGGTCAGGAGTTCAAGACCAGCCCGGCCAACATGGTGAAACCCCGTCTCTACAAAAATACAAAAGAAATTAGCTGGGCATGATGGTGGGTGCCTGTAATTCCAGCTACTTGGGAGGCTGAGGCGGGAGAATCACTTGAACCCGGGAGGTGGAGGTTGCAGTGAGCCGAGATCATACCACTGCACTCCAGCCTGGGTGACAGAGCAAGACTCTGTCTCAAAAACAAAAACAAAAAAAATATTTTTTTTGAAACAAAAATACAAATATTGAGGATCAGAGGAGTGGTTAAATGATGATACCAATGGAACCACATATTTCTTCTAGGGGCTAATTTTTATGTTAAACCCAGAAGAGGGAGAAAAAAAACAAATAGTGGAGTTAGTGAGGGACATTTTTGGAAAAGGTAAGGAAAGTAAGTCCAAAATTATTTCCAGTGAAGCACTGACTTGAGGCCTTCATCTGTAATAGGATGGTTGAGAGGAGTGACAGGTGTTCAAAGGGAAGTCATCTGTATACCGAAGTAAAAGGATCTCCATGATCAAAGTATTTTCTTCAGACACAAGTTTTGCTGGAAGCATTTCAAGAATATTTGCAAAGTATAGGAAGTTTGGCAAAACCTGGTGTGAAACAGTAAAACCAAGTACAATATGTACTTTCTCCAAGAAAAGACCTTCTGCAGCCACCACCCCAATCCCTTTCATCTTATCGATAGCATTTGAGACTATCTATGTTGTTGACCCTTATTCATAATCCTTTAATTATTTCTATGTCTTTGACCTCTTGTTCCTGGTTATAGTATAACCAAACATTTTCTTCAGTCCCCTACTAAACCAGAGTCCAAGAGTAGAATAAAATCAAAGTCTATCAGCCTTTCTTTTAGCTATAGGAGGTGCTTAAAATTTAATCATTCTCAGACACAGCACTGTGAATAGTTTCATTTTGCAGACATATTGTTCAATAATGTGTTTGAGGAATGTCAAACAACTTGGTAAGTAAGAATTGTGTGTTAATTTGTATCAGTTTTGTCCCTCCCATTCACAGGCAAGTAAGCACTCTTTGTTTTTTGTTTTTTGTTTTTTTTTTAAGACAGGTTCTGACTCTGTTGCCTAGGCTGGAGTGGCGTGAACATGGCTCACTGCAGCCTCAATCTCCTGGGCTCAAGTGATTCTCCCACCTCAGCCTCCTGAGTAGCTAGGACCACAGGTATGCACCACCACACTTGGCTAATTTTAAAAATTTTGTAGAGACAGGGTCTTGCCCACGCTGCTTTCAAACTCCTGGCCTCCAGTTATCTTCTGTCTTGGGCTCCCAAAGTGTTGGGATTATAGGTGTGAGCCACCATGCCTGGCTTGATTATTTGCAGGCATACTATAGTTAGAGAAAGAAAAAAAAAAATTTTTAAGGAAAATTTTGTTTTGCTAAGCGTAACCCATTTTACAACAAATTGCATTCTTTGGAGGCATCATCCTTAAATTTACCTGCATATTAATTTATCCATTTGGATTAAATTTTCCATTTAAGATTTTCTGGCCAGGCGCAGTGGCTCACGCCTGTAATCCCAGCACTTTGGGAGGCCAAGGTGGGTGGATCACCTGAGGTCAGGAGTTTGAGACCAGCCTGACCAACATTGAGAAACCCCGTCTCTACTAAAAATACAAAAATTAGCCGGGCGTGGTAGCAGGTGCCTGTAATTCCAGTTACCCGGGAGGCTGAAGTAGGAGAATCGCTTGCTTGAACCCAGGAGGCGGAAGTTGCAGTGAGATAAGATTGTGCCACTGCACTCCAGCCTGGATGACAGAGTTGAAACTCCGTCTCAAAAAAAAAAAAAAAAAAAAAAAAAAAAAGATTTTCTACAGTCTTGACCGCCTAGACAGAATATTTAATACATCCTGGATTCTAAGGGGGTTTGGCAAGGTGGGTAGGTATTCTGAGGCATTTGGTCCCTCATTTCTGAAAACTAGATGATCTAAAGTATACAATATTATTCATTTCATTAATTTTGAGGGTCCTCTCAAATAATATAGCAACCAAGGGTAGGACTCGCAAAGCTAATAGTCAGGGAGATTTAGGGTAATTCCTTTATGTGTGTTGAGAGTTCCTTTCAGTTTGAACATTTAAAGCCTGTTACATTGAGGGTTAGAGATGGAACACAAAGGACTAAAGAGATGTTTTTCATATGCCTAGCAGAATATAGAACATAAAAAAAAATACTGACAACATTTCAAAACGCAATCTGAGTTTCATCATTAGTTTCATTCAGTCCTATATAATGAATTCTCCATAGGTGGGTCTTGGGTCAGCAGTCCACATTTGCACAATTACCTGCTTCTAGACAAAGGCATCCTGGAAATCCTGAGATGTAAGTGCTCTGGTACAATGTGCCAGGCATCCATGTGCAACAGCAAAGTCAGTTTACACAAAGAGGCCTGAACTCCTGAGTTTACTCCCTGCAGTATTGGTAGTTATATGATGATACACTGTCACTCACTGCTGGTGGGAATGTAAAATGGTGTGGCCACTTTGGAAAACAGCTTGTCACTTCTAAGAATTAAAACATAGAGTGGGGCTCAGCAATTCCACTTTTAGGTATATACCCAAGAGAATTGGAAACATATTTCTTTTTTTTTTCCTTTTTCTTTTTTTTTTTTTGAGACAGAGTCTCACTTGGTTGCCCAGGCTGGAGTGCATGGCTTGATCTTGGCTTCCTGCAACCTCTGCCTCCCGGGTTCAAGCCATTTTCCTGCCTCAGCCTCCCGAGTAGCTGGGACCACAGTTATGCACCACCACTCCCAATTAATTTTTGTGTTTTAGTAGAGATGGGGTTTCACCATGTAGGCCAGGCTGGTCTTGAACTCCTGACCTCAAGTGATCCACCTGCCTTGGCCTCCCAAAGTTCTGGGATTACAGGTATGAGCCACCATGCCCAGCCTGGAAACATATTTCCACACAAAAGCTTGCACATGAATGTTCACAGTAGCATTATTCATAATAGCCAACAAGGAGGAACAATTCAAATGTTCAACTTGAGGCAAGATAGGTAGTCAAGGAAGTGACCATGTCCTTGGGATGCGGCAACCGTGGTGACCATACAGTCAACACAAGAAGCCCCAGCATTCACATTGTAGTTCAAGCAAAGCTATCTGCAGTAGGGAATTTCCGCTGTAAAGAGGATGTGCATTTTGGCCAGGCGCTGTGGTGCAGCCTGTAATCCCAGCATTTTGGGAGGCCAAAGCAGGAGGATTGCTTGAGCCCAGGAGCTCGAGACCAGCCTGGGCAACATGGCAAAACCCTGTCTCTACAAAAAAAAATTAGCTGGGCATGGTGGCGCGTGCCTGTAGTTGGAAGGCTGGGGCTGGGGGATCACCTGAGCCTGGGAGGTCGAAGCTGCAGTGAACCGAAATCATGTCCTGGCACTTTACCCTGGGTGACAGAGCAAGACTCTCTCAAAGAAAAAAAAAAAAAAGAGTGCCTGGTACAGCCCCTTCAGCCCCTACCCCTGAGGCTATAAAGTTTTATTTTGATATTTTTTCCAGAAGCCAAGATCTCTGACTTATTATATACAGGGGTCTTTAGGCCAACTGTGAGGAGAGAGCAGAAACCACCTGTTAATGATAAGACTGGGTAGCTCTGGTTTAATTTATTACAGAGTCAGCTAAATCGGATTGGAGGCAAGTAGGATTCCCACACAAAAGCAGGATATAAGCAAATGAGCCTTTCTATAACTCTTACATAAAGACTGAGATGATCATTATCTCCAACAGAGGGATGTATTATAGACCAGAAGGTTTTGGCAGATCTCCAGGGAATGATAATCTTTATTGTAAAATGTAAAGAGGATACCACAGGCACCTCCAACCAACCAAATTATTACACTTCTAGGAAAAATTTTCTTAGAAGTGTATTTATTGATAGCCCTTACATATGAACAGAAATATGCTACTATCCCACACAGGATACATGATATATATTCATAATAACAATCTATACAAAACTTCCTTGGGGTAGCTTCATCCTCTCTTTCTCATATTCTGAAGTTGGTAGATAAAGGAAGCTTGCTAGTGAGCAGCTGATTAGAAACTATGAAACTCATCAATTGCATGCAATCGCCCTTCTTTGAGTCCCACCTTGAGGGTAAAGGGTGAGGAAGCAAGGCTATAGCGCTATCTAGTGGCTGTCTAGGAAGTAGCAAAGGTGATTTTGTTTAAAAAAGGACTTCTGGGCCGGGCGTGGTGGCTCAAGCCTGTAATCCCAGCACTTTGGGAGGCCGAGGCGGGCGGATCACAAGGTCAGGAGATCGAGACCACAGTGAAACCCCGTCTCTACTAAAAATACAAAAAATTAGCCGGGCGCGGTGGCGGGCGCCTGTAGTCCCAGCTACTCAGGAGGCTGAGGCAGGAGAATGTGCGGGAACCCGGGAGGCGGAGCTTGCAGTGAGCCGAGATCGCGCCACTGCACTCCAGCCTGGGCAACAGCGTGAGACTCCGTCTCAAAAAAAAAAAAAAAAAAAAAAAAAAAGGACTTCTGTTTTATCGCTGCATATGTGGAACCTGATTTCAGAGAACAGCATCAAAAAGTGTTTTTGGATAAAAACACAGGTGTCCAAGAACAAGAACTGGCCACAGCTGTAGCTATTTTACTAACTAGTCTTTCCTCCTGTTAACAACATACAGCTTTGTTAACACCGTCTAGCATTTTTGCTGGGGGTAAGGGGTTAGGACTAAAGTTTTTAAGATTTGGTCTCTTTAAGTGTACTTTGAAATATTATTTTGGTTTTCTAGGACGCCCCTCAGCAGCAACGAGGAAATGTCCATATTGTTAGGCTACTTCTCCTACCTGTGCTATATCTGGCTTCTCTTCCTGGGGTTCCCGACACCCCTTAGATGTCCCTTAACCTCTCCAGTCTCTCTCCTCAAGGAGAGAGTCCTGTGGACCCATGCTGCTGCGTGTGGCCTTTCATCCCCAGCCCTGATTTACAGAGAGACTGGACAGGTTAGGGAGTGACATCTACTGGACCACACAGGGCAGTAACAACACAGAGGGCAGATTCCGTCAGAGGCACTGGAGCAAATGAACTATCCGCTACGCTCTGTGACGGGACAGACTGGTGGGCAGCACCTCCTTGCCGGCATCTGGCATCTGATGCAACCACAGGCAGGTGATGGCTGTACCTGGAGTGGCTCGTTAGGAACTGCATCTCAAAAGGCTTCACTGGGCTGTGCCCAGAGGTCAGTTCCTGCCTCTGGCACTGGCTGACACCTATGTGTAGCAGTCCTTCCCCTGGTCAAATGTGGCATTGCCTCCTAGGCCACAAGCAGGGGTTCTTGTGGACTTAGGCGTTGGACACCTTACCAACCGGAGTTCTGTTCTGTGGTAGTTATCCTCGCCCTGCAGATATAATACCCATATAGTCATGGGGTGGGGTGAGATGATGGGAACAGGAAGTGGAAATGCTTGTTGCCTCCTCCTCCTAAAGTGTACCAAGGTTTACACTTTAGGCAGCATCCAAATTCTCTCTTTTTTTTTTAGATAGAGTCTTGCTCTGTTGCCCAGGTTGGAGTGCAGTAGCATGATCTCGGCTCACTGCAAGCTCCACCTCCTGGGTTCACGCCAGTCTCCTGCCTCAGTCTCCTGAGTAGCTGAGACTACAGGCACCCGCCACCACACCTGGCAAATTTTTTGTACTTTTAGTAGAGATGATGTTTCACTGCGTTAGCCAGGATGGCCTCAATCTCCTGATCTCATGATCTGCCCACCTCAGCCTCCCAAAGTGCTGGGATTACAGGCGTGAGCCACCGCGCCCGGCCTGCAGCAGCCAAATTCTAAGGTGAAAACCAGATGACTATTTGCATTGTATTTCTAGGTCATGCTGTATGGGAAAAGACCAGTCTTTGAATATTAGAATCACATTCTGCTTACCTAAGAGAGGATACTGGAACAGAACTTGATCAAGGGAATAGAGGTTTGGGGTTCCATCTCACTCTCCTTCTCATATGTGATCAGATAAGCAAAATTACTGGAATATCTTCCTCTTTGCTTCTCTTTTCTATTCAAAACACATGTGAATTTCTCAATGTCTATGCATACATTAGAAAATCTTCCTCAATAATACCAAACTATGTGAGAAATGGGGGTCCCTACAGAGTATTAAGGGGATACATGGGCTGAGTGTGGTGGCTCATGCCTGTAATCCCAGCACTTTGGGAGGCCGAGGCAGGCGGATCACCCGAGGTCAGGAGTTCGAGACAGCCTGCCCAACATGGCAAAACCCTGTCTCTACTAAAAATACAAAAAATTAGCCAGACGTGGTGGCAGGTGCCTGTAATCACAGCTACTCAGGAGGCTGAGGCAGGAGAATCACTTGAACCCAGGAGGTAGAGGTTGCAGTGAGCCGAGATCACACCACTGCACTCCAGCCTGGGCGACAGAGCAAGACTCTGTCTCAAAAACAAAAACAAAGACAAGAACAACAACAACAACAACAACAACAAAAAACAGGGCACATGGAGAAAGAATAAATCTAAAGAGGCAAGAGCTCAAAGCTTCAGGATGAATGTCTGAACTTGGCATTGAAGAATGCATACAATTTAGAGAGGAATGATGTGGGAGGGCAGTCTAGGAAGGAGAGCGTGAGCAAAGGCGCAGGAGCAGGGATGTGCAGAGCTCATAAATTAGGAAAAAGGACTGGTCCAGGGTCACTGGGTTTAAGACTGTGTGATGGGAAAAGGTGGTGAGATGGCCAGGCGCAGTGGCTCATGCCTGTAATCCCAGCACTTTGCGAGGCCAAGGCGGGCAGATCACCTGAGGTCAGGAGTTCAAGACCAGCCTGGTCAACATAGTGAATCCCATATCTACTAAAAATACAAAAATTAGCTAGGCATAGTGGCGCATGTCCCAGCTACTTGGGAAACTGAGGTGGGACAATCACTTGAACCTGGGAAGCGGAGGTTGCAGTGAGCCAAGATCACGTGCTACTGCACTCCAGCCTGGACAACAGAGTGAGACTCCGTCTCAAAAAAAAAAAAAAAAAGGGGGGGGGAGAATTAGATTAGAACAAAATTCGGTTGAGGTCTGTGCTCAGATGCTGTTTCATGGATGTCTGATTCTACTCAAGGACGCTTTGGGGATACAGAATCTAAGCACTAACGGTCCTCAGAGGTCTTCAGGGGATAAGGTTCCCTGTCCATTTTCCCTAGGAATCACCTCTATGGTATCCTTCTGTGTGCAAAGGAACCCACAGGGGAGGAGTAAAGATGGAACCTTCGATTCAGGAAGGTAATTGCAGGCAAGTAACTAAGCCTCAATTTCCTCAGGTGCAAAATGTGGGTAATTGACTTGCTTAATACATAGGATCGCTGTGAAGGCCAAACGGCTAGGATCACAAGCCTTGGAATTACAAGAGTCCCACCTCTGCTCTGTCATTTACTAGCTGTGTGAACCTCATACACTGATAAGTCCTTACTTTCACAGAGCCTCAGATTCTGTTCAGTAACGTGGTTGTAATAGTATTTACCTCCTAAGGTTGACCTGATGATTAACCAGAATAATGAATATAAAATGCTTAGCAAAAACGTACTCAGCAAATATTGGTTATAATGGTTGAGAAAATGACATGCACTACATACATGAGGTTTCATTGTCTGAAACACGTACGATTTGTTACCAAAAGACTTATCCTGGGCCGGCTCAGTGGCTTACGCCTGTGATCTCAGCACTTGGGGAGGCCGAGGCAGGAGGATTGCTTGAGACCTGTGCAACATGGTGAGATACTGTCTCTACAAAAAATCAGCTGACCATGGTGATGTGTGCCTGTACCTCAGCTACTCCGGAAGGTGAGGTGGGAGGATCCCTTGAGCCCAGGAGCAGTGAGGTTGCCGTGAGCCGTGATCGCGCCACAGCACTCCATCCTGGGCGACAGAGCAAGACCCTTTCTGAAAGAAAAAAATTTTTTTAAATAAATAAATAAATAAATGATTTTAAAAAAGAAAAGAAAGACTTAATCGGGAGGATTGGCTACATAGTGCAAATAAACAGAACAAAAATCTAGGGCCGCTGTAGCGGGCAAATTCGTTCACCAATTCCAACCAGACCCCGCCTCCAAGCAGGCAAGCCCCGCCTGCCCCAGGCCGCACCCTTGTCCCCGCCCCGACGCGCCTGCGCAGAGCGGGCCGCCGGCAGCCTAGGCGATGAGGGTGTTGGTGCGGCGCTGTTGGGGTCCTCCGCTGGCTCATGGCGCTGGGCGTGGGAGGCCGAGTCCCCAGTGGCGAGCGCTGGCCCGGCTCGGCTGGGAGGACTCCAGAGTCCGCGAGAAGCCTCCCTGGCGGGTGCTCTTCTTCGGCACGGACCAGTTCGCCCGCGAGGCGCTGCGGGCGCTGCACGCCGCCAGGTACCCGGGCCAGGGATCCGGGAACCCGGCCGCTGAAGGCCCCCAGGCCGCGCCCGGGCGGCCGGCCCCGAGGGTTTTGGACTTCTGGTCGCGGAAAGCAGGGGCGCCATAGCGGTGTGGGCCCAGATCTTGGCGTCTCCCGGCGCCCGGAAGGTGCGCCATTCCCGCCGGTCAGCCTTTGGGCGCCCAGTCCTTGCGGTCTGCGACCCCCACTCCCCGCCGCTTCTGTGGGTTCTCCAGACGCCCCGCCACCCACGCTGTGCCTAGCCGGGGCTGGGCGCTCTGCCTGCATCTCCCGGGCCAGTCCCACGGCCTCCCTGCCTGTTTTGCGTGTGGGGAATCCGTGGCTCAGAGAGGTGATGCGATTGCCGAAGGTCATCAGCCGAGGTGGTTCGGACTAAAACCCGGTCCCACTTCAAAGTTCTCCCTGCTTTGCATTTCCTCCTCCTGCCACCTTCCTTAGGCACACCCATGTCTTGCTCTTTTGCTCCCCCTGTGCTCCTTGTATACAAGGACATAGTCCACAAGCTTCCTGTTTTCAAAAGGATAAATTTATAAATCAGAACTGTTAGGTATACATTTAGTATTCATAATATTTAACAAGTCTTGTTTACTGGGAAAGAAAATTATTTGAAATCCAACCAGTCCTGAGAGTCCATGGTATGTGGTGGCAAGACCATATTTACTTCTCTCTTTTTCCCAATTAATGTTTTTTATTTCCCCATTCTGTTTTTTCCTGACGCAGTCCCCCTTCCACTTTTTTTGTCATCCCTATCTCCTCTTCCCTAGAAATACGTCACGGCAGCCCCTCATGTATTGAATCCTTCGTCAATCCCCTGTGTGGTTTTCCTCCCTCTACACACCCCACTGTGCACACACCCGGCAGGAAACCCTGTGTTCCCTTTGCACATCCTCCATGTGCTGTTGTCACATGCGTCTCTCACTGCATTTATACATTTATACCAACACTTTTGTTTTTGTTTGTTTTTGGGGCGGGGTCTTGCGCTGTCGCCCAGGCTGGAGTGCAGTGGCCAGCTCATAGCCCACTGCAGCGTCGACCTCAAGGATCAAGCAGTCCTCCCACCTCAGCTTCCAGAGTAGCTAGGACTACGGGCGCGCACCACCATGCCTGATGTTTAAATTTTTTGTAGAGGCGGGTTTTCACCATGTTGTCCAGGCTTATCTCAAACTCCTGGGATAGAGCGATCCTCCCACCTTGGCTTCCCGAAGTGCTGAGATTACAGGCATGAGCCATCATTCCTGGCCTATCCTCATACTTCTGATGATGCTTCACTTGGCAGCTGCATTATTCCTGTGCTTGCTTTATAGTGCCCCAGGACATACTCCTCATAACTCCTGAACATGTGCATACAATACCTGTTTAATAAATATACCCCCCTGGGTACTAGAATACTATGCAGTAGGTAAAAAGTATGAGGTAGTGCTACATGTACTGCCGTGGAATGATGCCCATGTTATGTATTTTTGTTTTTTAAAAAGTAGTGTGATGATATCATGGTTATGGTAAAAAAAAAAAAAAAAAAAAGTTCCATGGATTCAAAGGATATACAGTGAAAAGTTACTTCCTTCCGCCTCTCTTTAGTAGTTCCCAGTTCCTTTATCCAGAGACAGCCACTGTTTTCAGTTCCTTCTAGAAATGTTCAGTGCAAATACAAGTATATGTATATGTAACCCATTTTTCAAGAAGACTCACATCATGGCATAAATAGCATTGTTAAGAGGAAAAAAATGCAAAGCAGTATGTAACATCCCAATTGTGTAAAGTGTCCATACTATATATGTTTCTGTATGCACAGGAAATCCCTAGAATGATACTGTTCAAACAGTAGCCACTAGCCATGTGTCGCTCTTTACATTTTAAGTAATGAAAATTAAATAAAAAATGAAAACTGAGGCCGGGCATGGTGGTTCACGCGTATAATCCCAGCACTTTGGGAGGTGGAGGCAGACGGATGACTTGAGGTCAGGAGTTTGAGACCAGCCTGGCCAACCTGGGGAAACCCCACCTCCGCTAAAAAACACAAAAATTAGCTGGGTGTGGTGGTGCATGCCTGTAATCCCAGCTACTTGGGAGACTGAATCAGGAGAATCACTTGAACCACGGGGGCAGAGGTTACAGTGAGCTGAGATCACTCCACTGCACTGCAGCCTGGGTGAGAGAGTGAGACTCCATCTCAAAAAAGAAAAAATGAAAACTCAGTCTCTCACATTAGTTTTAATCATTTAGCCCTAAATGCTTCATGAGTTTAATCATACACATTCTTAGCGATATGTGAAGTCGTTTTAGCTTTGAGTCATTGCCTTAACACTCATACTTTTCTTCCAATCTAACTTAGGGAAAACCAAGAGGAAGAGTTAATCGACAAACTGGAGGTGGTCACAATACCTTCCCTATCACCAAGAGGACTGCCAGTGAAGCAATATGCTGTGCAGTCTCAGCTTCCAATATACGAGTGGCCGGACGTGGGATCTGGAGAATATGATGTTGGAGTAGTGGCTTCGTTTGGCCGACTTTTGAGTGAGGCTCTTATTCTTAAATTTCCCTAGTAAGTTTTATTTGTAAGGAAATACAGTATAGAAACCTTGGTCTTTATAAATGGGCCTTGTATCTAAAATGTGATAATTTGAACTCCAGTTATGCTTTCTGTAATTTTTTTTTTAATTTTTACCATTTTATTTTTGTGTACATGTTTGCTTAAAGTCAATGAATTTCTCTGCCAGGTTCAGGTAACTGAAGGGCCTTTATAAGTAGTTTATATTGTTTAAACCCAAGGTATGCTGCAAACACAGTCTGGAACACAATAAGAAATAACATCTTTCTAAAGACAGGCTTAGACACTTGAATCCAGTAACTTAAGATGTTTCCTTTCTCTGGTAACAGAGTTGATTCATACCAGGCTGCTAGGCCTCCAGTCACAGGTATAGACAAGAAAACAGGGTATAGACCACCAAAAGCAAGACCAACCAATCCATTCTCTGTTATGGTACAGGTTTCACAATTCAAATCACCTGTATTCGAAGGAAAATTTACAAAACTTTTGTAAGCTGTGTTTGTTGTAAGAAAAGGGATCACTGCCATTGGTAAGTCAGCAGCTGTAAGAGCCTGTGCCATGTTCAAGACGCATTGAAAAAGACTATTTGCTATGAGGCCACAGAGGGCAGCATTAAATCCAACATATGCTGATCCCTGTTCAGGTAGATTCCGTTCTGCTTGTGGAAGCTGGTTAATTTTTCTGGTTATGACATCAAAAATTGTTAAGTTTTCCTTGATAGTATTGGATTTATGATTTTCCGTCTTGAGCCTTATGCTCTTCTCCCAGCAGCTGGTGTGCCTCCCCAGGTCATCTTCAGCCATGCGGGGGCTCACTGAAGCCTTTGCTCAACTTGCCTGGGTACAGCTGCATTTGGCTGACACATGACTCGGCCTGATATTTTCTTTTCAAGTACTAAAGAACATTTTATTTGTGACATGAGTTGTCAAAATGTATTTAATTCCTTATCACCCTCTGTAAGCTTTCATCCACCTTCGTTTAAATTCCATATATATGCTGAAAACACCCAAATTGGTCCCTCTAGCTCAGCTCTGTCCCCAAACTCTAGTCCTCTAATACCTACTGCCTCCACAGCTCTGCTTGGATGTCTGATAGCCGCTTTACATTCAAGATACCCAAAGCATCTCCTAAAATCTTTATCTCAGTAAATGGCTACTCCATCCTTCTAGCTGCTTGCACCAAAATCCTGGAGTCACGCTTGATTTGTTACACCCCCATATCCAATCCATCAGTAAATCCTATTGGCTCTGCCTTCAAAATCTGTGTAGAATCTATCTGTATCTCACTTCCACTGCTGCCACTCTCGCCTACATTACTACAGAAGCCTCCTAACTGGGCCCTTCTTCTGTCCTTGGCCCTCTCAGTCTTTTACCAGTCCAGCAGCCAAAATGATCCTGTATTTGTTTATTTATTTCTTTCTATTTTATTGTTTTTAGAGACAGAGTCTTGCTGTCACCCAGGCTGGAGTACGGTGTTGCTGTCATAGCTCACTGCAGCCCCAGACTCAAGGGATCTTCCTGCCTCAGCCTTCTGAGTAGCTAGGACTATAGGAATGTGCCACCACACCCAGCTCTTTTTTTTTTTTTTTTTTTTTTAGAGACAGGGGTCTCGCTACGTGGCCCAAGCTGGTCTCAAACTCCTGGCTGCATGTAATTTTCCTGCCTTGGCCTACCAAAGTTTTGGGATTATAGGCATGAGCCACTGTACCCTGCCTCAAAGTGATCCTTTTAAAGCATAAGTCAGATCATGTCACTCTGCTCAAAATCCTCTGGTAGTTTTCTGTCTTACTCCGAATAAAAGTTAGGCCAGGCCTAACTGGCCTCCCAGCTGTGCCTTGAACTTGCCGAGCATTTACCTTCTTAGACATCTTTGTACTTAGTGTCCCCTCTGCCTGGAATGCTTTTCTCCCATATATATGCATAGTTATTTCCTTCTTCATGTTCTTGTTCAAGTGAAAGCTTTCTCTGACCACTACTAAAATTGTAATCTGTCCCCCTCATATTCCTCTTTGCTTTATTTTCTCCGTAGCCCTCAGCATCATCTGGCAAAACCTTTTACATAATTTGTTTTTTCTTGCTTATCTCCCACTCTTTGTACATAAACTCCCTGAGGGCAGGCTTTTTTTTTTCTATCTGGTTCACTGCTGCTTATATGCCTAACACTTAGAACAGTGCCCACACATAAGTGTGCTCAGTGAATGTTTGTTGGACTGGGCTGAACAGTGAGACTTAGAATATAAGACTTTCTCATATGTACATGCTCCCAAGTGCACAGAATCATGCTGATGGAGGCATCATTAAACTAATGACAGATTAATAAAGTATTTAAATTGCACATGAGTGGATGATAGGTATATTGGGATAAACAGCAAAGGTGAATGGATCATTTGGTGGGAAGCTTATTTTAGGCTGGGCGTGGTGACTCACGCCTGTGATCCCAGCACTTTGGAAGGCCGAGGCAGGTCACTGGAAGCTAGGAGTTGGAGATCACCCTGGGCAACATCCTAAGACCCTATCTCTACAAAAAATAAAAAAGTATCTGGATATGGTGGATGCACTTGTAGTCTCAGCAACTTAGGAGGTTGAGGTGGGAGGATCTCTTGAGCTTGGGAGGTTGAGGCTGCAGTGAGCCATCCAGCCTGGGCAACAGAGTGAGACCCTGTCTCAAAAAAAAATTTTAAATAAAGAAAGAAAAAAAAGAAAAAGCTTATTTTAGGCAGTCTGTATGTAAACCAAGCGAAGTGAGGATAGTTATGTGACTAAACTATAAAATTAGAATTGTTCGTGAGATGCATAATTGGGTTTGAGTGGTTCTCTTGTAGTCATAAATGCATTTTAAAATTTTATTTAAAAACTCCCAGACATCATGGGCTGTTGTAGAACATCTTTTTTGTTGTTTGTTTGAGACAGAGTTTCGCTGTTGTTGCCCATGCTGGAATGCAATGGCGTGATCTCGGCTCACCACAACCTCCGCCTCCCGAGTTCAAGCGATTCTCCTGCCTCAGCCTTCTGAGTAGCTGGGATTGCAAGCATGTGCCACCACACCTGGCTAATTTTGTGTTTTTAGTAGAGACAGGGTTTTTCCATGTTGGTCAGGCTGGTCTCAAACTCCCGATCTCAGGTGATCTGCCCGCTTTGGCCTCCCAAAGTGCAGGGATTACAGGCATGAACCACTGCACCCAGCCAGAACATCTTTAGACAGCAAATAGTTGTCCTGGTTCTGTTTTTAATTAAATTTCATTGGTTTCTTACGATAAGAGAATTAACATCTAACTTTTTTCGTTTCAGGTGATACAAGACTTAGATTTAACTGTCAGTTTTTCCAAATTTCTGGGAAAGTTTCATAATGAAAAGTAGCATAATAGCTTAGGTACTGATAACAAAGTGGTAAAGCCCACTGACATACTAATTTCTGCATCTTCTAACTCAGTGGCATATTGAATGTCCATCCCAGTTGCCTCCCGAGATGGCGTGGCCCAGCCCCTGTAATCCATACAGTGCTTCATGGAGACACAGTTACTGGAGTAACAATTATGCAAATTAGACCTAAAAGGTAGCATGTATTTTTCTTTCTTGAGATTTTTGTGATTTTAAATGTTGATGTCAGCCTGTTTGGGGGGCAATGGATGAATGGGTGGTGCTCACTAATTTTTGTGACTCCAGAGTGCTTCTGTTTGCTTTTATATCCTTTCTGTTTTCTCCTGGATTCTAACATCAACTATATGTCTTTTGGTATTTATGTAGGGTCTCTTTAAAGTTCATATGAAAATTTTAATTTGTTAATTGAAATCAGTTATATTATTCATACTTGGATTTCTATAAAATATATTATATAAATGAGAGATGGATTTTTGTATGTTAATTGTTTTGAATCTTGGTTTTGCTGGCCTTGGTTTCTAAACTATGGCCAAAAAATTTTTGGAACCTGAAATGAGAATATATTGTATATCAATATGCAATATAATTGTCCTAAAACATTCATTTTGTCCTGTCATACCTACAGAACAATTTAGAAACAATTTAGAACAATTTTTTAGGAACAATTATTTAGAATTACTTGAGGAGTTTATTCAGTCTCTGCCTGTTACCACCTAATTTCCCCTTAGAAAAGCATAATTCACAAGCTCACAAGAACAACATGGTATCTGGGATTTGCTTTAACTTACTTCAGAAAACAAGAGAGGGAGTAGATGAGACAACAGTGGCAAAACTTTGGTAGTTCTAAAATCTGAGCCAGGCATGGTGGCTCATGCCTGTAATCCTAACACTTTAGGAGGCCGAGGTGGGAAAATCATTTGAGTCCGGGAGTTCGAGACCACCCTGGGCAACATATAAAAAATAAAAAAATTAGCCAGGTGTGGTGGTACACACCTGTAGTCCCAGCTACTCAGGAGGCTGAGGTGAGAGGATCTCTTCAGCCTAGGAGGTTGAGGCTGCAGTGAGGCAAGATCGCGCCATTGCATTCCAGCCTAGGCGATGGAGCAAAAACCTGTCTCAAAAAAAAAAAAATCTGAATGATGTGTATATGATGATTCATTAGACTGTTCACTCTGTTTTTGTGAATGTTTGCAATTTTTCACAATAAACATATTATTAAAGCTCCTAGGTTAGAAATAGAATTAACAAAAACACAAAGCAAAAAAATTTAAATAAAGCATATTTCTCATGAAAACCCATGGCCAGTGTTTACAGAGCTTGATGTAAAATGTCAGACTTGTGGGAGTGCAAATATACTTGCATTTACTTTTTTTTTTTCTTGAAGTGAAGTCTCACTCTGTCACCCAGGCTGGAATGTAGTGCAGTGATCTCAGCTCACTGCAACCTCCGCTTCCCAGGTTCAAGCGATTCTCCTGCTGCAGCCTCCCGAGTAGCTAGGACTACAGGCACACGCCACCACACCCAGCTAATTTTTTGTATTTTTAGTAGAGATAGGGTTTCAGCATGTTGGCCAGGATGGTCTCGATCTCTTGAACTCGTGATCCGCCCACTTCGGTCTCTCAAAGTGCCGTGATTACAGGCATGAGCCACCGCGCCTGGCCCTACTTATAATCACCCATGGTGATAATCTAGGCAAAATTCTTATCCTTTGAGGAAGGGACTATAGAAAGAAATAATTATGAATATCCTAACTGTACTTCATGGAAAATAAATTCTTTGCCTTATGCTTTTCATATACAGAGATTTTTTTCATGCTATTACTGATGGTATAATTTTTCTGTAATTGTAATTAAATTCCTGATATGCAACTGTATCCTTTCTTTGCTTTAGGAAAAAAATTTAGACTCTAAATACAGGCCATATTTTGTTTTCCCATCTTTCTTTTTTTTTTTTTTTTTGAGACGGAGTCTCGCTCTGTCGCCCAGGCTGGAGTGCAGTGGCCGGATCTCAGCTCACTGCAAGCTCCGCCTCCCGGGTTCACGCCATTCTCCTGCCTCAGCCTCCAGAGTAGCTGGGACTACAGGCGCCCGCCACCTCGCCCGGCTAGTTTTTTGTATTTTTTAGTAGAGACGGGGTTTCACCGGGTTAGCCAGGATGGTCTCGATCTCCTGACCTTGTGATCCACCCGTCTCGGCCTCCCAAAGTGCTGGGATTACAGGCTTGAGCCACCGCGCCCGGCTGTTTTCCCATCTTTCAAACTGACGTATCTTCCTTGCTAATGGCTAACAGCCAAATTAATAGCCGGTATAAACTATCTTTATTTATTTATTTATTTTTTAAGAGATAAGGGCTAGCTGTGTTGCCCAGGCTGGTCTCAAACTCCAGGGATCAAGCAATTCTGCTGCCTCAGCCTCCTGAGCAACTGGGACTGTAGGCATGCAGACCGCTGTACCCAGCTTGTGTCTTTTTGTGTGTAGACAAACATTGATTCAGGAAATAGTAATCATTGTTATTTACTTTTGATTTTTTGCTAGGTTTGATGTAGGTCCAATTCTTAAACAAGAAACTATTCCTGTGCCACCCAAGAGCACTGCAAAGGAATTGGAAGCAGTGTTGTCACGACTGGGTGCCAACATGGTAAAATTCTACTGCTTTTTACTCATTTAGTGGGTTTCCTAAGTGGTTATGAAAAGAAGAACAATTTTGTGACTTCTAATTTTCTTGAAAACAAAAAAGGGTAGTTTCTGTCTTTGGCATCCTAAAACTTAGCCTGGCATTTGTGATCTTATGTAAATCTTTGAGAATTTTACGAGGGGTAAGTACTAAATAAAGGCTTTCGAGTGAGACAGGTGATCTTATATGGCCTACTACATGTCATAGTGTGGCCTTAGACTATTCTTCCCAATTTCAGTCTTCGCACTTTCATATGTATACCTTGCATCCCCGTCAGAATGAACTAACAGCAACTTCCTAAGCGACTCTTAACTTTCCTTCCATTTCTTTGCCTGGCTTCAGTCATTTATGCTAGAATTCTGCTGACCGTTCTACCTGTAGATGATCTTTCTTCTCTCTGTGGCTTTGTATATATAGCTCATTGAGACTGCATGAGTAGCGTCAGGGTAAATGTTTAATGACTAAATTTATGTTTTCCTTTTTTTTTTTTTTTTTTTTTTTTTTTTTTTTTTTTTTTTTTTTTTTTTGAGACGGAGTCTCGCTCTGTAGCCCAGGCTGGAGTGCAGTGGCCGGATCTCAGCTCACTGCGAGCTCCGTCTCCCGGGTTCACGCCATTCTCCGGCCTCAGCCTCCCGAGTAGCTGGGACTACAGGCGCCCGCCACCTCGCCCGGCTAGTTTTTTTGTATTTCTTAGTAGAGACGGGGTTTCACCGTGTTAGCCAGGATGGTCTCGATCTCCTGACCTCGTGATCCGCCCATCTCGGCCTCCCAAAGTGCTGGGATTACAGGCTTGAGCCACTAAATTTATGTTTTCCATATGAACGGGTTAATTTTATACAGAGGAATATTTTTTTTTCCCCACCTGTATAGATGGTGTTTCCTGTTCTAGGCACTTACCTCACAAATGATCTTAATGATAGTGACTGCCATTTATTGAACATTGGCTTGTGTACTACGACTGTTCTAGATACTCTGTGGACTTTTTTTTTACCCTCCCAACTTTGAGGTAGTTGTTGCTGTTGATTGTTTCACAGATGATGACATCGAAGCCCAGAGACAAGCTAAATAACTTTTCCACAATGAGACAGCTGGTAGGTGGTGGAACTAGGACTTGAACCCAGAGCTAGGTGACTCCATAGTACATTCTCTTATGAGATTTCACTGCCTTTTTACCCATGGGGTGAGAGTGTGTATAGCCAAGCACGGGCTCTCCCGATGCCAAAGCTTCCACAGCATTCTCTAGAAGTGAATCAATGACCTGTATCTACAGACAGCAGAATCTCTACTGAGGTTTCCCCAAGTAGACACCTATCCTCACAGCTTAAGCCAATGTACTACCTTGCCCTGCCACATAGATCTTTTAAAGTTATAGGTTCAGCCTTGAAGAGCCAATAGTAAAGAAAAAAATTTTTTAAATTGAAAAACAGAAAAAGAAAAAAAAGAAAGTTACAGGTTATTTCATGGTACTGAATTGTAATGTGTTTCTGCTTTTGTTCTTATGTTCATTTTGTTCTTATGTTCATTCTTATGTTCATTCTCTTTTTTTTTTGTAGCTCATTTCAGTTTTGAAAAATTTGCCTGAAAGTCTGAGCAATGGAAGGCAGCAGCCAACAGAGGGGGCGACTTACGGTGAGTGGGGGCTGCAGACTCTCACATCTTTCTAAAGGTTCTGCTTGTCATGATAGCATCTGAACATTCTGACTTCTTAGCTGTACTTTTCCCTTAATTTTGATTGAGTGCCCACTTTTATGTGCTTTTCCACAGAATGGTAGAAAGCATTCTTTCTCCCTCTTAGCATATAGCCTCATGAAGGATTGAGCATTTTTCCCCAAATTTTTGATTTTGAAAATATTAAATAGAAAGACTGGTATAATAAACACCAGTTTACCCCAGAGTCAACAATTATTAATGTTTGTCCATATTTTCTTTCTTTCTATGTATTTAGTATGTATATTTTAAATTTTGCTTATTCATTTGGAAGTATGAATCATGATCTTTCATTTCTAAGTAGTGTGCTTTTCCTAAGAAAAATGAACAATTTTGTAATAGCATCCAATGTTCAATTCATCTTTAAGTGTTCCTAATTGTCTAAAAATTTATTTTATAGTTGTTTCATTTTTCAAACTAGGATTTAGTTGTAATTAGTTGTTATGTCTCTTTAGTTTCTAAAAAAGATTCCTCTTTTTTTCCTCGCTGTATGTCATTGACTTTTTGAAGAGACCAGGCCAGTTATTTGATTTGTTTGTTTTCTTCCAGTGTTGTTTAACTTGTTCCCTATCACTTATATTTCCTATAATTAGTTCTAAAGGTTTGGCTGGATTCAGGCTGAAAGTTTTTGGAAAGAGTGTGTTTCAGTGACGTTTGTTTTCTTCTTTTTTTTTTTTTTTAGTAGAGTTCGGAGTATAAACATTTGTTTCAGTTTTTTAATTTTAGGGATTACTTTTTATTTTTCTTTATGATTAAATGTTATTTTTTGAATATATAAAACATATAGCTGATTCAAAAGTTAATATACCTAGAGAAGTCTTACTTTTGTCCCCTGCAGTCTTAAGGTACCACTTGAGTAAGCCAAGGTATCAGGTTTTACTAAAGCAAGTGAAGCTAAGTTTGATCACTTGGTTGAGATGGTGACCACCAGATCTTTCCAGTGTTAAGATGTGTTTTCCCTTTTGCAATTAGCAGGTAATCTGTGGGGTAATACTCTGGCACTGTGCAGATATCCTGTTCACCAACAACCTTTCACATGATGGTTTTAGTACAGTTTGATATTCCTTGCCCAAATGAATTATTTCACTATGGATTACAAAATGGCAATTTTCTAATTCCTTTTACATTTAATAGCTGGTATTGTTCTGAAAAGAAGAGTTTTTCCTCATTAATTGGAGATGAATTTTAGTTAATCCTAAAATGGGGACAGGGGCTTAATTCTTTCTTTAATTAGCATAAGAAGTTGATGCCATTAATTGCCTTCAGTTTTGGTGTCAGATGTGTTCTTTTTAGTATCATTTGACATGTAGATTTTCACTGATTGTGTTTTACAGTTGTAATTCTTTGTATTGATCAAATTTCCCATATTGCCCAGTGGGAGCCCCTTAAATTTGGCTCCTACATTCTGTTAACACTCTTCATTTCCCACTAGTCTGGAGTGCGTCCTTGCTTCCACCACAGTAATGTCCCAGCTCCCCTATGTGTCCTCTGGCCCACATTGAAATCTACCAGTGTGATTTCCAGGGAGCTCTTGTTCATTTTAGTGGGGTCAATAGTTAGAGATCATCTGATACAACAGTGTGTGGCAAGATAAGATATCAGTGGACAAAACTAGAAATTACATTTTTAAAAAATATTTAAGCTTACATTGTTTATGATTCAAATTTATCATTAAAGGGTTTTCCTTATATTTTCTCACACCATCTTTTTTTAAATATTAACCTATTTATTTGCTATTCATAACATCATTTCAGCATTACAATACCAGTATTACTACTAACAGTAAAAATAGTAAGATTTAAGATTTCTTTGCAGTTTTCCTTTTTGAGCCTTAGAATATATCCTAAGGATATACAGTCAGATTACTGCCTTCAAAACTTCCTGGTAATGGTTATTTTTTCCATGTGGTTTTGTTACCTAGTTTCATACATAGTTAAGTTTCAGTTGTTTTTTTTTTTTACTTTTTTATTTTAAGGGTTGCTTTATTTTCTTTTATGATTAAATTTTATTTTTTGAATGCATAAAATGTTTACATGCTTCAAAAGTTAAAACAGCTTAGAAAGGTATACTCATAGAAGTCCTACTTCAGTCTCTCTATCTCATCTAACCCGTATTCCTCCCTCTATAGGTAACATTTTTATTAGCTTCTGATTTAGTCTTCCAGTGTTTCCTTTTGCCAAAATAAGCAAACACATACATAGTGTTATTTTTTATTTTTCCTTCACAAAAGGTGGCATAAAATACATATTCTTCTATGCCTTTGTTTTTTCACTTAATAGTGTATCTTGGCGACTACTTCCTATTAGTAAGAAGAGATTTTCCTCTTTCTTTCTTGCTTTTTTTTTTAGATAGAGTCTCTGTTACCTAGGCTGGAGTGCAGAAGTGTGGTCATGGCTTACTGCAGTCTCAAACTCCCAGTCTCAAGCAGTCCTCCCACCTCAGCCTCCCGAGTAGCTGGGACTGCAGGTACATTCCACCATGCCTGGCTAATTTTTTAATTTGTTGCAGAGACAAGTTCTAACTGTTTTGCTCAGGTTGGTCTTGAACTCCTAGACTCAAGCCATCCTCCTGCCTTGGCCTCCCAAAGGCATGCCTGGCCTCCTTTTTGTTTTTTTATGATGGCATAGTTCTCAGTTATGTAAATATATCCTAATTTACCCAACAGATGTCTGATTGGTGGGCATTTGGGTTATTTCCAATCTTTTGCTATTTCAAATAATAGTACTAGTAAGATTAGGAAGATAACATGCACATAGTTATTTGTAATAGTATAGTAAAACTACGTGGAGTAGTTTTAATGTACCTTATTCTTGTCAGTAATGTTGAAGATCTTTTCATATATTTAAGAACTATTTGCATTTCTTTTTTCTGGGTAGTGTTATATCTTTTGCCCATTTTCCTATCAACATTTTGGTCTTTTTCTTTTCCGTTTTTTGAGTACTTATATTTCATAATAGAGAGATTAGTCCTCTCTGAGATAATTTGCAAATTCGGTTTGTCATTTGTTTTTTGATTTAACTTATGGCATTTCTTTTTGTCTCATTAAAAAAAAAAGTTTATTTTGGCTAGGCATGGTAGCTCACGCATCTAATCCTAGCACTTTGGGAGGATGAGGCAGGTGGATCACTTAAGGTTAGGAGTTCAAGACCAGCCTGGCAAACATGGCGAAACCCCTTCTCTACTAAAAATACAAAAAATTAGCCAGGCATGGTAGTGCATGCCTGTAGTCCTACCTACTCGAGAGGCTGAGAGAGAATCTCTTGAGCCTGGGAGGTGGAGGTTGCAGTGAGCTGAGATCATGCCACTGCACTCCAGCCTGGGTAACAGCAAAACCCTGTCTCAAAAAAAAAAGTTTAGTCTCATTTCATAGTTAGAAGGGTATTTTCTACTCCCAGGATGTGAAGAAGTTCACCCATGTTTTCTTTTAGTATTTATGTGATTATTTATGTATTATTTTTACTTGATATATGGGAAATTTTGAACATATAGAAAAGTCGAGAGATTAGAATGAATTCTCTGGTATCTCTTACTTAGTATCAATAGCTATCAATTCATGGACATTGACCCTGATGTTCATTTTTGCTCTTGGCTTTATCTTGTAGCCCCTAAGATTTCTGCTGGTACCAGTTGTGTAAAATGGGAGGAACAAACTTCAGAACAAATATTCAGACTTTACCGTGCCATTGGAAATATAGTAAGTTGGGAAGTCAGGTTGCAGTTTTGCCTAGTTGGTTTTCTATGTGTGTAATTTGCTTTCTAAATATTTTTATTTAGGAATAATCCCAAATGTATCCCAAATAAAAGGTTTATCTTAGGAACAAAACCTAGGAAACATGAAATTTATTCTTAAAAATTCTTTCAACTGTTTAAAGTGTTTATAGAGACCTTAGAATTCACAAAGCACTTTTAAATATATGTATATTGCAGTTTCACATAACCAGGTTTTACTATCCTACTTCATAGGTGAGGGGAAAGAAAATGAGATGACTAACAGGAATGTCCAGTCACTAAATAATGAACTTAAATCTTCTCACTCCTAATCCTGTGTTTTTTCCAATATGTCTTTCTGCCTTTGGCCAATGTTTTACAATCAGATTGTTAAATCATTGATTTCTACATATGGTACACCAAGTGTAGTAATATAACAGTTTGTTCAAATGTCTGAGTTAAATTCTCAGTTCATTGATAAATTTGTGGGGTTTTTTTCTTTCATTTCAATAGCTACTTGTGTTATAAGAACACTGGGCTTACCGTGTGTGTGTGTGTGTGTGTGTGTGTGTGTGTGTGTGTGTGTGTGTGTTTTGTTTTATTTTTTGAGACAGGGTCTGACTCTGTCACCCAGGCCTGGAGTACAGTGGCGAAACCTTGGCTCACTGCCACCTCTGCCTCCCAGGCTCAAGTGAGCCTCCTGTGACAGCCCCTGAGTAGCTGCAACCACAGGCGCACACCCCCACACCTGGCTAAATTTGTATTTTTTTGTAGAGACGGGGTTTTGCCATGTTGCCCAGGCTGGTCTTGAACTCCTGAACTCAAGTGATCTGCTCTCCTCAGCCTCCCAAAGTGCTGGGGTTACAGGCATGAGCCACTGTGCCTGGCCAAGTGTGTGGTTTTTAATGGACCATCTCTGTTATTAATGTTGGGTAAAATGGGGAACGACCATTGGATATCTATAGCATGCTAAATTCTTCAATAAGGAGGATCACAGACTTATGTTATAGTTATTATCATCCCATTTTAAAGTTGAAGAAATTGAGGCTTAAAGTAGATGATGAATTGTTATTAAGTGTTACTCAATGTCGTGTTGCTAGTTAATGAAAGTCAGTGTCAGGTTTTGAACGAGATCTGTCTTACTTCAAATCCTATCATTTTCCTGCTGCCACAGAGTGGCATCAGGAAACAAGGACTATAGGGCCAGACAGAGCTGGGTTCCATCTTGACTCTGCTACTTCCTAACTTTGTAGACTCAGGAAAGTTATTTAACCTCCGAGCTTTAGTTTGTTCATTGGAATATCAGGGCTGGTATAATGTATTTACAGTATCTTGTACAGTATCTGGCACACAATAGGTACTCATTAAATGATAGCTGCTATTATTCATTCATTCATTAAACAAAATATTTATTGAAGGCCTATTATGTGTCAAGCAATGTACTAGGTATTATAGATACAGGTGGTGTGGGAGGACAGACAACAAATAAGCAAAAAAAAAAAAAAAAAAAATCAGGCCAGGCATGGTGGCTCACGCCTGTAATCCCAGCACTTTGGGAGGCTGAGGCAGATGCATCATCTGAGGTCAGGAGTTTGAGACCAGCCTGACCAACATGATGAAACCCTGTCTGTACTAAAAACACGCAAAATAATTAGCTGGGTGTAGTGGCATGTGCCTATAATCCCAGCTACTAGGAAGGCTGAGGGAGGAGAATTGCTTGAACCTAGGAGGCAGAGGTTGCTGTGAGCCGAGATCATGCCACTGCACTCCAGCCTGGGCAACAGAGCAAGACTCTGTCTCAAAAGGAAAGAAAAAAAGACCGGGCACGGTGGCTCACACCTGTAATCTCAACACTTTGGCAGGCCAAGGCAGGCGGATCACCTGAGGTCAGGAGTTCGAGACCAGCCTGACCAACATGGAGAAACCCTGTCTGTACTAAAAATACAAAAAAATTAGCCAGGCCAAGTGGCACATGCCTGTAATCCCAGCTACTTGGGAGGCTGAGGCAGGAGAATTGCTTGAACCCAGGAGGTGGAGGTTATGGTGAGCCGAGATCGCACATTGCACTCCAGCCTGGGCAACAAGAGCAAAACTCTGTCTCAAAAAAAAAAATCAAATGGTGTGATGAATTCCTTGATGAAAATAAAAATAGGATCATGTGATAGAATAACTGGAGGTTATTTTAGATTGGTGATGGGGAAAGCCTCTCTCTGACACTTAAGCTGAGATCTGAAAGACAATAAGGAGCCAGCCATGCCTAGATCAGAGAAGAGCATTCCAGGCAGAGGAACAGCTAGTACAAAACCCAAGGTGGGCTAACCCAAATAAAGAATCACAAGAAAAGAAAACTACAGATTGATATCCCTGAATATAGATGCACAAGTCCTCCACAGAGTTAGCAAACCAAATCCAGCAACATATAAAAAAGGATTATACACGATGACAAAGTGGAATTTTTTTTTTTTTTTGAGATGGTATCTCGCCCTGTCGCCTAGGCTGGAGTGTTAATTGTGCAGTTTGAACTCACTGCAACCTCTGCCTTCTCGGCTCAAGCAATTATCCTGCCTCAGCCTCCTGAGTAGCTGGGACTACAGGCATGCAGCACCATGCTCAGCTCATTTTTTTGTATTTTTAGTAGAGATGGGGTTTCACCATGTTGGCCAGGCTGGTCTCAAACTCCTGAACTGGAGTGATCCGCCCACCTCAGCCTCCCAAAGTGCTGGGATTACAGGTGTGAGCCATCACACCCTGCCCCAAGTGGGATTTATCCCAGGAATGCAAGATTGGTTCAACATATGAAAATCAGTCAATGTAACATATCATATTAGTAGAATAAAGGACAAAAGCTACATTACTGTCTCAATAGATGCAGAAAAGCATTTGACAAAATCTAACACATTTTTTAAAAACCTCAATAATAAATAGAAGAGCATTTCCTCAACTTGATAAAGGACATCTATGAAGACCCTATAACTAACATCATACTTAATAAAAGAAGCCAAGCACAGTGGTGGATGCTTGTAGTCCCAGGTATTTTGGAGGCTGAGCAGGAGGATTGCTTGAGGCCAGGAGTTAGAGACCAGCCTGGACAATATAGCCAGACTTTGTCTCTTAAAGAAAAAAAAAAAAGAAAGAAAGAAAATAGAAGAAAGACAAAGCCTTTCCCTTAAGATCACAAAGAAGATAAAGATGTCTGCTCTCTCAAAGTTAAATGTCTTCTATTTCACTTTGTTCTGTTGGGGCAATTAGACAAGAAAAAAGAAACGAAAGGCAACCAAACGAAAGGTTGGAAAAGAAGAAGTAAATCTGCCTCTCTTTGTAGATGATATAATCTTGCATATAAAAAATCATGAAGAATTTCCCAAAAAACTTTTAGAGCTAATAAACAGTAAAGAAGACCCAAGTAAATGGAAAGACCCCCGTATTCATTGACTGGATAAACTTAGTATTGTTAAGATGTCTCCACTCCCCAAATTGATGTACAGATTCAACACAATTCCTAAAAAAAATCCCAATTGGCTTCTTTGTACAAATTGACAAGCTGCTCCTAAAATGTATACGGAATTGCAAGGGGCCCAGAATAACCAAAACTAACAAAATTGGAGGACTCATAGTTCTCAGTTTCAAAACTTGCTGCAAAACTGCCGTAACCAAGATAGTATGGTACTGTCTATAGTTCATTGGAATCGAATTAAGGGTCTAGAAATAGGCCAGGCATGATGGCTCATGCCTGTAATCCCAGCACTTTGGGAGGCTGAGGCAGGTGGATCACTTGAGGTCAGGAGTTTGAGACCAGCTTGGCCAACATGGTGAAACCTCATCTCTACTAAAAATATTTACAAAAATTAGCCAGCCAGATGTGGTGGCATACGCTTGTAGTCCCAGCTACTCAGGAGGCTGAGGCACAAGAATCGCTTGAACCTGGGAGGTGGAGATCACACCACTGCACTCCAGCCTAGGTGACAGAGTGAGACTCTGTCTCAAATTTTTTTTTTTTTTCTGAGACAGAGTCTTGCTCTGTCGCCCGGGCTGGAGTGCAGTGGCCGGATCTCAGCTCACTGCAAGCTCCGCCTCCCAGGTTTACGCCATTCTCCTGCCTCAGCCTCCCGAGTAGCCACCTCGGCCGGCTAGTTTTTTTTTTGTATTTTTTAGTAGAGATGGGATTTCACCGTGTTAGCCAGGATGGTCTCGATCTCCTGACCTCGTGATCCGCCCGTCTCGGCTTCCCAAAGTGCTGGGATTACAGACTTGAGCCACTGCGCCCAGCCTCAAATTTTTTTTAAAGTCTAGGAATAAACCCATACATTTATGGACAATTGATTTTTTTTTTTTTTTTTTTTTTTGACAAGAGTGCCAAGACAATCAAATGGAGAAAGAATAGTATTCTCAATAAATGGTGCTGGGACAACTGGATGTCCACAATCAAATGAATGAATTTGGACCCTATGTCACATCATATGTAAAAGTTAAAGAAGCTAAATGAATAGCTAAAACTAGAAAACTCTTAGAAGAAAATATAGGTGTAAATATTCATGATCTTGAATTAGGCAGTGGTTTCTTAGATATGATGCCATGAAGCATAAGAAATCAGACTAAAAATAGAGAAATTGGGCTTCATCAAAATTAAAAAGAGTTGTGCTTCAAAGGACACTATCAACAAAGTAAAAAAGACAGGCCAGGCATAGTGGCTCATACCTATAATCCCAGCACTTTGGGAGGCTGAGACAGGAGGATTGCTTGAGCCCAAGAGTTTGAGACCAGACTGGGCAATGTAGTAAGTCCCCATCATTACAAAAAGTAAAAAATTAGCTGGGCATCATGGTGCACACCTGTGGTCCTAGCTACTTGGGAGGCTGAAATGGAAGGATGCACTTGAGCCAGGGAGGTTGAGGCTGCAGTGAGCTGTGATTGCACCACTGTGTTTCATCCTGGGTGACAAAGTGAGACCCTGTCTCAAAAAAAAAAAAAAAAAAAAAAAGACAGCTTACAGAATGGGAGGGAATATTTGCAAATCATATAACTGATAAGGACCTAATATCTAGAGTAAAGAACTCTTACAACAACTCTGCAGTAAAACGACAAATAACCCAATTAAAAATGGCCAAAAAGACTGAGTAGACATTTCTTTTTTGTTTATTTTTGAGATGGAATTGTGCTCTTGTTGCCCAGGCTGGAGTGCAGTGGCGCGACCTTGGCTCATTGCAACTTCGGCCTCCTGGGTTCAAGCGATTCTCCTGCCTCAGCCTCCCGAGTAGCTGGGATTATAGGCATGCGCCACCACGCCCGGCTAATTTTTGTACTTTTAGTAGAGACGGGGTTTCACCATGTTGGCCTGGCTGGTCTCGAACTCCTATCCTCAGGTGATCCACCTCGGCCTCCCTAAGTGCTGGGATTACAGGCATGAGCCACTGCCTTGGGCCCTGAGTAGACATTTCTTTCAAGCAGATACATAATATGAATGGCCAATAAGCACATAAAAGATTATCAACTTCATCAGTCTTTAGGGATATGCAAATCAGAACCACAATGAGATACCACTTCACACCCATTAGGATGGCTATAATTCAAAAAACAGACAAAAACTAGTGTTGGCAAGGATGCAGAGAAATTTGGAAACTTCATACATTCGTGGTACCATGTTTACCTCTAAAAATGGTGCAACTTGTGTAGAAAACAATTTGACAGTTCCTCAAAAAGTTAAACACAAAATTATCTTATGACCCAGCATTTCCATTCCTAGGTTTATACTTAAGAGAATTGGAAACATTATGCTCACACAAAAATGTGTACCTGAATCTTCATAGCAGCATTATTCAGAATAGCCAAAAAGTGAAAACAACCCAAATATCCAACTGATGGATGCATAAATAAAATGTGGTATAGCCATACAACGGAATATTATTAATACTCAGCCATAACCATAATCACATGCTATGACATGGATGAACCTGAAAAACACTATGCTAAGGGAAAAAACTATTTCACAACAGACTACATATTTTATTATTCCATTTATATGAAATGTCTAAAACAGGCAAATCCACAGGCTGGAGGAGAGAGGATAATGGGAGGTTTCTGATAATAGGTGTGTGTTTTTTGTGGGGAAGATGGGTGATGAAAATGTTCTAAAAATTAGGCAAGAAAAAAACGAGTGGCATTGGTTGAACGACTCTAAAAACCACTGATTTGGAAGCTTCAAAAGGGTGAGTTTTCTGGTATGTGAATTACATCTCAATAAAGCTGTCAAAAAAAAACAACCCAAGATGGAAAAGAGTTGGACATGTTTGAGGGACAGAAATGAGGCTGGTGTGGCTGGAGTATAGCTGGCAAGATGGAGAGTAGCTAAGGTGAGGTGAGAAGCAAGATTGAGTAGGTAGGATTGATGTGCAATGGGATGACATCAGAGGGCCATGGCAGGGGAGTAATAGGATTAGGTATGTACATTCTTAAAAGTTTGCCCTGGCTGCTGCTAGAGAGTGGAGTGAAGGTCAGTTAGGGAACTGGTTGGGCATGGTGGCTTATACCTGTAATACCAGCACTTTGGGAGGCCAAAAAGAGTGAATCGCTTGAGCCCTGGAGTTCCAGACCAGTCTGGGCAACGTGGTGAAACCCTGTCTCTTACACAATATACAAAAATTAGCTGGGTATCGTGGGATGCACCTATAGTCCCAGCTACTCGGGTGGCTGAGGTAGGAGGATCACTTGACCCTGAGAGGTTGAGGCTGCAGTGAGCTGTGATTCCACCACTGTACTCCAGCCTGGGCCACAGAGCAAGATCCTGTCTAAAAAAAAAAAAGAGAAGAAGAAGCTGCTGCAACTATAGCCAGATGACAGATGATGGGCAGTTTGGAACAATGATAATAGTGGATAGAAAGGAGTGGACATCCAGACTATGCTTGGAGATAGAGTCAGTGGGATTTGCTGGTGGAATCTGGGAAATTAGGGCAAGATAAATAAGGATCATTTATCGATTTTTGGCTTGAGAAACTGGGTGAATAGTGGAACCATTTAATTGAGATGAGGATGTCTGGGGAGGAACAAATTTGGGAAGAGAAATCAATAGTTTTGGCAATGTTAAGTTTGACATATGTTAAGTTAGGAGACATTCATATGGAGATATCAAGTAGACAACTTCCTGAGATGCAATTTAGGCCAGTAGCTTGAAATCTCTTGGCACCTGTAACTTACTACATGGTGATTCTTACTCTCTGCAGTTTATCTTCACTGTACATGGAGAAAAGCTTTGTGCTATAAAAGACTGAGCCAGAAGGTGGGGTTTTGTTCCTAGAGCTGCCCTTTACTAACCAAGAGGAAGGCCCTTGTCTTTGAGCTTCTGCTTTTTTTACCTCTAAAGTGGGGTTAATGACCATGTACCCAACTGTCAAGATCAAAGGAAATAAACTAGGTGAATGTAAATTCATGCAAACATACTATTTTGGCAGTAATGATGGCAGACACCAAAATGATTATATTCTTACCATCCCTTTCCTTTCTACAATGCTCTGTTGATAAGGTGAGCTTTACCTCCTCAAGAACAAGACTATATTCTGAGTATGTACCTAGCATGTTTATTACTCTCAGTAAATGGAAATCTTTTTTTAGTCAGTAAGCATGTTTCAAAAATATTTTGAGTTATTTAAAAGAAAAATATTGCACATATGAAAATTGTTTCAGAACTTTTATTGAAGCAGGCAAAAGAGAAGTGAGCCAGCAAGTTATAGAAGAGGATATGACATAGATACGGTTATGAACCTGTTCTTCAAATTCATTTACTTATTTGATTTAATGTTCAAATTATTACAACAACCTAACTCTTCTCAAAGTTAAATACCCTCTTTAAGGGATGTCATAAAAAGAGCACTGTGCTGAGAATCAGAAAACAGGAGCCAATCCTGGCTTTGCTACTAACTAGCTGGGTCCAACCTTGGGAAAACAGCTGCATTTCTCTGAGCCTCACTCTCTTCATCTATGAAATAGAGGATTGACGGGAGGCTGAGGCAGGAGAATGGCGTGAACCCGGGAGGCGGAGCTTGCAGTGAGCCGAGATCGCGCCACTGCACTCCAGCCTGGGCGACAGAGCAAGACTCCGTCTCAAAAAAAAAAAAAAAAAAAAAAAGAAATAGAGGATTGAACTACAGTCTGGAAATAAATGCATTCAAATCAGAAATTTGAGAGAACTTATTTCCTGGTGTGTGTTAAATTTTATTAATATATTTAAATCAGGTTCTAGGATCTCAGGTATGTTGGAAATGTGTTACATGATAAAGGGAGGGAGGGGTAAGATGGATTATCTAGTAAATAGCATTGGGATAACTGTCCAACCATTGGTGGGGGAAACCCTCAAATCCTATCATTTAAAATCATAGTAGGCCGGGCGCGGTGGCTCAAGCCTGTAATCCCAGCACTTTGGGAGGCCAAGACAGGCGGATCACAAGGTCAGAAGATCGAGACCATCCTGGCTAACACGGTGAAACCCCGTCTCTACTAAAAAATACAAAAAACTAGCTGGGCGAGGTGGCAGGTGCCTGTAGTCCCAGTTACTCGGGAGGCTGAGGCAGGAGAATGGTGTAAACCCAGGAGGCGGAGCTTGCAGTGAGCTGAGATCGCACCACTGCACTCCAGCCTGGGCGACAGAGCAAGACTCTGTCTCAAAAAAATAAAAAATGAAATAAAATCATAGTAACTGCTATATTATAACAATGCATATGTAGTTAACAATACCGTATGGTATATTTACAATTTGTTAACTGAGTAGATTTTTCTTACGCGTTTTTTACCTTAATAAATCAAAATATAGATGGATCAAGGATTTAAATATAAAAATAAAATCACAAGGACTAGAAAAAAGCACAACTGAATAATTTGACAATATTTAATAATCTTAAAGTGTGGAGTAAGCCTTTTTAAGTGTGATATGAACCATCAAAGTCATGAGATAAAAGACTATATGAAAATAAAAAACTTATGCATGGAGAAAATGGCTGTCCCCAAGATTAAAAGTCAACAAACTGAGGAAAATATTCACAATACATATAAGAGTTAAATATTTTCTATATTTAGGAAATTAATGAGATAACCATCCCAGTTTTAACCAGGGCATAAATAGGCAGGTTACAGAGAAATAAAAGTGCACATAAATACATGGACAGCTCCTCAGCTTCACTAATAATAAACAGCGAGAGATTATCATATTTTTTTCTCACTTATCCAGGCAGTTTAGCAATAAAATGTTGATGCTATTTAACCCAGGCATTCCACTTTAAAAACAAACAACCCCAAAACTATTATCCAGAAATGTATAAGTGCTCAAAGATATATCTACAAGGCTATTACCCTAGTTTATAGTGTTATAAATAGCAATAAATTGAAAATAACTGAAATATCTCTCATAAAGATAGTTGTTGCATAAATTATGTATTCATAAAATAGGTTACTGTGCAGCAGAGAGAATGAAATAAATAAGTATGTACTGATGAAACATCAATGCTTTATGGTCAAATAACAAAAGTCCTTGTAAAACAGTATTGATGCAGGACTTTTTGCTCCTTAACTCAGCTAAAATCTGGGTTCTTGTCTCACAACCAGGAAAAATTAGGCATGTGGACACACTGAAAGGTGAGGAGAGAGGAATTTATTAAAAGAAAGCTCTCGGCCGGGCGTGGTGTCTCAAGCCTGTAATCCCAGCACTTTGGGAGGCCGAGGCCGGTGGATCACGAGGTCAGGAGATCGAGACTATCCTGGCTAACATGGTGAAACCCCGTCTCTACTAAAAATACAAAAAACTAGCAGGGCGTGGTGGCGGGCGCCTGTAGTCCCAGCTACTTGGGAGGCTGAGGCGGGAGAATGGCGTGAACCCAGGAGACGGAGCTTGCAGTGAGCCGAGATCAGGCCACTGCACTCTAGCCTGGGAGACACAGCAAGACTCCATCTCAAAAAAAAAAAAAAAGCTCTCAGCGAAAAAAGGGGATCCTGCCAACAGGCTTCCACCCCACAGATTGAATACCAGGCTACCACACAGGAGCTGAAGAGGCCAGGCTCTTCCCCCACATGAGGCACAAATTCCTGGTGGCTCCACCCCCATTCTTCCAGTGCTCATGCGGGCTCTTAGTCTGAGCCACGCCACACTGATTTATTTCCTTTACTGCACATGTGTTAAGGGACAGAATTTTTCACCATGGACATGTTTAGGCAAGCCCCCTGTGCATAATGACCTGGGTGGCATTTGACTGTCTCCTGTCTCTATCAGTGTGTTCTACATTTTTATAATAATATTTGTAGAAAAAAATACAGGGAAATGCACATCAAACTTAATAGTCGTTAATAGAGATGGGAATAAATACAGAATACTATCATTTTCTAAAATCTTTTAACATAATTGATGTAATGCTTGCATTTTTATAAGGATAATACATTTTTAATTGGAAATATTAGTATATTAGATATAAACATTGATTTAAAAGTAACATTTAAGATATTATAAATCCTGGAAACACTGAGATAGAGAGTCATGTTTGTGGTCTGTTCCATGAAACTTAGTGACTGAGTTCCCAATTCCTCTAATTGCAGGAAAAGTCCAGATTAACACAAAATAGTAGTTGAAAAGTGTCTGGGAGTTGAGTGTATTCCGTTGTCATACCTTCTTTAATTTTACTTGCAGATTCCATTGCAGACGCTCTGGATGGGGAATACCATTAAACTTCTGGATTTGGTAGAAGTTAACAGTTCAGTCCTTGCTGGTACTAACTTTTGAATAGCTAACGTGGAAACTGTTTTCACTGTAGTCTGTCTGGAAATATGTCTGTTTTATCATATGTCACAATTACTAAAAATAAGAATTCTTTTAGTTTGTTTCAGTTCAGTAATGATAATACTTTTCATTCACTTATTGTCTTTGCAACACTCATTCTCATGTATTTTCTCATTTAATCATTACAAGAACTGGCCAGGTACGGTGGCTCACACCTATAATTCCAGCACTTTGGGAGGCCAAGGCGGGTGGATCACCTGAGGTCAAGAGTTCAAGACTAGCCTGACCAACATGGTGAAGCCCCGTCTCTACCAAACACAAAAATTTAGCTGGGCATGGTGGCGCATGCCTGTAATCCCAGCTACTTGGGAGGCTGAGGCAGGAGAGTCACTTGAACCTGGGAGGCAGAGGTTTCAGTGAGCCAAGACTGTGCCATTGCACTCCAACCTGGGCAACAAGTGAAACTCCATTAAAAAAAAAAAAAAAATTCATTACAAGAACCTGGGGAGTAGGCAGAGCAGTGTTCCCATCCCATTTTAAGCTCTGTGATTTCCTGCCTTAAGGTTTTCAGAGAGTGCAGAATGACTTGATTAGTTTCATTCTGGTGAATATTATAATGAAAATATCTGGGCAGCTCAGTGAAAATCTAGGCCAGAGTGTATTCATACATCACGCCACAGGTCCATTCTAAGGCCCATCAGCACCCTCCCAATATGGTGGACAGAAGGAATGTGAGCCACAGAGGAAGGTGGTTTAATTTAGAGGTAGTTGGCGTTCCCCAGGAACCTAGGAATTAGGATTTGTTTGGGCAGGGATGAAAGGGCCAGATTAAATCCTAAACATCCCATGTATTTCCCCCGTTGGCTAGTTATTTCACCAAAGTGCTAACACAAAACTTGCAGATTCAGCATTTTAGGTGGTCACTGGGTAAAGGAATTACAGCTTTGTATGTTCATAGGCAGCTTTCCTTTGGGTTTCTGATGTACAGAGAGCACTGTGGCTTCCTTGTAAGTTTTGATTTACAAAGTCAGCATCATCAGCAAATGTGTTCTCTCCGGTATCAGTACTGCCTCCCAAGATGTTTTTTTGATTTTTAAGAAGTACTATGAAGTTGCATAATTGCTTTTCTCTCTTATATATCTTTTCTTTTTTCCATTCTTCAGACCCAAAATTAACGAGACAGGCTCTTATTCCAGGATCAGTAATATACCACAAACAGTCACAAATACTGTTGGTTTATTGCAAGGTATGTTTTCCATAGTTTCAAGTTATCATAGTTGTTTTACTGTGTTTATAGTCTGTATCATTTATTATTTTTAGTTGGAACTTAACTACCTGTCCATCAGATTTGGTCAAGAGACCATTTAATTTTCTCAAGAAATAGTGAAGTCTCTAGCATAATTTTTTGAAAGTGATGAAGTTTTGCCAAGGCATTATTATTACTCAATCAAAGAAAGAAGATTCAATAACTTGAGGGCTTTCTTAAAAGAACCCGTGTATTTTTAGTAGCCCAATTTAATTAACAGCTCTTGTGCTTGGTAACATAAGAGATAGTCATATTAAAATATTTGGCTGAACTACTACAGGACAGGGATCCTACTTGCTTTTACTACTTAACAGTAGTAAAGAGGAGATTTCTGAACTATTTAAAATAACTTTGGAGTCATTATTGTTTTATAAGACCATGGTGTGTTCTGAGAAGTGTTCTATATTCCTTCCATTTCCTAGGTATTTTGCATCATATGGTGTTCATGTGAGATATTTCATACTTAAGAAGAGGTTTAGCTGGCCACGGTGGCTCACACCAGAAATCCAGTACTTTGAGAGGCTGAGGTGGGTGGATGACCTGAGGTCGGGAGTTCGAGACCAGCCTGACCAACATGGAGAAATCCCATCTCTACTAAAAATACAAAAATTAACCAGGTGTGGTGACAGATGCCTGTAATCCCAGCTACTTGGGAGGCTTAGGCAGGAGAATCGCTTGAACCCAGGAGGCGGAGGTTGTAGTGAGCCGAGATCACGCCACCGCCCTCTAGCCTAGGCAATAAGAGCAAAACTCCGTCACACACACACACAAAAAAAAAAGGTTTAAAATGTGTGATAGATTGACCTACAGACTGTGAATACAAAACTCCATCAACCTCTCTTTGTCTCTCGTCACCTTATTCTGGAACAGTGTTGGATGCATATGTCTTGCTGTCCTTTTCCAGGTCTATATATATGGGGTTTTTTTGTTTGTTTTGTTTTGTTTTGTTTTTTTGAGATGGAGTTGCCCAGGCTGGAGTGTAGTGGTGCGATCTCAGCTCACTGCAACCTCCACCTCCTGGGTTCAAGCGATTCTCCTGCCTCAGTCTTCCAAGTACCTGGGATTATAGGCACCTGCCACCACGCCTGGCTAATTTTTGTATTTTTAGTAGAGACGGAGTTTTGCCATGTTGGTCAGGCTGGTCACGAATTCCTGACCTCAGGTGATCCACCTGTCTTGGCCTCCCAAAGTGCTGGGATTACAGGCATGAGCTACCACGCCTGGCCTATATATGTATTTCATGTTACATACCTTTTATTCTGCTCCCTTTGTATTTAAATACATTTATACAGGACTATACATTTGTTATCGCTCCTTGGTAATAAGCTTGTAATTTCGGTGGCAAAAACCGCAATGACTTTTGCACCAACCTAATAGAGTCAAAGAATTCTACATGTTACTTAGTATAGTGCTATTTGCAGCTAGGCATTTAGTAAAGGTTTGTTGGTTTGTTGTTTCCGTGATAAAAATTGTATAAACTAATATTTACTTGGTTTTTTAGTTTTACCACCCCTGCCTATTCACTATTTGTATTTTGCCCTTTAGGATAGTTGGATTGGTGTTCGATCAGTGATGCTCAAGAAAACATTAACGGCTACTGACTTCTACAATGGATATTTGCACCCCTGGTACCAAAAAAATTCCCAAGCTCAACCAAGCCAATGCAGATTTCAGACTCTCAGACTTCCAACAAAGAAGAAGCAGAACAAAACTGTTACTATGTAACAATGCATTGAGTAGTTAGGAAGAAGATGGATAAAAACCTATTACGTATTTGTAATTTATTAAAAACCTTATTTACAAGGAATTATCTGGACTTTCTTTCTTTTTTTTTTTTTGGAGACAGAGTCTCACTCTGTTGCCCAGGCTGGAATGCAGTAGCACAATCTCAGCTCACTACAACCTCCGCCTCCCAGGTTCAAGCAATTCTGCTGCCTCAGCCTCCTGAGTAGCTGGGATTACAGGCACACACCACCACATCCAGCTAATTTTTGTATTTTTAGTAGAGATGGGGTTTCACCTTGTCGGTCAGGCTGGTCTCAAACTCCTGACCTTGTGATCTGCCCACCTTAGCCTCCCCAAGTGCTAGGATTATAAGCATGAGCCACCGCGCCCGGCCTGGAATTAACTGGACTTTTCAAAGAAGATGGCACTGTTAGAAGAAGAGAAGATTATTGTCAAAAAGGTGGATTGCCTCACTTTCTACTTTTTATGTAACAGTAGTTAAATAGCTTTTTCTACTTGAATTACAAAAAAAGTTTAAACAAAACTTGTATTTATGATACCAAACTCAAGGAGATTATCTTTCCCTAAGAACAAGGGCAACCCTAACTGGTGTGTGTATGCACATACATACATACTGAGAAGAGGTTTTTTGTTTTTTGTTTTGAGATGGATTCTCATTCTGTCGCCCAGGCTGTAGTGCAGTGGCGCAATCTCGGCTCACTGCAAGCTCCATCTCCCAGGTTCACGCCATTCACCTGCCTCGCCTCCCGAGTAGCTGGGACTATAGGTGCCCGCCACCATGCCCAGCTAATTTTTTTTTTTTTTTTTTTTTTGTATTTTTAGTAGAGACAGGGTTTCACTGTGTTAGCCAGGATGTTCTTGATCTCTGACCTTGTGATCCGCCCACCTCGGCCTCCCAAAGTGCTGGGATTACAGGTGGGAGCCACCACGCCTGGCCGAGAAGAGGTTTTTTTAAAAACAGTGCATCTGTTTAATCTTTTTAAAATCATGTCCCCACTGACATTTTAGGAGTATTGAATCTGCATTTTTTATTTCCAGTAAGTAGTAAAGCCAGCTCTTTACATTTCACTACCAGCTAGGTTTAACCAAGTAGTAAATGTAGGTAATATTTAATAATCTCTGCCACAGTGATCTGTACTATAATGTTTTACATCCAGATTTTAATTTTTATTTTATCTTTTTAGAGATGGGGTCTTGCTCTCCCACACAGGCAGGAGTCCAGTGGCGTAAAACATTGCTTACTGCATCCTCAATGTCCTGGGCTTAAGTGATCCTCCAACCTCAGCCTCCCAAAGTGGGGCCAGCATGGCTGGCTAATTTTCTTTTTTAATTAAAAAAATTTTTTTTGCAGAGATAGGGGTCTCATTATGTTGCCTAGGCTGGTCTTGAACTCCTGCCTTGGCCTCTCAAAGTGCTGGGATTACAAGCATGAGCCACTATACCCGACCCAGGTTTCTTGAAGTAGGAACGTGCTAACATTTTTCAACTTACTTGTGCAATAAAGGTGATTGAGCATCTGGTGTGTGCAATTTATCTCCTCTGTCTCCAGGAGAGTCAAGCACTTCTGGAGAAGGAGGTACAGTGACCACAGAATCCACACATCGACTTTTCCTGCCTAGATTCTGACAGTGAACGTCTTTCTCTATTCATTAAGTCATTTGTTAATTCAACAACATTTATTGATAGGGTGATTTGGTCATCTAAGTTAGGATGCTTTTATGAGTGAAAGAAGCACTTACAATAATTACTCCAGGGCAACAGACATAAACCAGGACTCTCCCAGGCAAACTGGGTTGTGTGGTCATCTGATTTATTGAGAACTTACTGTGTCACTAGAACTTCAAACTGGTTACCAGAGGTTCAGAGATCAAATATTTGACATCTTCAACCTACCAGGGAGACAAATGTGTAAGCAAATATAATAGTTATAAACGCCATAGCAGAGGCATAATAGAAGCATTGTGTCCCTCAGGAGTGTCCATGGAGGCTTCCCAGAGGAAGTCAATGGAATCAGCTTCCAAAGGATGAGTTTACTATGTAGACTAAGGCCTGGAAGGACATTCTAGCATCTGCAGAGGCACAGAGACTTAAAAGAACACTATAGGGGGTTTTGGTAATGTTTAGCTGGGAGCATGATTGTTCTTTTATTATTCTTTAAACCATAAATTTGTCATACATTCCCTTGTATGTATGAGCTAGTTATAGAGCTGGCTGGTAAAAAGCTAACAATGGATTATGGAAGAGAAACAAATGGCATGTTAAATACCGGGGGAAAGCCCAGCGTTTTGATGAAAAGAATTGATAAAGGTGGAATCTGGTGATAGAAACGAGACTGGAAAAGCAAGTTGAGGCCTGATCATGGAGGGCTTTGAGAGTTAGGGCCTTTGTCTCATATGCAGTAGACTGTTGGAGAGTGGTGTGATCAGAGTTAGATTCTGGAAATTTAATTTGGTGGTAGTGTGGAAGATAGGTTGGGGGTAAAACCTGGGCAGGAAGATCTGTTGGAAGGTTAGAAATGTGATCTTCAGGGACATGGATGGAGCTGGAAGCCATTATCTTCAGCAAACTAATCCAGGGACAGAAAATCAAACACTGCATGTTCTTACTTATAAGTGGGTGCTGAACAATGAGAACAGATGGACACATGGTGGGGGAACAACACACAGGGGCCTCGGGGGTGGGGATGGGGTTGGGGGGAGGGAGAGCATCAGGAATAATAAGGGATGCTGGGCTTAATACCTAGATAATGGGATGATCTGTGCAGCAAACCACCATGGCACACATTTGCCTGTGTAACAAACCTGCACATCCTACACATGTACCCTGAACTTAAAAGTTGAGGATAAAAGAGAAAAGGAATGTGAAGATCTGAATTACATCAGTGGTTGGGATGAAGGGGAGATGATTGAAAAGATTTTTGTGGGTGAGGGAATTTGAGTTATTGGCTATTATAACCTTATGGAGAGTTTTGGATCCACCACTGATGAGCTCTTTGATTTCTGACAAGTCAGTATCACTGAACTTTATTTCTTCAAGTGTGAAATTAGGCTGATGATGAAAACAAAACACTACCAAAATAGTTTTGAGAATCAACAAGAGACTGTGCAAGTGCCTTGTTTTTCCAATTATATGTATTGAATACTTAATCCCCTCCAGGCACTCTGCTCAGGTTAGGAAATTGGAAGAGAACGGAAATCAGTGTCCTCTAGGAGCTCACGAGCATGATTTCTGCAGGGGATCTAAGGAGTGCCCACTCAGACACTGCCACCAGTACTGGGGAAACCTGACTGAGGGCACAGCTTCCCGTCAAGAGTTGTGACCGAGGAAAGGTTGGATTCCTCTTGCAACACCTAAGGAATATTCTGCCCCTTCCATCCCCTCAAACAGGGTAACGACCTCGACAAGGGGAATCTTGAATAGTTGACGGAATCGCAAGGGAGATCCCTTAAACCCTCACATTTGATGAAAACAATAATCTGTATGTGTGAAGTTAGGCTCTTGGTTGCAAATAACAGACTTGAAACACTTTTAAGAAATGGGGATTTTAGGCCAGGCACGGTGGCTTACACCTGTAATCCCAGCACTTTAGGAGGCTGAGGCGGGCAGATAGATCACCTGAGGTCGGGAGTTCGAGACCAGCCTGACCAACATGGAGAAACCCCGTCTCTACTAAAAATAAAAAATTAGCCGGGCGTGGTGGTGCATGCCTGTAATCCCAGCCTGGGCAACAAGAGCAAAAGTCTGTCTCAAAAAAAGAAAAGAAAAGAAGAGAGAGAGAGAGAGAGAAGAGAGAGAGAGAGAGAGAGAAACTCGGAGGTTTCCTTTGGTTACTGTCACTCCCTGCCCCCCGTTCCCCATAGTTTCTCTGATGACATATGTCTACCTGGCAGTTTTGATCTCTTACTACCTACTGGTTAATGGCCTCAGCTCTGCCACCCCACATTCTGGGTGGAGCCTGTCTGACTCTCTAACCAATTACCATTGCCCTTGCCAGATAGAACCTTTTGTGTCAGACCACAACTAGTCCTTAGCCAGACTGTGAGTCGAGGCCCACCTCATTCCATTGATTCCACTCTGCAGAAAAAGCAGCATAAGGGGCTGTGAAATTGGTCATCATGACTGGCACAGTTGGTATACCTAGGACTGTATGAAATACCTTTCATGCATCTGAAATCTTGAGGTAAGAGTGCAAGGCCCATCCTACAGTGTGCAGTTCCCCATCCAGGGAGCCTCAAGCTCACCCTGGAACTGGAGGATAAACACCAGGTATGGAAATGCCATCTTCAAGTTGGCAGCCCATTTCTTCAAGAAAGTAAATGATGCACATCCCAGACAGGCATCAGGAAGCCATATGACTCGCTCTTTGTTCAGGCCCCTGTAGAAACCACAATTCAGTGTGACTGAGTAGCATTTCTCATCTGAACCAGAATCACCTGGACTAGGTTCCTGGGCTCTAATACGAACATTGAGTCAGAATCTCTGCATCTGGGACTCTGCATTTTACCACACTCATCAAATAATTTTTCTTCTAGAGCAGTAATAGTTTTAACTAGCATAAGAGATGCATGTTAATCTGAGCTACGTGTTGGCCCAGAGTCCAGAGTCCTCCCAGGAAGGTAGAACACAGTCTACTTTATGCTTTAGTTGAAAGGATGTATTTGCAAATACATTGCCTCCTTATGCAAGATGCTCCTATTTTGGTTCTTGTCATTGCTGAAAAACATATGCTTTGCGTCAGACTCAAAACCAAATTTTCTTGCTAGTTACTAGTTGAGTGACTCAGGACAAGTTGCTGAAAGTTTTAAAACTGATTTCTCAGTTTAAAAACATGTGTAATACCTGCCTTGCAGAATAGAAATACATCTGGGAAGTGCCTGGCATATAGTAGACCTTCAATAAATGGTAGCTATTGTTGTCATCTGTGGTTAATATTATGTCAATGACTGGGCCATCAGGTGCCCAGACATTTAGTCTAACATTATTCTGGGTGTATTTGTGAAGCTGCTTCTGGATGAGATGAACATTTGAATCACATTAGGCATGGTGGCTCATGCCTATAATCCCAGCACTTTGAGAGGCTGAGGCAGGCAGCTAGCTCACTTGAGTCTAAGAGTTCAAGACCAGCCTAAGCAACATGGCAAAACCCTGTCTACAAAAAATACAAAAGTTAGCTAAGCATGGTGACGCATGCCTGTGGTCCCAGCTACTTGGGAGGCTGAGGTAGGAGAATTGCTTGAGCCCGGGAGGTCGAGGCTGAGATGCAGTGAGATTGTGCCACTGCATTCCAGCCTGAATGACAGACTGAGACCCTCTCTCAAAAACAAACCAAAGCAAAAAACCCCACACATTTGAATCAATGGATTCAGTAAAGCTGATGGCCCCCCTAATGTGGATGTGCCTCATCCGGTCAGTTGAAGGCCTGAATAGAACAAAAAGGCTGAATAAGAGGGAACTCCTCCAGCTTGACTGCCTTTGACCTGGGATATTGGTTTTTACCCTGCCTTTAGATTTGAACTGAAAATCAGTTCTTCATAGGTCTCCAGCCTGCTGGCTTTTTGGCTGGAACTATACCATCAGCTCTCCTGGGTCTCCAGCTTGCCAACTCTAGATTTTGGGATTTAAACTCCATAATCACATGAGCCAATTCCATATAATAAATCTCTCTATATATATGTATACACCCCGATGGTTCTGTTTCCCTGGAGAACGCTGACTGATACATCACCACAGTCAAATGCTACTATAATCCCTTCTTTGGGCCTACAACATTTTCTCCTCTGAATAGTAGCAACAGCTTGTAGAAGAAGATGCCTTTATTTTTTTTTATTTTTATTTTTATTTTTTTGAGACGGAGTCTCGCTCTGTCGCCCAGGCTGGAGTGCAGCGGCCGAATCTCAGCTCACTGCAAGCTTCGCCTCCCGGGTTTATGCCATTCTCCTGCCTCAGCCTCCCGAGTAGCTGGGACTATAGGCGCCCGCCACCTCGCCCGGCTATTTTTTTTTTTTTTTTTTTTTGTATTTTTTATTAGAGATGGGGTTTCATCGTGTTAGCCAGGATGGTCTCAATCTCCTGACCTTGTGATCTGCCCGTCTCAGCCTCCCAAAGTGCTGGGATTACAGGCTTAAGCCACCGCGCCCGGCCAAGATGCCTTTATTTATTTTGATTTCTTATTGACACATAATAATTGTATGTATTTATGGAGTACATTGTGATGCTTTGATATATATAATAATGTGAGGGGATCAGATCAATGTAATTAGATATCCGTCATCTCAAACATTTATCATTTCTTGTGCAGGAAACATTCAATATCCTCTCTTGTAGCTAGTTGAAAATACACATTGTTGTTAACTATGGTCATCCTACAGTGCTATACAACACTAGAACTTGTTCCTCTTATCTAGCTGTAGTTTTGCGTCCTTTAATAAATGTCTCTCTAACCCTTCCTTTCCCCTCCCCTTTCAGGCCTCTAATAACCTCTATGACTGCTTTTTACTTCTATGAGATCAGCTTCATTTACGCTTCCGTATATGAATGAGAACATACAATGTTTAACTTTCTGTTCCTGGTTTATTTCACTTATTTCTCCAGCTCGCCAACTGCAGATTTGGGGATTTAGCCTCCATAATCACGTGAGCCAATTCCTTGTAATAAATCTTTCTCTCTACATACACATCTTGATGGTTCTGTTTCTCTGGAGGACACTGAGAAATACGTCCTATAGTTCCATTCATATTGTCTTGAATGGCAGGATTTCATTCTTTTTGTGGTTGACTAGTATTCCATTGTGTATATATACCTCATTTTCTTTATCCATCCATCAGTTGTTAGACACTTAGGTTGATACTATATCCTGGCTATTGAGGCTACTGCTGCAGTAAACATGAGCATGCAGATGTCTCTTCGATATATTGATTTCTCTTTCTTTGGATGACTGCCCAGTAGTGGGATTGCTGAATCATATGGTAGCTCTATTTGCAGTTTTTACAGGAACTTTTATACTATTGGAAATGTCTTTAGACCAATAGGAGCAAAAGAATTTTCAAGTAGGGGAAGGATCTATATAACTCAAAATTTCTTTTTAGAGATGATGAAACAGGGGCCTAGCAACAGCTAGGTAGTGGTAATACTAGGATTAGAACCCGAAGACTACAGGAGATTTTGTTTTAAAGAAGGATTTGACTCTTCATTTGGTCTGGGGGACAAAAGAAACATTTCTGAGCATAAAATTTAGTTCTCGAGAATAGCTACCAAAAGGATGTTTGTTGCTTCATACTTTGTATTTAAGTCAGTTCAACCTATTTTCACCATTTTTCTTTTTTTTTTTTTTTTTTTTTTGAGACGGAGTCTCGCTCTGTAGCCCAGGCTGGAGTGCAGTGGCCGGATCTCAGCTCACTGCAAGCTCCGCCTCCCGGGTTCACGCCATTCTCCGGCCTCAGCCTCCCGAGTAGCTGGGACTACAGGTGCCTGCCACCTCGCCCGGCTAGTTTTTTGTATTTCTTAGTAGAGACGGGGTTTCACAGTGTTATCCAGGATGGTCTCGATCTCCCGACCTTGTGATCCACCCGTCTCGGCCTCCCAAAGTGCTGGGATTACAGGCTTGAGCCACCGTGCCCGGCCACCATTTTTTTTTCTTTATATTTATCAAACAATTTCAAGGTGAAAATATATGACTTTGAGGGGCAGAGTCTTAGAGCCAACAAAGCTAGCATGAGCCTAGCCCTGTCACTGATTGTAAACCTAGGCTGGTTACGGAGCCTCTCCATGCATTGCCCTATCCATGAAATTAAAATTGTACCTACTTTGCAAGTATTGTCATGAAGAATAGAAATAATATACTTGGCCAGCCGTGGTGGCTCACACCTACAATCCCAGCACTTTGGGAAGTCTAGGCGGGAGGATCACTTGAGGTCAGGAGTTCGAGACTAGCCTGCCAACATGGCAAAACCCTATCTCTACTAAAAATACAAAAATTAGCTGGGCATGGTGGTGCATGCCTGTAATCCCAGCCACTTAGGAGGCTGAGGCAGGAGAATCGCTTGGAGCCGGGAGGCAGAGGTTGCAGTGAGCCGAGATCAAGCCACTGCACTCCACCTTGGATGACAGAGTGAGACTCCATCTCAAAAACAAAACAAAACAAAACAAAACAGGAAAAGAAAAAAAGAAATAAGTCATCTAGCACAGTGTCTGAAGAAACACAGTAGGTTCTCAATATCACTATTATTAGCTAACATTTTTTAAGGGCTAGCCATGTGTGTAAGGACTTGACCTGGACTGTCTCATTTTATCTTTACAATAACCCAGTGAAGCAGGTACTGTTATTGATCCTCATTTTTCCAGAATTTTAAATAGTTAGTCAGTGGTGGAGCTGGAATGTATGCCCTGGTAACCTAGATTCCAGTCGGTGTGCCTAACCAATCTACTACCACTGTGTGTCTATTTGCAAATATTTTTATCCTTGATTAGGGAATTTAATGTATTTGGCTTTGGTGCTCAGAAACAAAGAAATGGGAACACATGCCAATTGAATGCACATTATATGCACGTACTATGCTAGACAATTTCAAAAATATTTTATTTTAGTTACTATTTCATCAGTCTTTTTTTTTTTTTTTTTTTTTTGAGACAGGATCTCACTACGTTGCCCAGGCTGGAGTGCAGTAGCTATTCATAGGCACAATCATCATGCACATAGCCTCAAATTCCTGGGCTCAAGTATCCTCCTGCCTCAACCTCCCAAATAGCTGGGACTACAAGTATGCACCACCCTGTCCAGCTAATCACTGTCTTTTTTTACCTCTAAGATTCATAAACTTTTCTAAGACACTACAGATAGAAGCTATTTTTTGTAGTAAAGAAGTGCAGCTCTCGCTTTCCACTAATTTTTATTGCTGCTCTTCTTCGAGAAGGTAGATTATCCATTGTTATTTACATTAATTATTTACATTGTTGAAACATTGAGATGCTAGGTTGGCAGATAATACAAAAAATGTGGTACCTTTGCTTAGAAACTTTTATTCTAAAAAGTTAATGGACAAACATTAACTTTTCTGAGAAATTAAAATACTGTTTCCATTAAATAAGCATTTTTGTGTGCAGGCTGTTTTGTTTCTGTTTTTGTTTTTCGTTTTTGTTTTTTTTTTTAGTTTGATTGGAAGCAAGAAGGAGGAGGAATATTATCAGAGAAGGGCAGCTTTGAGGAAAGGCTGCTGTAAAGATTCTTTTTATTTTTTGAGACGGAGTTTCACTCTTTTTGCCCAGGCTGGAGTGCAATGATGTGATCTTGGCTCACCACAACCTCCGCCTCCCGGATTCAAGCGATTCTCCTGTCTCAGCCTCCCGAGTAGCTGGGATTACAGGCATGTGCCACCACCCCCGCTAATTTTGTATTTTTAGTAGAGACAGGGTTTCTCCATGTTGCTCAGGCTGGTCTTGAACTCCCAACCTCAGGTGATTCACCTGCCTCAACCTCCCAAAGTGCTGGGATTACAGGCGTGAGCCACCGCGCCCGGCTGTAAAGATTCTTTAACATATCTCTTATAAATTTATAAAATCTAAAATCTTAGAATTGGAAAGACCTTACAGATAATTTAGTTTAACCTTGGCCTCATTTTACAGAGAAGGAAACCAGACCTAGCAGAGGAAATGTTTTGCTCAAGGATAAAACTCAGGTTTCTGAACTCCGAGATGACAACTAATACATTATTAATTACAAATAACTATATATAACTTCTGTTTGATAATGCCTTTAGGTAGTAACCTCTAATATAGCCACATCAGCATTTTTCCAAGCCAGTTCCTGAATACCCACTTCGTGTCTGATTCCTCCAATCCAGTGCAGTATACATTTTACATAGACTTGGTCTGGCAATGAGGAAACAGCATTCATTTTCAATCTTGGGTCTCAGCATAATTTGGTATATAACACTGCAGTCGACTGTACCCTGTAAAGCTTTAAAGGGATGGTATTCCAAGAATTAGTATTAGTCTGAAAAACCAAGTGTTTTGTTTCTTTCACTTTTTTACACATCCGTGGTTCCTGGGGGTAAAATAAAAGTTTTCAGTCTAATGGGTGCAGTGGACGGAGGCATTCTAAGTGGAAGGAAGCGCATATACAAAAGCCTAGAGGCCTTCTGAGACATCAGGAGGTGTTTGGGGCCCTTCAAGCAGTTGGCACGACTAGAGCACGTTGGCCCCACAGAGAGCTGAGTCAAGAGCCAGACCTGCTCTACTCTGCATACCTTGAACTTTAGCTTGAAGGCAGTGGGGAGTTATTGAAGGATTTATAGCAGAGGAATTACAGAAATATAGTTGTTTATTATTATTATTATTATTTGAGACAGAGTCTTACTCTGTCACTCAGCCTGGAGTGCAGTGGCATGATCTCAGCTTACTGCAACCGCCGCCACCCAGGTGGGTTCAAGTGATTCTCCTGCCTCAGCCTCCTGAGTAGCTGGGATTACAGGTGTGCACCACCACCACCATACTCGGCTAATTTTTATATTTTTAGTAGAGATGGGGGTTTCGCCATATTGGCCAGGCTGGTCTCAAACTCCTGACCTCAAGAGATCCACCCGCCTGGGCCTCCCTCAGTGCTGGGATTACAGGTGTGAGCCACTGAGCCTGGCTGCTTTTGATTATTTTGATCAAACAGATAATATATGAATACATTTTAATATAAACTCAACTATTAAATCCAAAGTCAAAGTTCTTCACCACTCCCTCCATCCCCAGTTCCTTCCTCAGAGGTAATCACTCTGCTGCTTGGTACATATCTCTCCAAACATTTAAAAAAGTGCATTCACGGCCGGGCGCAGTGGCTCACGCCTGTAATCTCAGCACTTTGGAAGGCTGAGGCGGGCAGATCATGAGGTCAAGAGATCGAGACCATCCTGGTCAACATGGTGAAACCCTGTCTCTACTAAAAATACAAAAATTAGCTGGGTGTGGTGGCAGGCACCTGTAGACCCAGCTACTCAGGAGGTTGAGGCAGGAGAATTGCTTGAACCTGGGAGGTGGAGGTTGCAGTGAGCTGAGATGTGCCACTGCACTCCAGCCTGGCGATAGAGCAAGACTCTGTCTCAAAAAAAAAAAAAAAGAAAAAGAAAAAAAGTGCATTCAGTTATATATACGCATGCATAGAGATATTTCTGGATCTGGGATTATTTTGTGTGTTTTGAAACAAATATTATCCTGTGAAAAGATAAATTAAGAGGGACAGAGCTTGGGTTTGGGCAATTATGAGAGCCAGCTGGCCATCTGTTTACTTTGCTTGGTGTTCACAGCATATTTTGTGAACATTCCAGTTTTTCTGTGAGATTCTCACAGATGAATTGTGCTGTGGGAACCATTTGGCAGACCCCAGCCACAACAGCTGCAAATCCTTACAGCTATGTCCACCAGGTCAGCCTGCACTGGGACCTGCCTGAATCAAAAGTTTGCTGCCTGCATTTGTGCATTACAATTCGACTGGAATTCACAGATACTAAACGTTCTTTGTTGGGATTAGGAAATGGACAATGTGCTTGCCATGTGTTATGGAACAACTGAGGACACAAACATGACCATGGGTTCCCTTTCTGAAACAATTAAAACATTTATTGTTTTTGGATTGGTCTACATTGTGATAAAAGTTGATATGTAAAAAAACGTATCTACATAGTGTTTTTTTTTTAATTATCAATTGTCAAGTTAAAGTTTATTACCACACTAACAGAACAATGACTTTTAACATACAGGCATATCCACAGATTAGGTCTCATTAAAGCTGTTACTAAGTGGGGGCTAGGGATGTGGGTTCTAAGGAATACAGTTTTAGGAATAAATGAGGAAATGTGGATAGATTTATTTATTCCACTCATTTATTCATTCAATACACTTTTTTGGTGGGGGTAGACAAGGTCTCTCACTTTGTCACCTAGGGTGTGGTGCAGTGGCTTCAACCTCTGAGCTTAACAGATTCTCCCATCTCAGCCTCCTGAGTAGCTGGGACTATAGGCGTGCGCCACCATGCCCGGCTAATTTTTGTATTTTTTTGTAGAGACAGGGTCTCCCATGTTGCTCAGGCTGGTCTTGAACTCCTGGGCTCAAGTGATCCATCCACCCTGGCTTCCCAAAGTGCTGGGATTACAATCAATATACATTCAGTACCTATTGTTTATGCACTAATCATGTGCTAACTCACTGGTTGAATCACTCTATTCCCTTTGCTCTAGATTGAAGCTTCGAGACCACCTGGGAAAATAGACAACTAATGTAATGAATATCCATAACCAGTTTCACAGACAACCAGTAGTTTGCAAGTTATTCCACCCATTGAACAATTCCAAATATTGGAGAAAAGGCCCTCAAGTTAAAATACTCCATGGAAACATGCTCTATACATCTATGTGGTGCTTACAATAAAAGATGACTTCCTGCGACTGACTTGCAACTCCGAAAGAAGTGATTTAGAGAAAAAAAAAGAAAGAAAGAAAGAAAAAGAAAAAGGTAAGTATGTCACTGTGCTCTTGGGAAATGCTTTTGGGATTTGTCCAAGTTCTAGAGTGGAACCCAAGGCTCCTGAGCCAGGGGACAGAAGTGATAATTAAGTAGGATGCAATTTAGTTGGATCTTCCCTGACCTTAATCCCATAAACAGTTGCCTAGGTAAGGGCAAAGTCTACAGGCCCTAAAACAGGGTACAAGCTTCCCTAAAACTATTAGAGAGAAGCACTTTCAACAGGACCTTGTTGCAGGATCCCTAAAAAAAATTCAAAACAAGGAGATTTACATGTTATTCACCTTATCATAATTTCAGAAATATTTTACTAAAAAAAAAGAGTCGTGACGTCTGCAACACCTCAAGACGTTGACGTTTGCAACACCTTAAGAACAATGATTATAAGTGTATTAATAAGTATTAATAAGTGTATAAATGTATTATAAGTGTATTAATATTCTCTCTGATTTTAAGGGGAAAATGATGAAGGAACAGGAAGATGGGTGGGCGTACGTTCCCAGAAATCCCCAGAACGTCAAAAGGAAGTGGGGACTTTGAGTGGAAGACTAATGGAGAGCGTCTACGGTTGTGCCAAAGGAAAAAAAATGTTCCTAAGAAAAGAGTATACAAAGTTCTGTTCACCAAAGCCTGGAACCCAAAGGTGTCTCTCCAAAGCTGTAAACGCGAACTGAAAGCAGAAGCAGGTCCCAAGGGGCCAGGCGCCCCCTTCTCCTGGGTCCGCAGGTCAGACAGGAGAACTAAGGCTGACCCACAGGTAATTCAGCCCTCTCCCAACGCCCGCCGCCGCTGAGGATCCCACGGAGCCGCCCCCCGCTCCCGTCGCCGTGGCGACCGCCGGAGCCACGCAGCACCGCCCCTTCCTCGCGACGTGGCCCCGCCCCCTCAGAACCCGGAAGCGGGAGTCTCGCGCCCGCTGAGCGGCGGTTCGGAAGTGGGGAGCGCGCCGGCCCGAGCTCGCTCGGCCACGCGCCCCGCCCCTCAGAGGCCGGCCTCCTGCTCTCTCCGCACGGCCTGCTGCGCCCGCGAGTCCCGAGCGCTCGGTCGCCCGCCCCGACCGGGGCCCAGCCGCCTCCACGGCCCGCGCTCGTACTGGAGCGAAGAGCAGCCTCTGGAAGGAGGGGAAGGGACGTGGGGGCGGCCACGGCAGGTGAGGGTGGGCGAAGCGCTGGGAAGCTGCTGGGTGTGCGGTATGCGGTGTTGTAGGTGTGTGTATGGCGCGTGGCTGCTTTGGTTGGTGTGACTTTGTGAGTATGTTCTGAGTGGGCCGGTCCATGTGACCACTCACGTGATCACGTGCCCTTGTGAGTGTGTGTCTGGGGCCGACTGTGGGCTGTGGGGTGGTCGGTGTGCTTGCGACCCTGCCTTTGTGTGGCTGTCACCGGTGGGACTGGCGGGGAGCTGTGTATGAGTCTCCAGCGGGAGGTGGGGGCGGCAGAGGGCTTAACCGGGGCATCCTCCTGTAAACCCATACTCGGGCTACACGACTGCAGCCCAGGGACATTTTTTTTTTCTCAGCAAACTTTTAAGAACTCTGAGCAGAGGTCAGTAATTTTGGAGACAGCACCTCGGCCTGAAAGTGACAGATGTCTTTGTTGTTGCTGAGTGTGGGCCAGGCGTGAGGTTTGTGAACGGGGAATGAGGAACAGAGCGGGACCGGAGTGTCTCATTTTTCCTCTTCTCGTTTTCCTGGGGAGTTATAAGTTAGACATTTATGCTGCTTCCTTTGTCTCCACCTACACTGGTTCAGCTCCTTTTGGCACAAAGATTCAACAAATTGAGGAGTAACTTTTTTTTTTTTTTTTTGAGTCGGAGTCTCGCTCTGTCACCCAGGCTGGAGTGCGGTCGCCCGATCCCGGCTCACTGCAAGCTCTGTCTCCTGGGTTCACGCCATTCTCCTGCCTCAGCCTCCCAAGTAACTGGGACTACAGGCGCCCGCCACCACGCCCGGCTAATATTTTGTATTTTCAGTAGAGAGGGGATTTCACCGTGTTAGCCAGGCCTATGGTCTCGATCTCCTGACATCATGATCCGCCCGCCTTGGCCTCCCAAAGTGCTGGAATTACTAGGCGTGAGCCACTGCGCCCAGCCACTGAGGAGTAACTTAATAAGCTGTGTCCAAATTCCAAAAGTTTTTATACCAAGAGCGTGAGAAGAGATGTCACAGATGTCAGGTAGGCAGCTTTTCCTCCTGTAAGGTTTAGAGATAATGCAATGAAGAAAAGAGGGATAGCTTTCCCCTGAAGAGATCTAAGAAAAGGATAGCTGTGTACTTCTGTGGTGAGGGATGGAGAGGTGCATTAAAAAGCCAGTTGCATCGCCCAGAGACTCTCCGCTTCTAATATTTTGTCATGGCTAATATTTATAATCACGGATTGTCCATAATGCACGTCAACTATAGATTGAAATAAAGTAGCAGAAACCTCTGACTAGTTATGCTGGTTATGTGACTTAAACATTGATAAAGGTGATTTTGTTGACTTTAAAGTGGCAGGTTCTGTTGAAGCCCTGAGCGATAGGGGCATAGTCACTACTGGCAGGTTTTTTTGTTTGTTTGTTTTTTGAGACAGAGTCTCACTCTGTCACTCAGGCTGGAGTGCAGTGGTGCGATCTCAGCTCACTGCAACCTCCGTCACCCAGGTTCAAGCTCTCCTGCCTTAGCCTCCTAAGTAGCTGGGATTACAGGCGCCCATTACCACGCCCAGCTCATTTGTTTTTGTTGTTGTTGTTGTTGTTGTTGTTGTTTTGTTTGTTTTTTTGAGATGGAGTTTCGCTCTCGTTGCCCAGGCTGGAGTGCAATGATGCGATCTCGGCTCACCGCAACCTCTGCCTCCCGGGTTCAAGTGATTCTTCCGTCTCAGCTTCCTGCTTAGCTGGGATTACAGGGATGCGCCACCAAGCCCGGCTAATTTTGTGTTTTTAGTAGAGACGGGGCTGCACCGTGTTGGCCAGGCTGGTCTCAAACTCCTGACCTCAGGTGATCCACCCACCTCAGCCTCCCAAAGTGCTGGGATTATAGGCGTGAGCCACTGCACCCAGCCACAACTGGCAGTTTTTTTTTTTTTTTTTTTTGAGACAGAGTCTCGCTCTGTCGCCCAGGCTGGAGTGCAGTGGCCGGATCTCAGCTCACTGCAAACTCTGCCTCCCGGGTTTAAGCCATTCTCCTGCCTCAGCCTCCCGAGTAGCTGGGACTACAGGCACCCGCCACCTCGCCCGGCTAGTTTTTTTGTATTTTTAGTAGAGACGGGGTTTCACTGTGTTAGCCAGGATGGTCTCGATCTCCTGACCTCGTGATCCACCCGTCTCGGCCTCCCAAAGTGCTGGGATTACAGGCTTGAGCCACCGCGCCCGGCCCACAACTGGCAGTTTTTATTGTCCAGCAGCACAAGGGCCAGGGAAGACAGGGAGTCCACAGCACACCCTGAAGAGGGGTTTCCTTAGGCAAGATTGAGGCTAATACTGTGGTCCTTTTCCCACCAGCATGAACAGGTGCTTTTGTTTTTGTGAGGAACAAAATCATGAGAGATCAAATCAGTTTTGAGCTCATGGTCTACATTCATTCTTATTCAGTACTGACCAGTTTGGTCACAATCTCAGTTAACCTTTGCCATATACAGAATATTCCTGTTATGACTTGGAAAAGTATACCCCCTTGGTGGATGAAAGAGAGCTAGGAGAACAAACTTTCCTATTCATACCACTCACAGCTGCTTTCCCTTTGCAGCAGTGATCTTTTTTTCCTTAGACGTCAGTTGGTCAGATGCAACATTTGGTATCCATTTTACCTTTCGTGTACTGCCAAACTAGCACAAGTGTTAAAATTACTTGTCTCTACAAAAATTTAGTCACAGCGGAGTGGAATCTCTCCATCTTGTAAGATTACTTTTAACACGTTGGCATAGTGAAGTGGTTGTGAATTATTCTGAAGACTGTTGGTAAGGAACATCTTTCTATTTACTGCTATGGGAAAGAAGAGGATGACCACGTGAATATGTGTGCCTGTGTCTGTGTGTATTTGTATGGTGGTTTGGTTTGTGCATTGCAACTGATTCCAAAGCTATGAATGTTTTATTTTATCCCGTTTTGTGACTCTAGAAGCACACTTTCTGGCTTTAGTTAGCTAAGGTGTTTTATAAATCTGTTAAGTAGATGTTATTTGCTAAACATGTTTTTTATTTTCCCTCCTTTAGAGTAGATTGTTTCTAATAATGCAATACTAGGAAATGTCTCCATTAAGAAGTATTTAGATGATATAGGAGTATTTCAAGTCTGTCCAGGTAGAAAATATTCCAGAATTAAGTATATGTGCTAGTTGCTTTCAATTAAAAGTTATAATCAGCTTAGAGAAAGCCTATACTTAAAATGGCTTAGATTTTTTTTTTTTTTTTTTTTTTTGAGACGGACTCTTACTCTGTCACCCAGGCTGGAGTGCAATCTTGGCTCACTGCAACCTCCGCCTCCTGGGTTCAAGCGATTCTCCTGCCTCAGCCTCACGAGTAGTTGGGATTACAGGCGGCCACCGCCATGCCTGGCTAATTTTTTTTGTATTTTTAGTAGAGACGAGGTTTCGCCATGTTGGTCAGACTGGTCTTGAACTCCTGATCTCAGGTGATCCACCTGCCTCAGCCTCCCAAAATGCTGGGATTACAGGCGTGAGCCACCGTGCCTGGCAAAACTTTTTAACATATTTTTTTTTTGTTTTTTTGAGACGGAGTCTCGCTTTGTCACCCAGGCTGGAGTGCAGTGGAACGATCTTGGCTCACCGCAACCTCTGCCTTCTGGGTTCAAGTGATTATCCTGCTTCAACCTCCCAAGTAGTTGGGACTACAGGCGCATGCCACCACGCCAGGCTAATTTTTGTATTTTTAGTAGAGACAGGGTTTCACTATCTTGGCCAGGCTGGTCTTGAACTCCTGACCTCGTGATCCGCCCACCTCAGCCTCCCAAAATGCTGGGATTACAGGCGTGAGCCACTGTGCCTGGCCTTAACATATTAATATTTAAGATAAAATGGATATACAAAGAATTATTTTCTTTATTTCAGTATGAATAACTATCTGTGCACACTAAGTTTCAGTGTAAGACTGGATGATGATTTTCTTAGTACTTTGAAGCAACTTATGATTTTAACAAAATTCTCTAAAATTACCATCTTAGCTTTGAGAGGAGAGACCATCATCACAATGTCAAGGTTGTAAATCAAGTTTAGTGTTGGAATGTCTACATCTGCTGTCTCCTCGGGGTTCAGCTTAGTATGTCTCCAAGGTCACAGTTGAGTCTACTGAGGGTTCTGTGTTCCTGAGGGAGCAGATCTCGAGGGCCACCAAGGAAGAGTTCCATTGAGTTTAGAATCCCTGTTCCTTGCCAGTCCAGAGAACTCCCTCTAAACTCAGAGTCAGCCCGGGAGTTAGGTCCTGGAGTCTCAACCTCATGTTAGTCGTGCTAGGATCAAGGCTTGCTCTTGAGGTAGAGGAAGTGGTACAAAGCAAATATTTGAATTCTTCCTGGTGGAATTTCCTCACTTGGCAATAAGAATCTGCAACAGGGAACTATAATTTCAGTTTCCTGTTATGACATAGCACAGATGCCTGAGCAAAGAGGGGCAGCCTTTTAGTTGAGGATGTTCAGCTAGACCAAAGCTCACAGATGCCAGGGTTAGGAGGATGGCCCAGTTCATTCTTCTTAGAATGTAGTTATTCATTTCATCAACAGATAATGCCTGCTATGTGCCAAGCACTGATCTGAGCTTTGGGGACACAGTAGTAACATAGTCATAGATGAGAAAACAAACTCCAAAAGGATCAAGACTTATCTAAGATCACAGAGCTATGAAAACCAGAAGTCACTAAGCTCACAACAAAAGACTACACATTTTTTCCTAAAGGCGAATGTTTCATTTTGTTGCTACTTACAGTGCCTTCAGGTTTACATTATGGATCTTTCAGAGGACCCTGTGTATCTTTTAATCATGTCCATATGAGTGACAAATTTGTCTGTATTTTGTATTAAGAACTACATGTAGGCCGGGCACGGTGGCTTATGCCTGTAATCCCAGCACTTTGGGAGGCCAAAGATCATGAGGTGGATGGATCATGAGGTCAGGAGCTCAAGACCAGCCTGGCCAAGATGGTGAAACCCTGTCTCTACTAAAAGTACAAAAAATTAGCTGAGCGCGGTGGCAAGAGCCTTTAATCCCAGCCACTCAGGAGGCTGAGGCAGGAGAATCGCTTGAACTCGGAGGGCGGAGGTTGCAGTGAGCCAAGATCGCGCCACTGCACTCCAGCCTGGGCGACAGAGTGAGACTCTGTCTCAAAAAAAAAAAAAAGGAACTACATGTGAATTTCTGGTTATGTGCAATTACAGTTAGATTTATGGTGTATTGTGAATTTATCAGGAAGCAGGCTTAATTTAAAGTTCTTTCTCTAGGCTAGGTGTGGTGGCTCACACCTGTAATCCCAGCACTTTGGGAGGTGAGATGGGAGGATTGCTTGAGCCCAGGAATTCAAGACCAGTGTGGACAACATAGGGAGGCCCCCATCTCTACAAAAAATACAAAATTCGCCTGTCATGGTGGTGTGCACCCATTGTCTCAGCTACTCAGGAGGCTGAGGTTGGGGTAATCGCTTGAGCCTCAGAGGTCAAGGCTGCAGTGAGCTGTGATTGTGCCACTGAACTGCAGCCTGGACAACAGAGCAAGACTCTGTCTCAAAAATTTAAAAAGTCAAAAAACATCAACTCCTTTCTCTAGCATGGACTATCCCTATAATCAGACAGGAGCATCTTTATTAAAGGGATTCTTTTTTTTTTTTTTTTTTGAGACGGAGTCTCGCTCTGTCACCCAGGCTGGAGTGCAGCGGCCGGGTCTCAGCTCACTGCAAGCTCCGCCTCCCGGGTTCACGCCATTCTCCTGCCTCAGCCTCTGGAGTAGCTGGGACTACAGGCGCCCGCCACCTCGCCCGGCTAGTTTTTTGTATTTTTAGTAGAGACGGGGTTTCACCATGTTAGCCAGGATGGAAAGGGATTCTTAAGGTTATGTCAAAAGATAGCTGATGGTATTGCAGTTGAGAACTAAGTTAGGAAGTATGGTGTCAGAAAAGGTTGTCTCACATCTGGTCCTAGCATTGCCATGTGATCTCGGGTAAGTCATTTAAATTTTCTAGACCAGATTCCTTTTCTGGAAGAACTAAGAGCGTTGGAATAATTTCTTTAAAAGCTCCTCTGGTAGCCCGGAACGGTGGCTCACTCCTGTAATCCCAGTACTTTAGGAGGCTGAGGTGGGTGGATCACCTGAGGTCAGGAGTTCGAGACCAGCCTGGCCAACATGGTGAACCCCCATCTCTACTGAAAATACAAAAATTAGTTGGGTGTGGTGGTGGGCACCTGTAGTCCCAGATACTCAGGAGGCTGAGGCAGGAGAATCACTTGAATCCCAGGAGGTGGAGGATGCAGTGAGCCGAGATCGCACCACTGCATTCCAGCCTGGGCAACAAGAGTGAGACTGTCTCAAAAAAAAAAAAAAAAAAAAAAAAAGCGCCCTTCTGATTCTGTGATTGTAGTATTTCACCAAATTGTTTTTCTGTAGTTTGAGTATATACTGAAAAATAGGCAGTTTCCTTGGTTTTCTTCTTTAAAATATTGTTGGTATAGCTAGATCAGACTCTACATTTAGTTCTGATGTAAACATGAATTCTTGACATGAAATATCACATGCTTTTATTTCAGGATTAACCTCCATTTCAGCTAATCATGGGAGAGATTAAAGTCTCTCCTGATTATAATTGGTTTAGAGGTACAGTTCCCCTTAAAAAGGTATGTATGGTTTTACTATACCTCTTATTTGCAAAATCTTGTATTGTTTTTGTGTGTGATTTAGATGTCATGTCTTAGTAGTGTTTGAGAGTAAAGGTTACTGCCAAGTTTCATGACTCTGGGTTGCAGAGGATGAAGTTCACCCCTTCCCTGTCACGTACAGTCAACTTTTGAGACTCATTTTAGAGTGAAAGCAGGTATAACTGTAGTCATTTTTATTTATTTATTATTTATTTATTTTTGAGATGGAGTCTCGCTCTGCCGCCCAGACTGGAGTGCAGTGTACTGCGTGATCTTAGCTCACTGCAACCTCTGCTTCCCAGGTTCAAGCGATTCTCCTGCCTCAGCCTCCCAAGTGGCTGGGATTACAGGCATGCGCTGCCACACTCAGCTAATTTTGTATTTTTAGGAGAGGCAGAGTTTCACCGTGTTGGCCAGGCTGGTCTCGAACTCCTGACCACAACTCCTCCACCCGCCTTGGCCTCCCAAAGTGCTGAGATTACAGACGTGAGCCACCGCCCCCAGCCTGTACTCATTTTTTACAATTGCTTTTATATATACAAGCAAGCAGGTATGTATGTACTCTTCTATATAGTTTAGTGGAAAGTTTATAGCAACTATATAGTAAGTACAGTCAGATTATATTCCTGTTCCTCAGATTTAAGAATGGGGTCATGTTACAGAGCTTCTGTTTGCAGTGACATACTCATTCTGCCACAGTCATCTTCTGGAAGCTTTATTTTCCTGGGATGTTTGAAAGTCCTAAATACTTACATTGCCATTGAGTATTGACTCTGCTTCCCAAATTAATCCCAGAGTTTGGGGATCACACTAGACAAAGGCAATTCAAGTCACTGAGTAGAGTAAAACCGTTGCTAATTCCCTTGCAGAAGTGTTAGAATCCAGTGATCTTAAGATCTTTTGTAGCTGTTTGTGATGGCTCATGCCTGTAATCCTAGCACTTTAGAGACCTAGGAGGATCACTTGAGGCCAGGAGTTTGAGACCAGCCTGGGCAACATAGTGAAACCCTGTCTCTATAAAAAGATGAAAAAATTAACTAGGTGTGGTGCTATGCACCTATAATTCCAGCACTTTGGAAGGCGGAGGCAGGAGGATTGTTTGAGCCTAGGAATTTGAGATCAGCCTGGGCAATATGACGTGACCCTTTCTCTACAAAAACTAGAAAAAATTAACTGGGCGTGTTGGTGCACGCCTATAGTCCCAGATACTCAAGAGGCTGAGATGGGAGGATTGCTTAAGCCCAGGAAGTCAAGGCTGCAGTGAGCTGTGATCGTGCCACTGCACTCCAGCCTGGGTGACAGAGCCAGACCCTATCTCGAAAAAAAAAAGCAAAAAAGTGAGTGGCAAAACGTACAGGGCAAAAACATGAGCATGAGATACATTATCACCATCTGTGACCTGCGGAAGTCCAAAGGGGAACTGTGAGGCCTCTGTGGACTTTGCCTTGCTCCATTTGTCTGCTCCTAGTGATGCCAGTGAGTGACCCTGGTTAGTGTGCTGCCATGCACACAGTGACACTGTGGAGTCCATAGCCCTGCTAGTGAGGAGCTCTCAGAAAACAGAGCCTGGAGGCCTTGAGTTTTTTAATATAAAAGTAGAACAAATACTGATTTGCATTGTCAAATGTTCAAGCAGTTAATGTACTTTTCTAAATACCACCAAAAGTCAGAGAAAACAAAAATTAAACTAGGATGCAGTGAATAATAATAACTAATACTTCTAGGACACTTAACATTTGCCAGACTCTGCTGAGCACTTGACTTGCCTCAGCTTGCCTTTTTTTCTTTCCTTTGTCTTTGTTTTTTTTTTTTTTTTTTTTTTTTTTTGAGACGGAGTCTCGCTCTGTCGCCCAGGCTGGAGTGCAGTGGCGCGATCTCGGCTCACTGCAAGCTCCGCCTCCCGGGTTCACGCCATTCTCCCGCCTCAGCCTCCCGAGTAGCTGGGACTAGAGGCGCCCGCCACCGCGCCCGGCTAATTTTTTTTTTGTATTTTTAGTAGAGATGGGGTTTCACCGTGTTAGCCAGGATGGTCTCGATCTCCTGACCTCATGATCCACCCGTCTCGGCCTCCCAAAGTGCTGGGATTACAGGCTTGAGCCACCGCGCCCGGCCTCCTTTTTCTTTTTTTTTTAAAGAGAGAGGATCTCTCCCTCTGTTGCTCAGGCTGGAGTGTTGTTGTATTTTTATTTATTTATTTATTTATTTATTTATTTTAAAGAGACAGGATCTGGGCTGGGTGCAGTGGCTCATGCCTGTAATCCCAGCACTTTGGGAGGCCAAGGCAGGTGGATCATGAGGTCAGGAGTTCAAGACCAGCCTAACCAATATGGTGAAACCCCATCTCAACTAAAAGTACAAAAAATTAGCTGGGCATGGGAGCACGTGCCTGTAATCTCAGCTACTTGGGAGGCTGAGGCAGGAGAATTGCTTGAACCTGGGAGGCAGAGGTTGCAGTGAGCCGAGATCGTGCCGCTGCACTCCAGCCTGGGCTACAGAGTGAGACTCCATCTCAAAAAAAAAAAAAAGAAAAAAAGAGAGAGAGACAGGATCTCCCTCTGGTGCTTGGGCTGGAGTGTTGTGCGATCATATAGCTCAATGCAGCCTTGAACTCCTGGGCTCAAGCGATTGTTGTGTCTCAGCCTCTCAAGTAGCTGGGACTATAGGTGTGTACCATCGCACCTGGTTAATTTTTTCATTTTTTGTAGAGATGGGGATCTCACTATGTTGCCCAGGTTGGTCTCAAACTCCTGGCCTCAAGCAGTCCTGCCTTTTGCCTCCCAAAACACTGAGATTACAGGCGTGAGCCATCACGCCTGGCCCTCAGCACATTGTTTTCTTTCTTCCTTTTTTTTTTTTTTTTTAAGACAGAGTCTTGCTCTGTTGTCCAGGCTGGAGCCCGATCTCAGCTCACTGCAACCTCCGCCTCCCAGTTTCAAGCAATTCTTTTGCCTCAGCTTCCCCAGTAGCTGGGATTAAAGGCATGTGCCACCATACCCAGCTAATGTCTATATTTTTAGTAGAGACAAGGTTTCACCATGTTGGCCAGGCTGGTCGCAAACTCCTGACCTCAGGTAATCTACCTGCCTTGACCTCCCAAAGTGCTAAGATTATAGGCGTGAGCCACCATGCCCGGCCCCCTCAGCTCTTCCAGTGCTCATTATTTCCCCGTCATGTTGGGTCAAGAACCACTCCATCAGGAAGGTTTCTGATTACCTTCCTCCTTCCTACCCACTTTTCACCAAAAAGCCAGTTTCTCTCTGTGCCACTCCCTAACCCCTACTGGTTTGATGTATTCTCCCAGGAGAGTGACACATAGACCTGCCTCGTTCCCCTTCTGTAGCAGAGTCTCCCCCACAACTCCCCAAAGGCTTGGTTTAGAGAGGCTCCTGAAGCATCTCCTGAGCTGGTGCTATCTCTACCCACCTATCCAGGTGGATAGAGACACGAGCTAGGAGCCTTGTCTCCCCATCAGCTCCCCTGTTCATACTCTGACCCTGCACATCCCAGCCAGTCCTCTGGGTCAGCACTGCAGAATGACTGCAGACTGCCCTCCTTGTACAGACACATTCTTAAACACACACACAACCAGAAATGTGGGAAGAAATAAGATGTCTTGTATAGAGTTCACTGTTTAATGTTAAGCAAAATAGATTTCTTCCTATTGTTGTGGATGGACGGGAAAGGTAGAAACTGAGAGAAGCAGCCAGGTGTGGTGGCTCATGCCGGTAATCTTAGCACTTTGGGAGGCTGATGCAGGCAGATCACCTGAGGTCAGAAGTTCGAGACCATCCTGGCCAACGTGGCAAAACCCTGTCTCTAATAGAAATACAAAAATTAGCTGGGTGTGGTGGCACATGCCTATAATCCCAACTACATTGGAGGCTAAGGCACAAGAATCGCTTGAACCTGGGAGGTGGAGGTTGCGGTGAGCCGAGATCACGCTGCTGCACTCTAACCTGGGCGACAGAGCGAGACTCTGTCTCAAAAAAAGAAAAAGGGTGGGGGGGAAGAAACAGAGAAGCAGCAGCCCTCTGGAAGATTATAAAGTAGTTCTAAGTAGTTCTGTGGAATATGTTAGCCCTGAGGAAAGAAAAGGAGACTAGAGGAGTCTGTCATGCATGCTAATCTGGTGTGAGCTTCAGGTTACCTTGTAACAAACAAGGCAGTAGTGTTAAAATTGTCAGTGAAATGATAGTGTAAAATAACATAAAAAGTGAATTTATAAGATTTTCCACTTTTTTCTTTTAAATTTCCCTCCAGATTATCGTAGATGATGATGACAGTAAGATATGGTCGCTCTATGATGCAGGCCCCCGAAGTATCAGGTGTCCTCTCATATTCCTGCCCCCTGTCAGTGGAACTGCAGATGTCTTTTTCCGGCAGATTTTGGCTCTGACTGGATGGGGTTACCGGGTTATCGCTGTAAGTATTACTGATTCAGTATTAAAATGTAGACCGACGTTTTGTGGGTTTGTGTGTGTGTGTGTGTGTGTGTGTGTGTGTGTGTGCTTCTGTCTCTGATCAGCTATAGTAATAGGCACAGTTTGTTTGTTTGTTTGTTTGTTGAGACGGAGTCTCACTCTGTCACCTAGGGCTGGAGTGCAGTGGCGTGATCTCAGCTCACTGCAACCTCCGTCTCCCAGGTTCAAGCAATTCTCCTGCCTCAGCCTCCTGAGTAGCTGGGATTACAGGTGCCCGCCACTATGCCCAGCTAATTTTTTGTATTTTTAGTAGAGACGGGGTTTCGCCATGTTGGCCAGGCTGGTCTCGAACTCCTGACCTCATGATTCACCTGCCTCAGCCTTACAAAGTGCTGAGATTCCAGCCATGAGCCACTGCGCCCGGCCGGGCAGTTTTTTTTAATTGAGGAAAGATATTGTTTGCCTATTTTAATATGTGAGATGAAGCCTTTTGAAGGAGGCTGGTGTGAGTCCACAGTCACACAGAGATTCAGAAGGAACAAACCTCTATTGGCAGCCTCTCCATGCCCAGCGTTTACGTGCATTCTCTCCTGACGCCCTTCTCTCAACTCGGAGTGGTTGGAAGTGTTGTCCTTGTTTACAGATGAAGAAACTGAGGTCTGGCTCACACAGCCAGTAAGTGGTGGAGGGAGGAACTGAGCTCTGTCTCCTGGCTCTGTTTCTGCTCCTCGTTTTATCACAGCACTGCTTCCAGGGTTGCTGAGCATGGAATATTAGACAACAAAGGGATTAGCTAACACACAAGTGACTGAAAAGCTGGCTTTTCGTGTAAATCTTTGATATTTGAGGTGAGATTCATTAATTAGCTCATATGTTAGCATTTGGTTAGGAAGTTTTTTGTTTATGATTAGTACTTTATAGCCGAGTTTGGTCTAAATCCAGTTTCCCACTGATCATTCTTGAGTCTTCTCTGGGAGAAAAGTGTGTGGGAAAGGCACTCTTCCTGGTGACTGATTTTTCTTTTTTCTTTTTTTTTTTTTTTGCATGCTTCCACTGTAACGACACAGGTTGGTCAGGACGTTGGTCTCCTAATTTCCCAGGAAGGAGACAGCCTTTTTAGCTGGCAGTCGCCTGCAGTATTCACTTGTAAGTGGTACTCCCGGTGGGAGTGCTGCTGTTAGTGTGTGTGTTATTTACTGTTGAAGGGGTGAAAAAGCATGTCACATGTCTTCTCTTGGAAGGTAACTGAAAGTTCTACTGAGGTTACCACCAACTGAGGCCACACAAAAGAAATCAGTTCCTCTTCCTCCTGAGAGCCCATCTCTTACTTGAGAAAACAGTTATCATCACCACCACCTGCTGCTTTTCTCCTGGGTCTTTTCTTCTCTGGCTTAATTTCTCCAGCTTCTTTAACCATTCGTCACATGACATGTTTGAGCCTCTGCAACATAATCCTCCTTTGTTCAGACTTTCAGTCATTCCTCTTCACAAACAGCATTCTAGAACAGGGTAGGAACTGCCCTCATCCAAGCCCTCTGCAGCCTGAGACATGACACTACCATTTTTGGTGGCCCCTGTTGATCAGCCAGGGAGGGGGAGCCAAGCAGCCTGCAGGTGCCCGTCCCACTTGGGAGTGCTGTCCAACAGCGTTTCTCGCTCCACAGTGGCAGATCATGAGAGCCTTGGCTTCTGGCTGGATGTTTCTTCTTTGCCCTCAAGGTTCTCGATGTGGGCTTTCCCTGTTTCGTTAGGAGGATAGTTAATCAAGAAAAGGTCAACAGCGTCTTGATCAGAATGTTCAGCTCCATGAGGTTGTGGAATTTATTTGATATTTGTTAGTATCTAGCAGTTATAATGCACAGACCTTTTTAAATTTTTTTTTGTTGTAATTGTAGATTCACATGCAGTGTAAAAAATAGTTCAGAGAAATATCCTTTTTACACATTTCCTCAGTTTCCGCCAAACCTTTGCAAAACTGTAGTACAATATCACAACCAGGATATTGATATTACTACAATCTACCAATCTCATTCAGGTTTCTCCAGTTCTGCTTGAACACATTTGTTTGTATGTATTAAGTTGTGTATAATTTTGTCACCTGTGTGGGCACAGATATTTATAAATTAAAGACTCCATGAAAATATCATCCCCTTTCTTTTAGGCTATCATCTGACTCAAATTCTCAAACTTTCTGCTAGGGAGAATCGGTTCCCCATTCTTTCTTGGCATGGTGGAAGTTTTACCCACAAATAGAATTTTAATAATAAAAGTCATACATCAAATCTAAAATGATCCCATAATTCATTTGGCAGTATCCATTCCAGTGATTCATCAGTAACAAAATGAACCTAAGTGCTTAAACAATAAGCCTGTTAGACGAGGTTTTTTGGGATTTGTTTTTGTTTTTGTTTTTGTTTTTTGGTGATGGAGACTCGCTCTGTCGCTCCAGCTAGAGTGCAGTAGTATGATCTCAGCTCATGCAACCTCCACCTCCCAGGCTCAAGCAATTCTCATGCCTCAGCTTCCCCAGTAGCTGGGATTACAGCTGCCTGCCACCATGCCTGGATAATTTTTGTATTTTTTTGGTAGAGATGGGGTTTCACCATGTTCCCCAGGCTGGTCTCAAACTCCTGACCTCAAGTGATTCCCCTGCCTCAGCCTCCCAAAGCGGTGGGATTACAAGCATGAGCCACTGCGCCCAGCCAGTGGGTTTTATATGTACATAAAAAAGGAATTCTTGACCAGGCACGGTGGCTTACGCCTGTAATCCCAACACTTCGGGAGGCCGAGGTGGGTGGATCACGAGGTCAGGAGATCGAGACCATCCTGGCTAACACAGTGAAACCCCCCGTCTCTACTAAAAATGCAAAAAAGAAAGAAAATTAGTTGGGCATGGTGGCACACGCCTGTAGTCCCAGCTACTTGAGAGACTGAGGCAGGAGAATCGCTTGAACCCAGGAGGCAGAGGTTGCAGTGAGCTGAGATCGTACCACTGCACTCCAGCATGGGTGACAGAGTGAGACTCCATCTCAAACAACAAAAAAAGGAATTCTTAGGGGACAAACCTGAGTCCCTTAGAAATGAGTTTGTGACTTGTACTTCTTTTTCCTCATCATTGCCAGCATTAATAGACAGGCTACATATAGTCAAGTACCATACTTCTTTTTCACAAACAGAAGTACAATAGCCTGGCATGGTACTTCTGTTGGCTCACACCCGTAATCCCAGCACTTTGGGAAGCTGAGGCAGTCAAATCGCTTGAGGCAGGCAAATCGCTTGAGCCCAGGAGTTCAAGACCAGCCTGGGCAACATGGCAAAACCCCATTTCTACAAAAAATATATATATAAAAATTAGCCAGGCATGGTGGTGCATGCCTGTGATTCCAGCTACTGGGGGGCTGAGGTGGGAGCATCGCTTGCGCCCAGGAGGTTGTGGCTGCAGTGAGCTTACAATTGTGCCAATGCACTCCAGCCTGGGTGAGAGAGAGAGACCCTATCTCAAAAACAAGCTGGGTGTAGTGGCTCGTGCCTGTAATTCTAACACTTTGGGAGGCCAAGGCAGGTGGATCACTTGAGGTCAGGAGTTTGAGACTAGCTTGGCCAACATGGCAAAACTGTGTCTGTACTAAAAATACAAAAATCAGCTGGGTATGGTGGTGGACATCTGTAATCTCAGCTACTCAGGAGGCTGAGGTAGGAGAATCACTCAAACCCGGGAGGCAGAGGTGGAATGAGTCGAGATCGCGCCACTGCCCTCCAGCCTGGGCAACAGAGGAGACTGTCTCAAGAAACAAACACCCCAAAGTACAATAAATGAAATAGAGTAACTAAGTCATTTAAAAGAAGAGGAACAACTTTACTGAATACCCCCTTAAAGAAATGCTACCAAAAAGAGAGGGAGCTCTCCTTAGAACAAATTTTGTTTCCATCTCTCCTGAGCTATAATTCTGAATGAAATTAGATTTAAGAGAAAACCATATTTCTTTACTGGGATGGGTTCTGGTATATTCATCCTTAAACCCCAGACTTTTTCAGCTGTTTAGAAAGGAAATTGATGGGAATTGAAATTGTTACTCACATAATATCATTAGAATGTGCTTACTTTTTATACTCTTTTAATTTGGTCTGTTAGATAAAATGTGAATTATGAAGTTTCGTAAAAAGTGAGAGCTTATTTTTACATATTTTGAATAAGGAGCAGCGCTTGAGCAAACGAGAAATGCCACTGTTTGAGTCCTAAGTTTTTCAAATACATGAGTTGCATTTTTACTTTTATGATTTTTAAAATAAAATTATTGTTACTATTTCAGTTGCAGTATCCAGTTTATTGGGACCATCTTGAGTTCTGTGATGGATTCAGAAAACTTTTAGACCATTTACAATTGGATAAAGTGAGTACCCTGAAACTAATTACATACATACAATTTTTTTTTATTTTTTGAGATGAAGTCTCACTCTGTCACCCAGGCTGGAGTGCAGTGGCACGATCTCGGCTCACTGCAACCTCCGCCTCCCGGGTTCAAGTGATTCTCCTGCCTCGACCTCCAAAGTAGCTGGGATTACAGGCATGTGCCACCATGCCTGACTAATTTTTGTGTCTTTTGTAAAGATGGGGTTTCACCATGTTGGCCAGACTGCTCTCAAACTGCTGACCGCAAGTGATCCGCCCACCCCAGCCTCCCGAAGTGCTGGGATTACAGGCGTGAGCCACTGCTCCTGGCCCTCTTTTATTTTTTAATAATAGCTTTATTGCAACATAATTCATATGCCATGTAATTTACCCTTTTAAGTATACAGTTCCATGTTTTTCAGTATACTCCCAGGTATGTGCAACCATCACTGCAGTCAATGTTTTATAATTTTTTTAATGCCAAAAGCCTCATATTCATTAGTCTCATCTTCCCCCTTACTAGCCCTGCAACCTAATTTACTTTTTTATCTCTATGGATTTGCCTATTCTAGATATTTTACATAAGTGGAATCATATCATATATGTGGTCTTTTTGACTGGCTTTTTTTACTTAGCATTATGAGTTTAAGGTTCATTCATGTTGAAGCCAGAATCAATACTTCGTTTCTCTTTACAACTAAATCATATTTTTATAAATATGCCATATCTTGTTTAACCATTCATCAGCTGATGCACATTTGGGTTGTTTTTACCTTTTGGATGTCATGAATAATGCTGCCATGAACATTCATGTATGAGTTTTTGTGTCGACATATGTTTTCAGTTCTCTTAGGTATATGTTTAGGGGTGGAATTACTGAATCACAGTTTTCTTAGACATAAACCACTAAATGGTTTTGGGTTTTTTCTTTTTTTTTTTCTTTTTATTGAGACAGTGTTTCACTCTGTCACCCAGGCTGGAGTGCAGTGATGCAATCATGGCTCACTGCAGCCTCAACCTCTTGGGCTCAAGCAATCCTCCCACCTCAGCCTCCCAAGTAGGTAGGACTATAGGCACATACCACCATGCCTGGCTAATTTTTGTATTTTTAGTATACAGGCCTTTGCCATATTTCCCTGGCTTGGTTTTGTTTTCTTTTTTCCTTTCTTTTTTTGTTTTTTTAGACAGAGTCTCACTCTGTCGCCCAGGCTGGGGTGCAGTGGTGCGATGTCGACTCACTGCAACCTCTGCCTTCCGGGTTCAAGTGATTCTCTACCTCAGCCTCCTGAGTAGCTGGGACTACAGGCACGCACCACCTTGCCTGGCTAGTTTTTTGTATTTTTAGTAGAGGCGGGGTTTCACCATGCTGGCCAGGCTGGTCTTGAATTCCTGACCTCGTGATCCGCCTGCCTCAGCCTCCCATAGTGCTGGGATTATAGGCATGAGCCACTGCGCCTGGTCTGGTTTTGTTTTCTAATGCAATCTGTGAATGATATTTTTTTAAATTATATAACTTGGATGCAGAGTTGTATTCTCTTGATGGACTGTGTAAATTGCATTTAAATACAATATTTTCTAAATTTCTAGCTGCTGTAAATATTTTAGTGTATTGGCTAATGATAACATATTCTGTGGTTAGTGTTAATTGAAGCAACTTTTTAATACTCATGTTCAAGATTGATCAGTATTTTAGGATCTGCCTCATATTTGTTTATAATTAGGTTCATCTTTTTGGCGCTTCTTTGGGAGGCTTTTTGGCCCAGAAATTTGCTGAATATACTCACAAATCTCCTAGAGTCCATTCCCTAATCCTCTGCAATTCCTTCAGTGACACCTCTATCTTCAACCAAACTTGGACTGCAAACAGGTAAGAACAAAATTATTATTTCTGTTCAGTGAAATTTTGAAAATGTTGGCTTTTGAGTGTTTGGTATATTAGGAAGGGAAGGCTTACATCTACTTCTATATTCTGCAACTTCCTTGGCTTTTTTTTTTTTTTTTTTTTTTGATACAGAATCTTGCTCTGTCACCTAGCCTGAAGTGCAATGGTACAACCACAGCTCACTGCAGCCTTTATTTCCCAGGCTTAAGCGATCCTCCTACCTCAGCCTCACAAATAGCCGGAACTACAGGCAGGCATGCGTGGCACCACACCTGGTTAATTTCTGTATTATTTTGTAGAGATGGGATTTTGCCATGTTGCCCCATGCTGGTCTCTAACTCCAGGGCTCAAGCGATCTGCCCACCTTGGCCTCCCAAAGTTCTGGGATTACAGGCATGAGTCACTGTGCCCGGCTGTTTCTTGACTTTTAAAATTAGAAACAATTACCTTTACAAAAGGAAAGAATTGAATGAACTCTAAATTCAGCTTTATTACCCTAAATTTTTAAATTTTGTTTAATATTCATTAATACACTTTTGCTGTTTCTATTCAGTACTTCTATATAACTAATACCATGTTCTGTTTATCCCACTTATTATTTTGTGTAAACAGTTCCGTGTATTGACTGACATAGTTTTATTAGGCATTTGACTTTTCCCAATTCTTCGTCACATTCTACAGTAAATCTTTGTAAAAATTACTGGGTTTTTTCCCTTACCGATTTTTTTCCTTGAGATATGTTCTCCAAATGGAAAGACTAGAGCATTTGGTCTGTCAACAGATGTTCTGCACATCATGACCCTTGATATTAGTCTGTTCTTCCAAAAGATAGAAATGGTGGAAATGAGGCTGGGTGCAGTGGCTCACACCTGTAATCCCAGCACTTTGGGAGGCTGAGATGTCTGGATCACCTGAGATTGGGAGTTTGAGACCAGCCTGACCAACATGGAGAAACCCCGTCTCTACTAAAAATACAAAATTAGCTGGGCATGGTGGTGCATGCCTGTAATCCTAGCTACTCGGGAGGCTGAGGCAGGAGAATCACTTGAACCCGGGCGGCAGAGGTTGCGGCGAGCCGAGATCACGCCATTGCACTCCAACCTAGGCAACAGGAGCAAAACTCCATCTCAAAAAAAAAAAAAAAAAAACCAAAAAAAGAAATGGTGGAAATGCTTCAGGAGCAGCCAGGGGGGTACTTGTTTCCTAGGAGCCATTCTTTCATTGATTTTTATCATTTTAAGTAATTGATGGGTATCTATGATGCCATACAGCTGGCCACAGGACTTTTTTTTAAAGGCTGGAGCCTCGCCTTGCTAGCAATGAAAGAAATCTACAAATAATAATAATACTTCTATCTCTACAAATAATAATAATAATAAATTAGCCAGATACCATGGTACACAGCTGCAGTCCTAGCTAATCAGGAGGCTGAGGCAGGAGGATCGCTTGAGCCCAAGAGTTCGAGGCTGCAGTGAACCACAATCATGCCTCTGTACTCCAGGCTGGGTGACAGAGCAAGACCCTATTTCAAAAAAAAGCCCAATGACTAAACACATCTGTATGATCAGTGTTTTCAAATAATGTATAGGGAAGTATTGTTTTCACATCTACTTAAGATTGCACTCTGATATTTTTTAGTTTTTCTGATGTTACCTTAGTAGTTACTCAGTGTTCATGCAACAATTTCTTGTATACATTAGCTACTTTACAAATCCTTCCTGTCCAGATAATGCACTAAATAATGCTCATTATTTTTGGTGATTTTTATTGCTGTTCTAATTGTTAGACTGCCAAGACAGCCCCCATTCAGTTTGTGCTCTGGCACACGAGCTGCTTTTTGTCAAGTATCTGAGTGCTTACTGTGTGCCACACGCTGAGGATACAGGAGTGAGCAAAGCCAACAGGGTCTACCCCTTACAGAGCGTACTTAGACCTCATCACCTTCAAAAGATAAGAAAGTGATGGGGCTGGGAGAGAACTTAGAGAGTTAACTGGAAGGTGACTCAGTGTTCCTTTTGAGGGAAGCTCAACTTCCAGCAAGGCTGTCCCAATGATAATAAGCATCAGAAGGTAGTTTGCACCTCATCTAAGTAATTTTCATCATAGGTTTAGAGAAATTAGTGTTTACCCTCCAAGATGGCTCTTAACAGTTGAAATTAATGGAATAAATATAAACTAAAGATCATATATAGAAATCCATAAAGATCTGACCAGTCACAGTGGCCCACACCTATAATCCCAGCACTTTGGGAGGCAGAGGTAAGAGCATTGCTTGAGTCCAGGAGTTCTAGACCAGCCTGGGCAACATAGCAAGACCCTGCCTCTACAGAAAAAAAAATTTTTTTGAGATGAGAGTCTCACGCTGTTGCCCAGGGTGGAGTGCAGTGGCACGATCTGACTGCAACCTCCACCCCCCAGGTTCAAGTGATTCTCCTGCCTCAGCCTCCCGAGTAGCTGGGATTACAGGCGCCTGGCTAAATTAGCCCCTGGCTAATTTTTGTAGTTTTAGTAAGAGACAGGGTTTCACCATCTTGGCCAGGCTGGTTTTGAACTCCTGACCTCGTGATCCACCCACCTTGGCCTCCCAAAGTGCTGGATTACAGGCATGAGCCACTGCACCTGGCTCAGTAAATTTTTTTTTTTTTTTTTTTTTTTTTTGGAGAGGGAGTCTGGCTCTGTCACCCAGGCTGGAGTGCAGTGGCACGATCTCTGCTCACTGCAAGCTCCGTCTCCCAGGCTCACGCCATTCTCCTGCCTCAGCCTCTACTAAAAATTTTTGGTATTTTTAGTGGAGAGAGGGTTTCACCGTGTTAGCAAGGATGGCCTCCCAAAGTGCTAAGATTACAGGCGTGAGCCACACCTGGCCCCGGCTCAGTGAATTTTTTAAAAATTAGCCAGGCCTGGTAGTGCGAGCCTGTAGTCCCAGCTACTTGGGAGGCCAAAGTGGAAAGATCACTTAGCAGGAGTTTGAGGCTACAGTGAGCTATGATCACAATACTGCACTTCAGCCTGGGCAACAGAGTGAGACCCTGTCTCTAAAAATATTTTTTTGTTTCAATGAAAAAATAAAAAGAGGCCAGGAGTGGCTCACGCCTGTGTTCCCAGCACTGTGGGAGGCTGAGGTGGGTGGATCACTTGAGGCCAGGAGTTTGCCACTAGCCTGGCTAACATTGCAAAAGCTCATCTTTACTAAAAATACAAAAGTTAGCCGGGTGTGATGGCATGCACCTGTAGTCCCAGCTACTCGAGAGGCTGGGGCATGAGAATTGCTTGAGCCCGGGAGGCAGAGGTTGCAGCCAGCTGAGATCACACCACTGCACTTCCAGCATGGGCAACTGAGACTCTGTCTCCAAAAATAATAATAATAAATTGAAAAAATAAATCCATAAATATCAATTTGTCTTGAATTAGCCAAGTTGAATCTAATAGTAGCAAATTTGGGGAGTTGCAATAACTTTCAAATTGGGATTTTTGAAATCTATTTTGAAATATCAATCAGTAAAAAGATAATATCAACCAGAAGGAAAGACTATTTCTCTTAATGCTCAGTTTTCCAAAGGAAATAGTTTAATCCTTGGAAATAGGGCCAGTTAGGAAAAAAAAAATCTTGGACTCATCAGGATGTCTATCTCAGTAAATGTATTTTGAAATATCACTTATAATTATCCTAAATCCTCAAATAAAAGTTTAATTACATGAACCCATAACTGTTTGGAAACTTGGGAAAGTGTGTATAAAAACCAAATGCTGAGCTCTTTGGAGGAGGGGATTAGGACTTTTTATTTCTAGATCCTAAGCTAATACAAAGCTTTAATGTTCAATGAATATTTGCCATGTGTAGTCTCGGAAGTTTAAATTATAAAGTCTTTGTGTTTTACAGCTTTTGGCTGATGCCCGCATTTATGCTCAAAAAAATAGTTCTTGGAAATTTTTCATCTGGCCCGGTGGACCCTATGATGGCTGATGCCATTGATTTCATGGTAGACAGGGTAAGGATCATGACATTGGGGTGGGGACACATTGTATTGGGAATTTTTACATCTACTTGGTTCCAGAAGACAGATCTGTCTCACAAGTATGTGTTAGAGGTATTTGCTAAGCAGATTAATACATCTGAGCAGATATTATTGCTGGTAAGGGCTTGTCTACATTAGTGCTTCCCACCAGCTGTTTGTCAAAATCACTTAGGGAAGCTTTCAAAAATATAGATTGTAAGGCCTCACAGCAGACCATCCATCTGGCATCCCTGGGCATGGGATCTGTGAATCTATTTTTACTTCAGTCTTTTCCTTTACTCACCAGGTACATCTGATGAACCAGGTCTGTTGGCTTGCATTTAGGAACTCCTGGGCTAGATGATTTCTCAAGTCTCTTCTAGCTCTAAGATCCCTTAAAGGTTTATCTTTAAAAAACATACAAAAAAAAAAAAAAAAGCATGTATCTGTCACCTTTGAGCAGTAGGAATTGGCTTGCTGCCCATGGGCACCTGGCTGGAGTAGGCAGTGTAGGCTGAGAGCTATAGAAGGCCAGGTTTCATTGGTTTGTATCCAGGTTTCCAGAATAGAAAAATGCCACCACCTCCTGAGAAGCCCAGTTCATGGTCTCTCACCTATGTTGTGGTTCCTCACTGGTGACTTTTCTGTCCCCACCACAGATGATACCACCTTTATAAGCACAAATGTTGTCTGTGGATTTAATGTAAATGTGAAAAATAAAATTATTTCAAAAACTTTACCTGTGTTTCTTCCTGCAGCTAGAAAGTTTGGGTCAGAGTGAACTGGCTTCAAGACTTACCTTGAATTGTCAAAATTCCTATGTGGAACCTCATAAAATTCGGGACATCCCTGTAACCATTATGGATGTAAGCTTCCTTTTAAGTAAAATAGCTGCTTTGCTTTTTAAAATGTGTCTGTCAAGATCTCCTAAAAAACTATTTGATAACTTTCAATGTACCTCTTTAAATGCTGCCTTGGCTTTTGTTTTTACCCTCCAGCTTTCTCAATTCCAAAATAATCTGTTTATTGCTTATCTTGGATTTCTTTCTGGCAGGAATAACACCATTGAAATCAAAATAGACTGAACACGGAGGCTTATGCCTGTAATCCCAGCGCTTTGGGAGGCTGAGGCAGGAGGATTGCTTGAGTCCAAGAGTTCAGGACCAGCCTGGGCAACATAGCGAGACCCTGTCTTCTATTTATTAGATAAGATAAAAATAAAAATGAATCAAAATAAATTTAAACAAGGGAGTCTACCCATTTGATGTATTTTTGCTGTTCTCATTAATAGATACTGCGCCTTAGCCATTACATATATGGGCAGCAAAGAGAAGGTGCTTCACAAGAGTGGAGAATCAAGAATTCCATAGTCTAATTACCACAAAAGCTTGCTTATTTTTTCATTGTGGTAAAATAAATATTACAAATATGCGATTTTAACCATTTTTAAGTGCATAGTTGAGTGGCATTAAGTATATTCACAGTTCTGCAACCATCACCATTTTCACATTTTCATCATTCCAAGAAGAAATTCCATACCCATTAAACAATAACTCCTGTGCCCTTTTTTACCCTGGCCTCTGATAAGCAACAGTCTATTTTCTGTCTGTAAAAATTTGTCTATTCTAGGAACCTCATATAAGTGGAATCCTACAACATTTATCCTTTTGTGCGGCTATTTCACTTAGCATAATGTTTCACAAGACTTATCTTGAAATGTTATACATGTGTCAGAATGTCATTTATTTCTTTTTTTTTTGAAACCGTCTCACTCTGTTCCTCAGGCTGGAGTGCAGTGGCACAATCTCAGCTCACTGCAACCTCTGCCTCCCAGGCCCAAACCATCCTCCCTCCTCAGCCTCCTGAGCAGCCTGGACCACAGGTGCACACCCACTACATCTGGCTAATTTTTTGTAGAGATGGGGTTTCACCATGTTGCCCATGCTGGACTCAAACTCTGAGACTCAAACTATCTGCCTGCCTGGGCCTCCCAAAGTGCTATTACAGGCATGAGCCACCACGCCCAGCCTGTCATTTCTTTTTAAAGCTGAATAATATCCACCAATAAAACCAATGTTGGTTTATACCACATTTTGTTTATCCATTCATCCGTCAGTGGATACTTGGGCTGTGTTCAGCTTTTGGCAATTGTGAATAATGCTTCTATGAACATTGGTATAAAAGTGTATGTTTGGGCAGGGCACAGTGGCTCACACCTGTAATCCCAGCACTGTGGGAGGCTGACTCAGGATGATTGCTTGAGCCCAGGAATTCGAGACCAGTCTGGGCAATATAGGAGACCCTGTCTCTACTACTAATAAAAAAAATTAGCCGGACATGGTGCCACATCCCTGTGATCCCAGCTACTTGGGAGCTGAGGTGGGAGGATCACCTGAGCCTGGAGTGAGCCATGATCATGCCACTGTGCTCCAGCCTGGGTAACAGAGTGAAACCCTGTCAAAAAATGTATGTATATTTGAGTTCCTGCTTTTAATTCTTTTTTATTTATTTTAAAATTATTTTTAAAAAATAATTTTTTGTTTTTTATTTTTGTAGGTACATAGTAGATGTATCCTACTTTTAATTCTTTTGGACATATTGTTTGAAGTAGAATGGCACTTTTTGAAGAACCGCCATACTGTCTTCCACAGTGGCTGTACCATTTAATGTTCCCACCAACAATGCACAAAGGTGCCAGTTTCTCTATATCCTGGACATTTATTTCTGGTTTTTTGGTTGGTACTCATCCTAATGGATGTGAATTGGTATCTCACTATGGTTTCAACTTACTGAAAAAAAAATATATGATTATTTTGCCTTATAAATGGATTTGTTCCTAAATTCAAATAATAATGGTTTTTGTTTTTTTGTTTTTGAGATGAAGTCTCGCTCAGTTGCCCAGGCTGGAGTGCAATGGCGCGATCTCAGCTCACTGCAAGCTCTGCCTCCCGGGTTCATGCCATTCTCCTGCTTCAGCCTCCCAAGTAGCTGGGACTACAGGCGCCCGCCACCACGTCCAGCTAATTTTTTGTATTTTTAGTAGAGACGGGGTTTCACCATGTTAGCCAGGATAGTCTCAATCTCCTGACCTCATGATCTGCCCACCTCAGCCTCCCAAAGTGCTGGGATTACAGGCATGAGCCACTGCACCCAGCCAAATATGGTATTTTTAATCATCGGTTTTTGTCAGGAAATTATCTCTTATTAGCGTGTAAACAACTTCTTATCCTCTGCCATAATCGCTGCATTCTAACATTTACCGTAACATAGAACAAGCTTTTCAATGGTCCTCACAGGACGTTTGCTCTGCTTGCTCTTCTTTCAAAGCTGTGCTCACCCCCTGGGTTCATGGTCACTGAAAACGGCCTATAAGTTTTAGTTGGAGATGCACTTAAACATACAGATTTAGTATGGTATATTTAGTGTACAATACTTTTTGCTTCTTTTACTTTTTGAAAAATTTTGTTGCATGTAAAAACATAAATGTATATGGGTATTGAAAAATGTCTAGAGTCATATGCTGCAAACTGGCTTCCCCAAGAAAGAGTAGCTTATACTCTTTACATTTTTTTGGAATTTTTTTCACTGAGCCTAAATGACTTAGGTTGTTGCTTTAAGTTAATAATAAAAGTAAAAAGTTCTTTGGGGGCCTCATGATCTTTTTGAAATTTATTGGCATTTGCAATGATTGTTCTCTATTATTCTGTTAATCTACTTAGCTATATTTGAGGAAAAAGGAAGTTCATGGTAGAATTTCCCCCCACCCCAGCCGAGCCCGGTGACTCACATTTGTAATCCCAGCATTTTGGGAGGCTGAGGTGGGCAGATCACCTGCGGTCAGGAGTTCAAGACCAGCCTGGACAACATGGTGAAACCCCGTCTCTACTAAAAATACAAAAATTAGCCAGGTATGGTGGCACATGCCTGTAATCCCAGCTACTCAGGAGGCTGAGGCAGGAAAATCGCTTGAACCCAGGAGGTGGAGGTTGCAGTGAGTCAAGATGGTACCACTGCACTCCAGCCTGGGCGACAGAGCAAGACTCCATCTCAAAAAAAAAAAAAAAAAAAGAACTTCCCCCCACCAAAAGAATGCAGGAGATGCTCTGCAGCGAAATCTGTAGCTATTGTCCTAGGTTGGACTTAGAAGTCACCAGGGATCAGCAGTGGAGGTAGTTCAGGCTGCTAGGGGTTCAGAATTGTCTCTTCATATGAAAGGAATACTTAGGGTAGCATTTCCATAGTGTGAAAAGAACATATTAAAACACCAATCGATTACAGCTTTGTGTATGTGTGTGTGTGTTTTACCTTTCCTATGGTGCTGAAGCTTTATGTTTTTTTAAAGGTGTTTGATCAGAGTGCACTTTCAACTGAAGCTAAAGAAGAAATGTACAAGCTGTATCCTAATGCCCGAAGAGCTCACCTGAAAACAGGAGGCAATTTCCCATACCTGTGCAGAAGTGCAGAGGTGAATCTTTATGTACAGGTAAGGCCTAGCTTGAAACCCAGAGCACTCTGAGCCCAACATACGTTTGCAACATAAAGCCTTTTTTTTTAATGGACTAGTAAGGGAATCAGGGAACTACAGAATTCCTTGTAGGAATGAGGCATTGACTTGATAAAAGTGGTTTACATTTATAATTTGTAGGATAATGTGAACAGGTGTATTAGAGATCCCTTTTCTAAGGACAGCAGGCCTGCATTCACACACCGAGGTTACCATTGGTATGATGTGACCTTGCCCTCTGGACATAGTGAATTCCGTCAGAGCAAGACATCCGACCTAAATGGGGTCAATCTGAGTCTTGTGAAGTGACTTCTTGATCTAATTTTAATGCACTAAAAGAAAACCCTGCCAAGCGCAGTGGCCCATGCCTGTAATCTCAGCACTTTGGGAGGCTGAGGTGGGCAGATCACAAGGTCAGGAGTTCAAGACCAGACTGGCTAATATAGTGAAACCCTGTCTCTACTAAAAATACAAAAAAATTAACTGGACATGGTAGCGTGCACCTGTAGTCCCAGCTACTCAGGAGGCTGAGGCAGAAGAATCTCTTGAACCCTGGAGGCAGAGGTTATAGTGAGCCGAGATGACACCATTGCATTCCAGCCCGGGCGACAGAGCAAGACTCCATCTCAAAAAAAAAAAAAAAGAAAGCACTAACAAACACCATCCCTTCATACTCTAACTAAATGGATAATAGAATAGCAGTGAAGGGTGAGTGCCCTGGCAATTTGGCAAGAAGAATCAAGAGCCTTAAAAAACCAGTCATATTCCTTGATCCTGTCATCCCCTTATAGAAGACAGGGTCCTAAAGACAGGATCCTAAACAGGAAAACTTGATGCCCGGAGATATTCATCATAGCAGCACTAGTCACAGTAGCAGAAGATTGGAAGGACCTAACTCAGCGGAAGGGAAGGGTAAACGTCTCATCAGCATGCACAGTCTAAGATGTCTCAGGAGACTCTGCAGGGACTCAGGGAGACTGCTCAGGGAGTGAGGAACAAAGATCCCAAATGTAGTTTCAAAAAATTCTTTGACTTTTCTCTATTTAGTATGTATTAGTCTGTAAATTTTAGAAGTATAAGACATTTGTCTACTATGGTGATGTTTTCCTACCAAACTTTTTATAGAGGGCAGTATACATTTTACTCTGTAATGCAGCTATTTAAAATAATGATTCTGGCAGGGTGCGGTGGCTCACACCTGTAATCCCATCTCTTTGGGAGGCCGAGACAGATGGATCAACTGAGGTCAGGAGTTTGAAACCAGCCTGGCCAACATGGTGAAACCCTGTCTCTACTAAAAATACAAAAATTAGCTGGGCGTGGTGGCAGGCACCTGTAATCCCAACTACTCAGGAGGCTGAGGCAGGAGAATTGGGTGAACCCGGGAGGCAGAGGTTGGAGTGAGCAAGATAGTACCACTGCACTCCAGCCTGGGCGACAAGAGTGACTCTCCAGCTCAAAAAATAAAATAAAATAAAATCATGATTCTGCATTTCAACAGATACATTTGCTACAATTCCATGGAACCAAATACGCAGCCATTGACCCATCAATGGTCAGTGCCGAGGAGCTTGAGGTACAGAAAGGCAGCCTTGGCATCAACCAGGAGGAGCAGTAGTGTGTGTCTCGCTGTCAATGATGAGTTGACCCGGTGTGTTCTCGTATAGTCAGTGGCATCAGCGCCCGCCAGTCGGCCTTTTCCTTCAGGTTCGTCAAGCTCACCGGTTCTCACTGTGTCTGGGAAGTAGGACTGATGGTCATCTTCGTGACAGGCAGCAGCTCCACTAAGCCTGAGCAAGTGTTCCCTCTTGGTTTTCTTAGCTTTTGAATTTGAAGAAGTACTTTCGAAGATTCCCATTTTAAGAACCATGCGAATTTTGCTACCAAAAGTCTTCACCACTGTGTTCTTAAATGAATGTTAACTTCTGAGGTTTGGAACTTTGTGGTGTTTTTTCCTTCTTTTCTTTTCCATTCTTCTTTCTTTCTTTTTATGTTGTTTGCTGTAAATGCTGCACATCCAGATTGCATATTGGGACATTGGTTATTTTATGCTTTCTTGGATATAACCATGATCAGAGTGCCATGGCCACTACCCCACTGTTTGCTCTCCTGCAAATCAACTGCTTTTAATTTACACTTAAGCAAATTGTTTTGAGTGTTAGCTACTGCCTTTCTAGCTATTACAGTCATTTGGAATAAAAATTCAGTTTCACTGAGTCGCTTTTGTGATTATTGTTGCTGCCCAACTGGGCTACACAGGCTTAGGACTTTCTGAGAAGTAGGTCATGGTTGTCAATTCTGTGTGACTTTGGGTAAGTTACTTAATCTCCCAGAAGTACAGTTTGCACATCATAAAATAACCCTAAGCTATCGTTTATTGATCTACTGTGTGCCAGGTACCTTTCTTATCTTCATTCTTTCCCCTGAGTGGAAATGTTTAAACCCACATAAAGTAGAGGAAATGGCATAATAAATGATGTCCCCATCACCCAGCTTCAAAAATTATCAACTCTCAGTCTTGCTTATGTCTTTTTTTTTTTTTTTTTGAGACGGAGTTTCGCTCTTGTTGCCTAGGCTGGAGTGCAATGGCGTGATCTCAACTCACCACAACCTCCACCTCCTGAGTTCAAGCGATTCTCCTGCCTCAGCCTCCCGAGTAGCTGGGATTACAGGCATGCACCACCACCCTGGCTAATTTTGTATTTTTAGTAGAGTCAGGGTTTCTCCATGTTGGTCAGGCTGGTCTCAAACTCCCGACCTCAGGTGATCCGCCCGCCTCAGCCTCCCAAAGTGCTGGAATTACAGGCGTGAACCGCCGTGCCCAGCCTTGTTCATCTTTTAACCTACCCGCATTTCTTCCACACATGCTGCTATCGCTAAATTATTTTAAAGCCATTTCTGGTGCTGTATCATTTCATCTGTAAGTATTTCTATGTGTACCTTTAAAATACAGCCTTAATACCATTATCACACTTAAAAATTTACCGATAATTCCTTCAATTATTTACCAATAATTCCTTCACTATATTGTCTAATAATCCAGTGAATGTTCTCACTCACAATTATTCCATAATTTTTTTTTTAGGTGACTTGTTCTAATCGGGTTTCATATATAGTCCACACTTTGTATTTGATTGAAGTGTCTCTTAGATTCCTTTTGAACTGGAAGCTCCTCCTCCCTCTATTTTTTTCTTGCCATATATTCAGTGAAGAAGCAGGTTCATTTGCCCTGTAGTTGCCCCACAGTCCAGATTTTCCAACTGCAGCCTCATGGTGTCCTTCCACTTGTTTCTCTGTCCCTGGTATTTCCTGTAAACTGGTAGTTACATCAAGAGGCTTGATCAGGTCAAGCTCGATCTTTTTGGCAAGAACACTGCATAGGTGGGGCTGTGTGTTTCTCTTGCCTCATCTCAAGAGGCACATCACATCTGGTTGTGTCTAAGTTGTTATGATTGCTGGGTGTGTTCCGGCATCATCAGCCTGATCCAGTCCTGAGAAAGTCTGCTGGCTTACCTGCCACTGCTGACCATTGCACAGATGCATCATTCCATTAGGGGTTGCAGAACAGTAATAATACTAATTTTTATCTTTCCTTCTGCATTTATTAACTGGAAATTACCAATTTAAAAAAACCAAAAACTTGCCCTCATCAACTGCTTGGTTTCGCTGAGGTACAATTTAGACAGAAAAATAAGCATCAGCGCTTCTTTCCCTTTATGTGCCAGGTTTCGGAATATTGGGTTGGCCATACCTTCTTAGACTTCATCCCCAGTACAGCCCTGATTATCCTGACTTTACAGGTGAGGACCTGGAGACTGGGAGAGGTCAAGAGACTTGCTCAGGGTCAAGCAGTAAGGGGTGGAGCTGGGATGCCAACTTGAGTCTGACCATCCCTAAAACCAGTGATCTTTCCACAAAGGGGCCACAGTGTCTTCTCTATCTGTGGCTTGACAACAGTCGTGAGTTATGGAAACACTTGGTAAACCATAAGGGCGAAGCTTGACATTTTAACTAGTAGCATCTGAGGCTACTAGAGCCGTCTGACAGCTTTAACTACTCCCCAGCTCTGCACCCTGATGACTGCAAGTTGTCATTGCCAGCCCTGATCAATTTTGAGTACTGGTCTTGAATGCGTACTCAGGCCTATCAGGCCAGCCTTTGACAGGCATCCCAGCCTTCGACAGACTACCAGGCTAAAGCTGGTAGTCTAGCCCTATTATCTTAGGTCCTGGCATCACTGTTCCTTGGAATCCCCAGTTAGGAACGCAGCCATCTTAGACCCTCCACCCCCACTCACTCCTCCACCCCTATGTCTCAGGCTGAAGTGGATGTGGAGATGAAATTTGGGGTGCAAGATGTTTATTAAGGATCAACATCTGTGGCCTGGTGTGGTGGCTCACACCTGTAATCCCAGCACTTTGGGAGACCAAGGAGGTTGGATCACCTGAGGTCGGGAGTTCAAGACCAGCCAGGCCAACATAGAAAAACCCAGTCTCTACTAAAAATACAAAAAAAATTGCCAGACCTAGCGGCATGTGCCTGTAACCCCAGTTACTCGGGAGGCTGAAGCCGGAGAATCACTTGAACCAGAGAGGCGGAGGTTACAGTGAGCTGAGATGGAGTGCCACTGCACTCCAGCCTAAGCAATAGAGTGAGACTCAATCTTCAAAACAAAACAAAAAGACATCTGTGAAAAGAAGATGGATTGAGCAGACAGCGAAATTGAACTGTGATCCAGGCCTGATCAAGTACCCGCCAACTCGGTAGGGCACACAGGAGCTTGAAGTGCCCACTGGAATATTTTCATGGAGAACTAAAATGGCTGGGTCTCTATGCTCAGTTCCCAGAGGCAGCTGCCCTGGGGAAGGTAGGGCGTTCGGTGGGGCAGCTCTCTGCAGCTGAGGCGGACACTGAAGGACTGACAGCTGGAGGCCGTCTGCCCAGTGCACTCCCGCAGCTGGATGGAAAGGCCTTCCTGGAAGAAGGGGGTCCAGGCAGTGCATTTCCACATCTACTACACCCACATCCCCTGACTCTCAGAGATCTAGCAACTTGCCTCCAGACTTGAGCATTCCTCACTACAGGCCAGGCTTTGGCATCTCTTGCCCAGACTACTGCAGTCCTCACTGGCTCCACCAGCCATTTCCTCCCACCCCCACCCAGCTTCTGTGTGGTCCACACGCAGGTCTGATCTTGTCACTTGCCAGTGCATGAACACTGAGGATCTCTGTTGTGGAAATCAGACCACAGTTTCAGAAACTCTGAAGTAGCGCTGTAACCATTTACTGAAGCTCTGCACACGGGAAGAGATGAGGGGAGCAACCTCCACTAAGAGCCAGGGACTCCACCTCAGTTCTTAACCTGTGCATTTGATGGGTTCATTTTGATACATGATGTGATCCAGGGCCTGCACCCACTCCTAGAAGTTACCTTGGGATCCACAGGAGAAAGGCTTTGCACTTTAAGTATATAAACCTGCTTACTATATGTGAATAGTTTTAAGTACAGTATATATCTTGAAAAGGGGCCAGGCGCAGTGGCTCACGCCTATAATCCCAGCACTTCGGAAGGCCGAGGTGGGCAGATCACGAGGTCAGGAGATCGAGACCATCCTGGCTAACATGGTGAAACCCCATCTCTACTAAAAATACAAAAAAAATTAGCTGGGCATGGTGGCCTGTGCCTGTAATCCCAGCTACTTGGTGGCAGGCTGAGGCAGGAGAATTGCTTGAACCTGGGAATCGGAGCTTGCAGTGAGCCAAGATTGTGCCACTGCACTCCAGCCTGGTGACAGAGCGAGACTCTGTCTCAAAAAAAAAAAAAAAAAGGAAAAGGGAGGGGAGTAACTGTAAGTAAATACACATTGGAAAAGTGATTTAAATATACATTTTAGAAACAAGGAGAGTCACAATTAGCAAGGGAAAGTAGACTCTGAAAGGACAAGCAGATGTGTGTTTTCCAAAGGTGGAGTCTATTCTGTTCAGTTTCTACTTTATGAGACATCTAATTTTTGGTGATGGGGTAGGGAACAATTTCCAACGCATCTGCACCCCTCCCCCTCCCACCCTTCAGGTCACAGCTCCCCCTCCTTCCACGCATCCTGTGCTGCAGCCACACCACGCCACGCCCCGAGGGGGTCCCTCTCCACACCTGTGGGCCATTGCTCAGGCTGTGCTCTTGGCTTGGACTGCCCTTTCCCCACTTCCGTCTCCTCTGTGAGCTTCATCCCCGTCCTTTCATCCTTCCTCCAGGAAGAAGTCCCATGGTTGTTTGCACCCATCCATTGCAGTGGGGACTGCACCCTATTTCAGTTAATGGTGTGCAAGCCCTTCTCCCCCACTAGACCATAAGCTTGGGGAAAAGGAGGGAACTGTGGGCTCTCATCTCTGTACCCACTCCTGACAGACCACCTGGCACAAAATCCACTCAGGAAGTATTCACTGGCAGTGAGTTGAGCCGTTGTGCTTACATAGCACCAATCTGTGACAGCTTGTCTGACCTGGAATTTCGCCCTGTATTTCCCAAAGAAAAGAAATGAGTACTGGATTTGAGAGATATATTTCAACATTTCAATTTTATTGTATTTAAGAACTTTTTTGTCTCAGAAAAAAATTACAAAATTCATTGTATAAAATTCATCCAGAGAAATGATTTCAGTCCTGTAGTACCAAAGAAATATCTGCTGAGAGAAATACTATTTTGGGAAGTAGTTAATAATTTTACAATATGCAATAGAAGCAGACACACAAACAACTACAATGTGGATACAAGTTTTGTCAAATAATCAGGAGAAAAATGAATAAAAATCACAATGGCAAATGGCTGTCCAAATTTTCCAAGTCCAACTTTATAGTGCTGTGAAGGAAAATATGAATATGAGACTCTCAACACTTGTGCATCCATGAAAATTGAATTGTTTTGGTTTAAAGATCGAATTTCGGAAAACTGAAAATAATTTTTGTAATTTCAAGGTAAAAAAATCTTTACTTTCAGAAAACACATTGTAACTGTGGTAAGCCATGGCATTTATTTATGTGAATAAGATAAAAACACAGAAATTATTCTACTCTTGTTACTTAAGGTGGAAGAGGAATAATTGTGAAATTATGTTTTAATTTTCCAGCCTGGCCAACATGGCGAAACCCCATCTCTACTAAAAATACAAAAATTAGCTGGGTGTCATGGCACGCGCCTGTAAATCCCAGCTACTCGGGAGACTGAGGCACAAGAATCGTTTCAACCCAGGAGGCGGAGGTTGTGGTGAGCTGAGATCTCGCCGTTGTACTCCTGCCTGGGTGAGAGACCAAGACTCTGTCTCAAAAAACAAAACAAAGGCCGGGCGCGGTGGTTCAAGCCTGTAATCCCAGCACTTTGGGAGGCCGAGACAGGTGGATCACGAGGTCAGGAGATCGAGACCATCCTGGCTAACACGGTGAAACCCCGTCTCTGCTAAAAAAATACAAAAAACTAGCCAGGCGAGGTGGCGGGCGCCTGTAGTCCCAGCTACTCGGGAGGCTGAGGCAGGAGAATGGCGTAGACCCGGGAGGCGGAGCTTGCAGTGAGCCGAGATCCGGCCACTGCACTCCAGCCTGGGCGACAGAGCGAGACTCCGTCTCAAAAAAAAAAAAAAAAAAAACAATTTTCACCCTTAAAGTGTAGCTCAGAAAGATTTAGAGTAAGAGCATATATTTAGCTCACAACATATATGTTAGGAAACAAAAGAATGCTGATTAAATATAAATTAGTGGTAGGTAAAGTTGTCTATTTTTTTCCCTATCATGTCTCATAAGGTAATAGATCACAAATATGTTTTAGAATTTTTCTTAAGTTTCAAGAATCCAAAGATGGCCAGGCTCTATGGCTCATGCCTGTAATCCTAGCACTTTGGGACGCCAAGGCAGATGGGTCACCTGAGGTCAGGAGTTCGAGACCAGCCTCACCAATGTGGTGAAATCCGTCTACTAAAAATACAAAAATTAGCCAGGCATGATGGCACGTGCCTGTAATCCTAGCTACTCCAGAGGCTGAGGCAGTTGAATTGCTTGAATCCAAGAGACGGAGGTTGCAGTGAGCCAAGATCAAGCCACTGCACTCCAGACAGGGCAACAAGAGCAAAATTCTGTTTCTTTTTTTTTTTTTGAGACAGGGTCTCACTCTGTCACCCAGGCTGGAGTACAGTGGCACGATCTCGGCTCACTGCAAGCTCTGCCTCCCGGGTTCACGCCACTCTCCTGCCTCAGCCTCCCAAATAGCTGGAACTACAGGTGCCCACCACCACGCCCAGCTAATTTTTTGTATTTTTAGTAGAGACGGGGTTTCACCATGTTAGCCAGGATGGTCTCAATCTCCTGACCTCATGATCCACCCGCCTTCCCAAAATGCTGGGATTACAGGCACGAGCCACGGCGCCCGGCCAAGCAAAACTATGCTTCAAAAAAAAAAAGGAATCCAAAGAAAAAACTACACCTGCAAAAGATGAAGAGAGAAAAGGAAGCTTTTTCTCTAAAAGCATCTCTTGACAAATAGTGCAGATATCCTCTGAACCAATTTCCTTCTGTTTAATGTACCTGTATCTTTTTTTTTTTTTTTTCCATTTAATTTATCCTGGAGCTCTTTCCATAACAACACGTGGAAAGCATCCTCATCCTTTTACTGCTGAACAGAATTCCATTGTGTGGATGGAACATATTCTATTTCACCAGTCCCCTGTAGCCAGTCACTTGGTTTGTTTCCAATCTTTTGCTTTTTCAAAGTAATAACCTTGTATGTCTGTCATTTTTGTATGCATACAGGTTTATATGTAGGACAAATTCCTAGGACTAGGATTGCTGGACCAATGGATAAAAGTATATTGTGGATGGATAATGCCAAATTACCTTTCAGAGACGGTGGCCCTGTGCACCCCATCAGGCATGTGTGACCGCCAAAGCCCCTGTCAGCTGTTTTATTCTATCTCCTTTCCAGTCTCAGGCTCAATGCAGAACTTTGAGGTAAGCTTTTCTCAAATGTAGGCTCCTACACTGGCCACAGCCAGCTCTGCCACATGAAAGAGAGCTCAAATGAGACAGAAACAGCCTCTGGGCAGGATTTCTATCCTGTGCAGATATATTTTCCACATTCTAGGAAACCGTGAAGCTTCCAGAGCCACATTTCCCCAGAAACACATCCCCCTGCTGGTGTAGCCGAGCCCCACAACAAGCTGTGCTTGCCTGGCACCTCAAAGCCAAGCACCATGGATGCCACTTGCCATGGGTGCCTACAATTTCAAATAATGAGAAATAAGAAATTTCAGCTTCTCAGTCCCTCTAGCCAACATTTCAGGTGCACGAAGCCTCAGGTGGCAAGCAGCTACTCTCCCGAACAGGGCAGAAGATGGAACGCCCCATCCCTGGGGAAGATCACGAGGTCAGGAGATCGAGACCATCCTGGCTAACACGGTGAAACCCCGTCTTTACTAAAAAAATTAGCCGGGTGTGGTGGCGGGCGCCTGTAGTCCCAGCTACTCGGGAAGCTGAGGCAGAAGAATGGCGTGAACCTGGGAGGCGGGGGTTGCAGTAAGCCAAGATCGCACCACGGCACTCCAGCCTGGCGACAGAGTGAGAAAAAGGAAGAAGAAGAAGAAGAAAGTGTGCCAAGAACTCCAAGAGCTCCAAAGGACCATACCTGTGGGACGGGATTACCCACAAAACCCGAAACAGGCCCTTGGACCCATCCTCATGAAAAAGATCATTGTACAAACATTTGCCTGCTGGGCTCTGCATGACTCTGCATTTCAGTAGAATCAGTTGGAGGTCCATTAACAGTGATTTTTTAAAAAGCCCTTAAATGATGGTCATCTTCTCTTCAGGTGGCTCCACACGCTGAGGTCCCACGTGCCTGAAGGTCTGGCCCCCCTGTTACATGGCTGTGCACCTCCTGGGGGCACTTGGGGCTGCGTTTGCTTTCTTCCTGATGTTTTCTGTTAAAAACAAGAATCTTACTTCCTCTGTTGCCTAAGCGCTGCCTCACAGGACTGGTTTTATGTTTTAATTGCCTGCCAGAGTTTGTGTTAAAAGAAGATGCAACAACTATATTTAAGAACATTTTGGGGAAAGAAAGGTAGCGTCCCTAATCCCTCTACCCTGAAATGACTCTTAGCTTTTCCACCTGGCCTATAGCAGCTATGGGGGGGGGGGTCCTTTCCTTTTTTCCCTCAATAATATGCTAGAAATATTTCCCTCGGCAATACACTAGAAATATGTCAGGATTGGTTTTCTTCGTTGCCTCATAACTAATGGAGCCTTCACAACTGTCAGTGATGGCCTAGTGCCCCATTCTGTGGTTGCCCCATCATGTACCATGTCAGTGGGTATCACAGCGTTTAAGGCTTTTCATCGTGAGCTGATTTTGTTTTTAACGAGGGGTTAGTACTAGAACCTTCTATCTTGCTTGTCTGATGATTCCACAGAACACTCTGAATCCCAAATCAGGCTTTTGAAATTGGCTTACTCAAATAAGTTGTGATGACCTCAGAAGGTTTATTTGACCTGATTTAACTGGTTCAACTCATATTAAGTCAGTTTTGGCTCCTATGTCTTTTTTTTTTTTTTTTTTTTTTTTTTTTGAGACGGAGTCTTGCTCTGTCACCCAGGCTGGAGTGCAGTGGCCGGATCTCAGCTCACTGCAAGCTCCTCCTCTCGGGTTCACGCCATTCTCCTGCCTCAGCCTCCCGAGTAACTGGGACTACAGGCACCCGCCACTTCGCCCGGCTAGTTTTTTGTATTTTTTAGTAGAGACGGGGTTTCATCGTATTAGCCAGGATGGTCTCGATCTCCTGACCTCATGATCCGCCCGTCTCGGCCTCCCAAAGTGCTGGGATTACAGGCTTGAGCCACCGCGCCCGGCCTATGTCTTAATGTTTGTGAAAAAGAAGTCCGAAGGTGGCTGATTCCAAAATGGAAAAAAAATATCAAGGTATATAGAAGGCTGGTAAGCAAGAGATTCTGGACAGCATCGCTGGCCCCGGGGCTGTGAAGGTCATAGGGTTCAGTTTGGGCCAACACCAGGGCCAGGAGGCACTGTTGTTTGCCCAAGGGAAAAGGGGGCAGGGCTAGGGGTAGGAATCTGGAAGGCCCAGAGCCAGCATCACAGCATTCTTGTCTGAGCAGCCCTTGGAGGGCCCTGCTGCATTCCAGTGGGGGCCACCCAGCTCCTGAGAAGAAACCCAGCAGAGTACGCTCTTACCAGCCAGGTCCCTCCTGCCAATGGTCACAAGGCCCTCGAACAGTGCTTTGCTGGGGTTCTCACCAGCTGTGGAGACGCCATGCAGCCAAATGAGCAGCATTCGGTGGCCGTGCTCCTGATAGCTCCTGGTGCCTGAGGACAGTGAGGGAGGAGAGAGGGAGAAAGAGCCAATGGGGCCACTTGACCAGAACGCCTGTCTATGCCACCCTGCACCGCCTCCTGAACATGCCCAGGTGGGAAAGAGGCCAAAAGCCTCCAAGGCCCTTCTCCATGCTCCAGCCAAGCTCAGCCTGGAGATGGGTAAGGGGAGTGGAGGAGCAGCCTCTCGGAGGGGGAAGGGTTTGTGTCTTGGTCTCTAGAACCTCCCCAGCCCCAGGCCTTCTCCTGAACACCCACTATACACTCTGTTGGTGTCACTCTGAATGGAGAAAGAATTGACATTCATCGTTGTAGTACCATGATGCACAAACTGTACACTTCACCTCTCTGGCTGCTCAAAATAATCTGTGTCTTGCATGATAGTGGTCCTGATTTACAGATGAGAATACAGCTTAGTCAGAGACGGAGCTGGCCATGCTCTTTCCCCTGCATTGGTGGTTCTGAGACTCAGCTGCTCCTTGGAAACACCTAGGGCCCAAGTCACCCCCAGAGATTCTCATGTACCTGGGTCTGGGTGCAGTCTAGGCATTTAATGGTTTTAAAGTTTCCTAGGTGGTTCCAACATACAACCATGTTTGGAAAATAATTGCCCACACGGCATGGGGTTAACATGCTATTCGGCTGGCTGTGATTCAGCTGGCTCTCCTGTGCTGGGGAAACAGATAGATGCTGGGCCACACCCATCAGGTCCAGGTCACTCCATTTGCCCCTCTGACCTTCCATGTCCCTCTTGGGGCCGTCAGCAGGCATGTCCTCACAGTGCTGCCCTTGGTGTGGTGGCACTTCCACTTGACCCAACGGTCTCAACACCATTTGTTAAATATCTCTGCCCCCACCACTGTAATGTACAAGTGCTTCTTTATCATATATGAAAGTTCTTATCTGCAGCAGCGTTTACTTTTGAACTCTGCTCTATTCCACTGATCAAATTGCATATTTTTGTGTCAGGAATCTCTCTTTTTTTTTTTTCTTTGGGAGACAGAGTCTCACTCTATCCCTCAGGCTAGAGTGTAGTGGTGTGATCTCAGCTCACTGCAAACTCTGCCTCCCGGGTTCAAGCGATTCTCACTCCTCAGCCTCTCGAGTAGCTGGGATTACAGGAGCCCACTACCATGCCCGGCTAATTTTTGTATCTTTAGTAGAGACGGGACTTCGCCATTTTGGCCAGGCTGGTCTCGAACTCCTAACTTTAGGTGATCCCCCACCTAGGCCTCCCAGAGTGCTGGGATTATAGGCGTGAGCCACCATGCCTGATCCAGGTATCTCTTTATATAATTTTAATTTGGCTTTATAAAAGGCTGAGTCTGCTTGAGTTAGATCCCCTTTATTGTTTTCCCCCAGAATGTTCACTTTTACATCCCTGTTTATTCTTTCAAATTGTAGAATACTTCAATCAAGTTTCAAAAACCTCCTATTTTGATTAAAATTAGATCCAATTTTTAATCTAATTGGGGAAAACTGATATCTGTATGATACTTTTTCTTGCCACAAATACAGAATGTCATTCCGTTTACACAAATCATCTTTTAGATTGAACCATTATTGTTTTATTCATATGTGTCATCTGTATTTGTCTTTTAGGTTTTCCAGATGAAACACACACACCATTGTAAATGGAGTCTCTTTTAAAAGATTCTCTATATATAATTTTTGCCCATTTAACAATGGTTCATAGGAGTTCTGCGGTGTTAGTATATTTTCTATATTTAGCCATTTCCTTGAATTATTTGATTAATTCTAAGATTTTTTTTAGTTGATTCCTCTGGGCATCCTATGTATATTAAATATTCCATCTGAAATTAATAAGTCTCTCTCTTCCTTTACAATATTTACACTCCTTATTTCTATTTCCTTTTCATACTTTAGTGTCAGGGCCAGAATTTCCATATAGATGTTGAATAATAGTGACAACAGCAGTCCCTCTTCTTTTTACCAAGAATGGTTTTAGTTTAGGTGTAAACAGTGGGTATCGGTTTGGGCTGATTGGTGAAGAATGTGAAATTCACAATCAATGGGGAGGGAGAGGCAGAGTGTGTACCCTGTGCGGAGGCCTGGAGGAGGGACAGAGCACCAGGTGTGTTGGGACCAGGCTGTGGGTTGCACAGGCTCTTTCCCCTGAAGCACAGAAAACTGAACACATTTCAGGTGCCCCACCCCTCCGCCCACTGGTTGCTTGGAGGGAGGAGAGGCAAGGTGCTACCTGTCCACTGTTGCTCGATGGCGTAGACATGCGCCTCCGTGAAATCCCAGGAATATGCCAGCTTCTTCCACTCACGGGGCTGCAGATGCCTGGAGGCCAGCCGCCACAACACAGAACGGAGCTGCTGTGTTTCCTGCCGATGGTCCTGCTTAAAGGACAAGCTCTTCCCAGAGGGGTCACTGAGATCCCTGCATGAAAGGTGGTCCTGTGGGGCAGATCCCAAAAGTGCAGAAGCTCTCCCTCACGATCCCGGACAGGGACAATGCCGAGCCAAGGCCCCTATGACCCTCCTACCACCTCTGCTGGGGAACCTGGGAGCTGGAGTCAGCAAGGCTGGGGGCTTAACGTCCTCTCTTCTGGTTTCTCACTCCATGCCTTGCGTTGACCTCTGGAACCCAAGTTGCTCCCACTGTTCTTCCACCCGGAATTCCTCTGCTCACCTTCCTGCCCCTCAACCTCATTGTCATAGTCAAAAGACCACCCATGTGCCACTTCCGGGGAGCCTTTCCAAATTTCTCCGGTCACCTGCTCTTTCCTGTGTTCTTAGAACATGGGTGTCGGCAGAAGTACTCCGAAGCTTTGGCCAAAACCAGGCAGGGCAGGTATCAGATTTGCTGAATCACAACAGGCAGTAAAGGGTAGGATTACAAAATCCTTTCTAGCAAAGCAGGCAATGAAATTAGAGGTTACAAAAGAATTCTATCATAGCATACATGAAGCCCACAGAAGCCTAAGGCCCTCTAAAGGGAATGGATGCAGAGTTCTGGTTGTTAAGTTCAGGGTGAAAAAAATCACCCTGGTGTCTGCAATTCCAAAGCTTACGTCATGGTCAGCAGTCTCTGGCAATCACTGTGAGGTGAAGCTTGGTTCTCACCTGGGGTATTAAAAACTGGTCCCCTGGGGCAGTGTTTTCAGCCCTATCTGCACACTGAGACCATCTGGGAACTTTAAGAACCACTGATGTGTGGCCCCCACCTCAGAGATGCTACCTGCATTGGTCTGGGGGTCCAGGGGGGATTTGTGATTCTGACATGCAGCCACTGCCTTAGTGGTGAGGACCTGTAAAGCCTGAAGTGGCTTAGTACTCAGCACAGAGATGAATCAGTCCAACCCTCAGTATTCACATTTTGGGATTATATTTAGGAATAATCTGTTGTATGTAAAGGGGTCGTAATATTTAAGGGAATCTAGCATATCAGTGGGAGAACATCTTATGATTCCTACTGAAATTTATCTACCAATTGATTTTGAAACAGTGATTTTTATTTAAAAGGGATAACAGTTTACTAAGTTTGTAAACCACATTGGAATGTTTAAGATATTTGAGATTATTTCTAGTTTTAGTTAATGGTCTTATTAGGATAGTTTAAGAATTTAAGAAGCATGTGAAGTGCTTAAAAAGAAAATCTGTTAAGTTTATTTATTCAGTTTCAATGTTTAAGGTAGTTTGACTGAGTTTAAACACATGACCCAATATTACTCAAAAGATTTCCCTGAAACTGACTGGAAAAATTTACTCGTTGTATAAATAGAATAATAAGATTTATCAAATGAATTTTAAAGTTTAAGGAAAAACTAGGTTTTTAAATGTGTAATTTAGCAGATTCAATACAGATGCCCCTCAACTTATGATGGGGTTATGTCTTGATAAAAATATCATAAATTGGCCAGGCGCAGTGGCTCACACCTGTAAACCCAGCACTTTGGGAGGCTGAGGTGGGCGGATCACGGGGTCAGGAGATCGAGACCATCCTGGCCAACATAGTGAAACCCCGTCTCTACCAAAAATACAAAAAAAATTAGCCGGGCATGGTGGCACGTGCCTGTAATCCCAGCTACTTGGGAGGCTGAGGCAGGAGAGTCGCTTGAACCCAGGAGGCGGAGGTTACAGCGAGCAGAGATCGCACCACTGCACTCCAGCCTGGGTGACAGAGTGAGACTCTGTCTCAAAAAATAAATAAATAAATAAATAATAAAATATATATATATATATATATATATATCATAAAAGTTGAAAATGCATTTAATCTACCTAACCTACAGACCATCGTAGTTTAGCTTAGCCTACCTTACATGTGCTCAGTACACTTACATGAGCTTATAGTGGAGCAAATCATCTAACACAAAGCCAATTTTGTAATAAAGTGTTGAATATCTCATGTCATTTATTGAATATGATATTGAAGTGAAAAACAGCATGGCTATACGGGTACTGAAAGTACGGTTTCTACTTAATGTGTATTGCTTTTGTGCCATCATAAAGTAGAAAAGTCATAAGCTGAACCATTGTAATTAGGGACCATCTGTATTAACTTTGAAAACTGAAGTAAATGCAAAATTATTTTCTGTATATAAAAACAACCCCCAAGGACACCAGAAAACTCCCTACCTCCATTTGCTAACTGGAATAGCAACATTCTGCCACTCCTCTGTCCCAAGTCCACAGGAGACATTGCTAATCAATCCCAGCACACTTACTTCTGGCTCAGAAAGTTGCCTGAGCATAACATCCCAAGCAGCAGTTCAATCACCTGGAGATTGCATGAGATGGAACCACCTGCCATCTCTTTTTCACACATGTCCATATGCATTCATGCATGCACGCATTCGTCAGCTGGATGCTACAGCAGTGTCCAGCAGTATCTCCACGCTGGCATGGACCTCAGTCTGCCTAGTTTCAGCATGTGTGGACACTTGCCCATCACCAGATCCTCACAAACAACTGTGGTAGCATACAAGGTGGTGATTATCACCCACTTGGAGCCTGAGGGACCCAGAATTGGTCAGGGCTGGAATTCAAAGCCAGCTCCATCTGGAGCCAAAATCACTCCCTTTCCAATGAGGAAAGATCAAGCGTGAGGCCTCCGTACCTTCTCCCATTTGTAGAAACGATCAGCTTTTATGATCATGTCCACCAGGCTGACATGGTTGCTGCGGGCGGCCACTGCCAGGGCGGTTTTTCCCTGCTGCAATTAAGAGGCAAGAAGAGAAGCCAGAGTTTCTACAGAAGGGATACAAAAGGGCCTCTAGCACTGAGCACAAACCCTCCTGCCCATAAGAAGTGCTTTCCAGCAGTCTACACTGAGAGCAGAAAGGTTTTCTGGTTTTCTGGGCATGATGGGGATATGGAAAAGTCACAAATAGAATAAAGCAATAGCAATACATAATTCCAATGACCATCTCTTATGTTTCTTTAGAAATCAGGAAGCTTTAGAGCTTGTGAAACTCAGCCCTCATTAACTCTTCAACATCCCCTGTGAAATAGGGGTTCCCACCCACTTTTCAGATGAAGAAACCAGAGCCCAGAGATGGTGGCTTGGTGGTTTTTTTTGTTTTGTTTTTTTGTTTTGTTTTGTTTTGTTTTTTTGATACGGAGTCTTGCTGTGTCGCCTGGGGGGAGTGCAGTGGCAGGATCTCGGCTCACGGCAAGCTCCACCTCCCGGGTTTACGCCATTCTCCTGCCTCAGCCTCCCGAGTAGCTGGGACTACAGGCGCCCCACCACAGCCAGCTAATTTTTTTGTATTTTTAGTAGAGACGGGGTTTCACCATGTTAGCCAGGATGGTCTCCATCTCCTGACATCATGATCCGCCTGCCTCCGCCTCCCAAAGTGCTGGGATTACAGGCGTGAGCCACCGCGCCCGGCCTGAGGGCTTGGGTTTATCATGTCAATTTTGCCCACCTCCCGTCCAGCCTCCTTTTCTCCAGGCCTCCCAGATGGTTACCTCCACAGACCTGCAGTGAGAAGGGAAGCTCCCCTTCCCATCTGGCCAGCTGCCCTGGTGCCTAGCTCAAAGCAGAGAGCCTCCTCCTAGGTCCAGCTTCAGGATCTGATCCTGGCCCCCAGCTCTACCCCACACCATCTCAGGCTGGCCTCGCCGAGTCACATGTGCAGGTGCCCCTCTCCCAATACACCTGTGACCTCCCAGCCTCATACCAAATCTTCGGCTCTGCTGAGACAACTAGCACCTGCGGAAATAGCTGTCACAATGAGCTGGGAAGCTTCCCCAAAACCGGTCCCACATGTGGGGGTTGTTGGACAGTACTGTGGGCAGTACTTCTACTCCCCAACCCTACCGGGCGACTCAGGAGGTCACAGTCTGATGGGGGCCATAAAGGAGAAAGCAATCATTTCACAGGCCTATACCAGAGAGGGGTAGGCCAAGGCTGAGGGACCTTAGTAGAGAGAGGGGAAGGTGGTTAGGAAGGCTTCCTGGAGGAGGTTGCATTTGAGCTGGTATAGAAGGGATGGCAGTCCTTGAACACCCTGAGAGGGAGGAGGGAGGGGGCATTCGTAGCAGGGTCTCTGGCAAAGGGGGAGCCATGAAAGCCTGAGGCAAGGTGGGTTGTAAGCAGAGGTACCTTATCTCTCAGGTTTAAGTCAACCCCAGCAATGAGGAGCATCTCTGCTATGTCCTGCCAGGCGTGCTCTGCAGCCAGGTGAAGGGGCGTCTGCTGCCTCTAGGGGAGAAGCCAAGGGAACAGGTAAGTGAAAAGCACATGCGGTGGCCCGCCACCCTAAGTCAACCCCCACAATCATCCTAGTATATTTCTTCTAGTCTTTTCTTTAATGCAGAATGTTTTTAGTTTGTTGGTTTTACATACATGAGATCATCCTATGTGTACATTTTACATCTTTTTTTTTTACCCCAACATGATACTTTTTGTGTACTATAAACTCTGATAAACACAATTTTTGATAACTCCATAATAGCCTATTTGTGTCTGTGCCATAATTTACCTAACCACTTCCCTATTATTAAATATTGAGGCCATTTTCAAAGTGAAGACTGATAAATAATACTGCAGTTAATATCTCTGTGCTTGAGCTTTTAATATGTTTTTCAAGGCTCAGTTCCCAGCAGTGCTCACACATATCATTTAAAGGTATATGATATATTCTGCCAAACTGCTTTCGACTCCCAGTGGCTCTGTAAGCCATGCCCTTGCTGGTACTGAGAATTATGTGGTTGGTGGTTAGATTGTGGGGACAGGATTTAAAAGGGCTCTTTACTGATCACAGCTTCAGGACTCAGAGGCCTCTTAATTTTTTTTTTTTTTTTTTTTTTTTGAGACGGAGTCTTGCCCTGTCACCCAGGCTGGAGTGCAGTGGCCAGATCTCAGCTCACTGCAAGCTCCACCTCCCAGGTTCACGCCATTCTCCTGCCTCAGCCTCCAGAGTAGCTGGGACTACAGGCGCCCACCACCATGCCCGGCTAATTTTTTGTATTTTTTTTAGTAGAGATGGGGTTTCACTGTGTTAGCCAGGATGGTCTCGATCTCCTGACCTTGTGATCCGCCCATCTTGGCCTCCCAAAGTGCTGGGATTACAGGCAAGAGCCACCGCGCCCAGCCCAGAGGCCTCTTTTTACATAAGGCTGCCTCAGTCACCCCTGCCCTGGGAATTTTCCCTAAGGAAAAAAAGCAATGAAAGGAAAAGGTTGAATGTAAAAAGATATTCACTGCAATTTTTTTTTTTTTTTTTTTTTTTTTGAGACGGAGTCTCGCTCTGTCGCCCAGGCTGGAGTGCAGTGGCCAGATCTCAGCTCACTGCAAGCTCCGTCTCCCGGGTTTACACCATTCTCCTGGCTCAGCCTCCCGAGTAGCTGGGACTACAGGCGCCTGCCACCTCGCCCGGCTAGTTTTTTGTATTTTTTAGTAGAGACGGGGTTTCACCGTGTTAACCAGGATGGTCTCGATCTCCTGACCTTGTGATCCACCCGTCTCGGCCTCCCAAAGTGCTGGGATTACAGGCTTGAGCCACCGCGCCCGGCCTATTCACTGCAATGTTATAGATCATGGCCAAAACTTGGGAACACCCAAAATGTTCAAAAGAGGGGAATGAACAAAATGATATTCCCTTCAACAACTATTTAAATTAACTTTTAAAAGCTAAAAAAAAAAAAAAAAAAGCAATTCCTCAACTCTGGGCCATGCTAGGAGACCACAGCCAAGTCTGCCAGCCTGGGAGGGTTTCCAGAAGCTCCCTGGGGCCCGGAAGGTCTCTGTAGCCACTTACGTTGTCCATGGCATTCAAGTCACTGTCAGAGTTGATGAGGAGCTGGACCAAGGCAGGGAAGTTGTGCATCACAGCGAGGTGCAGAGGAGAGGCACCCTGCTGTGGGAGGAGATACACGGATCAATCGACGAGTCCCTCCCAGGACTGCCCAGCTCCAGGCTGGTGCTGGGGACAGGAGGAGGGAAGGGTATAGTGCTTCTGGGTTTGACCCTTTTAGCTTCTTGGCTGACATGGATGGCCTTAGGCAATCAAGGTCCCAAAGCTTGAATTCCTGGAGCTCCAAACTGATCCTCTAGATGGGTGAGAGTCTGAAGACCCAAGGGTGAGACCCTGCTATGTCAGGAACTCACTATGTGACCTCGGGCAAGTCATTTCCCTTCTCTGCTACTCTTCATCTGGCAAGTGAGGTTTGCCATGGTCCCTCCTAGCAACAATACCTGAAGATTCTCTGACATCTCATTTAATCCACACATCAACCTAGGAAGTATATAGGGATGGTGTTCTTATTAGTATCTTCATCTTACAAACAGAAACACTGAAGTTCAGAAAACTTAAGTCACTTACCCAAGGATACATAGCTAATAGGAACTATGTCTTATTGGACTTTCTACTCCCACTGCGTCCCCACCCCCAGCACCTAGGTACCTAGTACCTGATAACTATTTGTGTAGAAAATGAATGAATGAGAGAGCCAGCTGGAACCAGAAAAGATACCTCACTCCAAGTTCAACTCTCCTTCAACAGTGGAAGACACTATCCTCAATAGTCTCCTGTGGCCCCCTGAGTAAATGACAAAGAGGGGATACTCCCTCCTCTCTAGGTGATATAGTGACACACATACTGTGGAATAATACAAGGCCAATAAAATTGATATTAGAAACTAATACTTATTGTGGAAAACATCTTCATGTATTGAGCTATAAAAGGGTTACAGAACAGAATACACACACACATAAAACAAAAATGCCTATTATTGCCATTACTAATTTAGGCCAGTGGGTATGGAGTGTTGTCAGTATTAGAAAAGAAGATTTGAACAAAAAATTATTTGAGACATGTAATTATATATTTACACAGAGCTTGCACAGTTGCTCTGTCTTACCATGTGATGCCTCCCATCATTTCACAACACAGCAGGAAGCCCCTTACAAGAGGTTAGTACCATGTTCTAGGACTTCCCAGCCTCTAGAACCATGAGCTAAATAAATCTCTATTCTTTATAAGTCACCTAGTCTATGGTATTCAGTTATAGCAACACAAAATGGACTAGGACACCTTTCTCCGCCAAAAATCCTAATGGAATAAAGTTATGTGGAAGACAAAAATACTCTTCAGTAGCATTCTTGTATTGAATGTTTACGAGACATGACATATAATTTTTAAAAAGATATTCTAGTCACAATGACAGCCAAAAAATATAAACTAATTATGAAGGATATAATTAGAAATGAATAAGACAAAGGTAAACCAAAGCTATATAACATCACTTAGGGATATAAAAGAAGACATAAAGAAATGGCAAGGCCAGGCGCGGCGTGGTGGCTCACGCCTGTAATCCCAGCACTTTGGGAGGCCGAGACGGGCGGATCACGAGTTCAGGAGATCGAGACCATCCTGGCTAACACGGTGAAACCCCGTCTCTACTAAAATACAAAAAAAGGCCGGGCGCGGTGGCTCAAGCCTGTAATCCCAGCACTTTGGGAGGCCGAGGCAGGCGGATCACAAGGTCAGGAGATCGAGACCACAGTGAAACCCCGTCTCTACTAAAAATACAAAAAATTAGCCGGGCGCGGTGGCGGGCGCCTGTAGTCCCAGCTACTCAGGAGGCTGAGGCAGGAGAATGGCGGGAACCCGGGAGGCGGAGCTTGCAGTGAGCCGAGATCGCGCCACTGCACTCCAGCCTGGGCAACAGCGTGAGACTCCGTCTCAAAAAAAAAATAATAAATAAATAAAATAAAATAAAATACAAAAAAAATTAGCCGGGCGAGGTGGCGGGCGCCTGTACTCCCAGCTACTCGGGAGGCTGAGGCAGGAGAATGGCATGAACCCGGGAGGCGGGGCTTGCAGTGAGCTGAGATCCGGCCATTGCACTCCAGCCTGGGCAACAGAGCTAGACTCCGTCTCAAAAAAAAAAAAAAAAAAAAAAAGAAATGGCAAGGCCAGGTGTGGTAGCTCACACCCATAATCCCAGTACTTTGGGAGACTAAGGTGGGAGGACCACTTGAGCCCAGGAGTTCGAGATCAGCCTGGATAACATAGTGGGACCCTGTCTCTACAAGAAATTTAAAACAAAATTAGCTGAGCACATTGGTGCACACCTGTAGTCCCAGCTACCTGGGAGGCTGAGGCAGGAGGATTGCTTGAGCCCAAGAGGACGAGGCTGCAGCGAGCCATGATCCTACCACTGCACTCCAACCTGGGCAACAGTGTGAGACCTTATCTCTAAAAAATCTATCTATCTAGGCTGGGTGCATTGGCTCACGCCAGTATTCCCAGCACTTTGGGAGGTGGAGGCGGGCAGATCACGAGGTCAGGAGATCGAGATCGTCCTGGCTAACACGGTGAAACCCCGTCTCTACTTAAAAAAAAATTACAAAAAATTAGCCAGGATTGGTGGCGGGCCCCTATAGTCCCAGCTAGTCAGGAGGCTGAGGCAGGAAAATGGCATGAACCCGGGAGGCGGAGCTTGCAATAATCTGAGATCACGCCACTGCACTCCAGCCTGGGCGACAGAGCGAGACTATGTCTAAAAAAAAAAATCTATCTATCTATCTATCTATCTATCTATCTATCTATCTATCCATCTATCTATCCATCTATCTATCTATCTATCTATCTATCATTCTATCCCCACCGTGCACGGTGGAGACCATCCTCTTACCTAAAGCTCTCTCCCATCTGTCAAATATTTTTGTCATAATTTGTTAATTTTAACCATTCTGAAAAGTAGTATATCATAATGTATTTATCAAAATGTACTATATCTCAAAAAGTAGTATATCATAGTATATCATATTACACTTCCCTAATAGCTAATGCTGTTAAACATCTTTTCATGTGCTTATTTGCCATCTGTATATCCTCTTCAGTGAAATGTCTATTCATGTCTTTTGCCCTTTTTTTTTTTTTTACCTTGAGTTTTGAGAGCTCTTTACATACTCTACACACTAGCCTTTGTAAGACATGTGATTTGCAAATCTTCTATCTTGGTCCGTAGCTTGTTTTTTCATCCTCTTAACAGATCCTTTGCAGAGCAAAATTTTTTAATTTTGATGAGGTCCAATTAATCAAATTTTTGCTCCTATGGATCATGTTTTTGGTGTCAAGTCTAAGAACTCTTTGGCCTAACCCTAGATCCAAAAATTTTCCTCCTTATATATTTTCTAAAAGCTTTGTAGTGTTATATTTAAGTCTGTGATCCATTTTGAGTTAATGTTGTATAAAGTGTGAGGTTTTAGTTGAGGCTCATTTTTTTGCCTGTGGATGTACAGTTGCTTCAGTACCATTTGTTGAAAAGGCTATCAAACCTTCCTCCACTGAATTCCTTTTGCATCTTCAATAAAAATCAGTTGGGCATATTTTCTTCTTTTTTTTTTTTTTTTGAGATGGAGTCTTGCTCTGTCACCCAGGCTGGAGTGCAGTGACATGATCTCGGCTCACTGCAAGCTCTGCCTCCCGGGTTCATGCCATTCTCCTGCCTCAGCCTCCCGAGTATCTGGGACTACAGGCACCTGCCACCACACCTTTACTTTCCGGCACTACAAGATGCTCCAGACTCACCCTATATGTTAGTATTCCCTGCTGTAGTCCTAGACGTAGCCATTTTCCCAAGGAATCCTGGTTCCTTGTAGTAGATAATTTGCACCCTGCTTTGTTCACATAACTGTATCTTTGGGCCCGGCGCGGTGGCTCAAGCCTGTAATCCCAGCACTTTGGGAGGCCGAAACGGGTGGATCACGAGGTCAAGAGATCGAGACCATCCTGGCTAACACGGTGAAACCCCGTCTCTACTAAAAAATACAAAAAACTAGCTGGGCAAGGTGGCGGGCGCCTGTAGTCCCAGCTACTCGGGAGGCTGAGGCAGGAGAACGGCGTGAACCCGGGAGGCGGAGCTTGCAGTGAGCTGAGATCTGGCCACTGCACTCCAGCCTGGGCCACACAGGGAGACTCTGTCTCAAAAAAAAAAAAAAAAAAAAAAAGAACTATATCTTTAAGGTCTTTCCATACAAGTACATTTTTTGAAAACTGTCCTCATTCTTTTTTATTTATTTTTCTTTTTATTTATTTATTTTTTGAGACAGAGTCTTACTCTGTCACCCAGGCTGGAGTACAGTGGCATAATCTTGGCTCACTGCAACCTCTGCTTCCCGGGTTCAAGCAATTCTTCTGCCTCAGCCTCCTGAGTAGCTGGGACTACAGGCGTGCGCCACCACGCCCGGCTAATTTTTTGCACTTAGTAGAGATGGGGTTTCACCATGTTGGCCAGGCTGGTCTCGAACTCATGACCTCATGATCCGCCTGCCTCAGCCTCCCAAAGTGCTGGGATTACAGGCATGAGTCACCACGCTGCCCGGCAGTCCTCATTCTTTTTTATAGTTACACAGTGTTCCATTGCAGGAATGGGCCATAATTTACTACATTGTCTCCTAAACATGGGTTTCAATCTTTTGCTATTACAAATGATACTGCAGCAAAAACCTTGTACATATTATCATTCCATACATGTGGAAGTATGTCTATAGAATAAATTCCTAGATTTGTTGAGTCAAAGGGCACATGTATTTGTATGTTTTGTACATATTGATAAATTGCCCTCTGAACAGATTGTACCAATTTCTACTCCTTCCGGTAATATATGAAGGTGCCTATTTCGCTGTCGCCCAGGCTGGAGTGCAGTGGTGCGATCTCGGCTCACTGCAAGCTCCGCCTCCCGGGTTCACGCCATTCTCCTGCCTCAGCCTCCTGAGTAGCTGGGACTACAGGCGCCCGCCACCACGCCCGGCTAATTTTTGATTTTTTTTTTCTTTTTTGAGACGGAGTCTCGCTCTGTCTCCCAGGCTGTAGTGCAGTGGCGCGATCTCGGCTCACTGCAAGCTCCGCCTCCCAGGTTCACGCCATTCTCCTGCCTCAGCCTCCCAAGTAGCTAGGACTACAGGCACCTGCCACCTTGCCCAGCGAGTTTTTTTGTATTTTTTAGTAGAGACGGGGTTTCACCGTGTTAGCCAGGATGGTCTCAATCTCCTGACCTCATGATCGGCCCGCCTCGGCCTCCCAAAGTGCTGGGATTACAGGCTTGAGCCACCGTGCCCGGCCAATTTTTGATATTTTTTAGTAGAGACGGGGTTTCACTGAGTTAGCCAGGATGGTCTCAATCTCCTGACCTCGTGATCCACCTGCCTCGGCCTCCCAAAGTGCTGGGATTACAGGCATGAGCCACCGCGCCCGGCCTGCATTTCTCTTAGGAATCCTCTGTGTTTCCTTTTCTACCAAATTTCTCTTCATAACCTTTGGCCATTTTTCTCTTGTGTTGTTTTTTAACTTTGTAATGATTTGTGGGACTTTTTTTTTATTTTAATTTTTTTTAGAGATAAGGTCTCACTGTGTTACCCAGGCTGGAGTGCAGTGGTGTGATCACAACTCACTGCAGCCTCAACCTCCTCGGCTCAAGTGATCCTTCAACTTCAGCCCCCAGAGGATCTGGGACTATAAGTAGGTACCCACCACCACACCTGGCTGATTTTTAAATGTTTTGTAGATATGGGGTCTTACTATGCTGCCCAGGCTGGTCTCGAACTCCTGGACTCAAGCAATCCTCCCACCTCAGCCTTCCAAAGTGTTGGGATTACAGGTGTGAGCCACTGCACCTGGCAACACCTTCACTTGTTATGAATGTGTCTTTTGACAGTGTTACTACCAGCAAGTTACTTTTGGTATTAAAAACGCAAATACAACAAATAAAAGTGACACAATTAAATAAATAAATAGGCAGCGAAAACAGCTGAAATGAAAAGGAAAACAACATACTTAATGTGGGTAACAGGAAAACTTCATAGTTTGACCACTGGGCTGGCATCAGGATTCTGGTGTCTTGATGGGCAGAAAAAAGTAAGCATTTAGCCTGAATTCTTTCTAGCTGGAGGTGATACTCTTTACACAGGGAAAACTGGGAGGGCATTAAAAAAAAGTCCTTGTTTTACTAGGGCTTTGGAATCAAGGATGCCTTTCTTCTCTATATTCCAATGAATTGTGTAATACTGTTTCTATAATAAGTTTAAATATAGTACTTGTTTTAGTTATAAGAAATGATCCCTTTCTGATATAAACCATAGATGTTTCCTTGTTTATATAATAGGAATAATAATGGTACTTACAGGTAAGGAAACGGGCCCAAAAAGGTCAAAGTAGCTTGCGCAAGGTTATTCAGTTTGTAGTGCCAGCATACAAAGCCAGGCCTAACACCAAAGCCTGTCATTTTTAAATTTTAATTATTTAATTCAGGTATCCATCTGTTTTAATTATTGTCAACTTGCCTTCTAGAAAGGTGGTTGCCATTTGAAACTCCCACTACTTTTTTTTTTTTTTTTTTTTTTTTGAGACAGTCTCACTCTGTTGCCCAGGCTGGAGTACAGTGGAGCGATCTCAGCTCACTGCAACTTCTGCCTCCCAGGTTCAAGTGATTCTCGCGCCTCAGCCTCCCAAGTAGCTGGGATTACAGGGATACACCACTATGCCTGACTAATTTTCTTTCTTTCTTTCTTTCTTTTTTTGAGGCAGAGTCGTGCTCTGTCGCCCAGGCTGGAGTGCAGCAGCACAATCTCGGCTCACTGCAAGCTCCACTTCCTGGGTTCACACCATTCTCCTGCCTCAGCCTCCCGAGTAGCTGGGACTACTGGCGCCCACCACCACGCTCAGCTAATTTTTTTGTATTTTTAGTAAAGATGGGGTTTCACCATGTTAGCCAGGATGGTCTTGATCTCCTGACTTCGTGACCACCCGCCTTGGCCTCCCAAGATGCTGGGATTACAGGCATAAGCCATCACGCCCGGCCTTTTTGTTTGTTTGTTTTTGTTTTTTTAAGATGGAGTCTCACTTTGTCGCCCAGGCTGGAGTGCAGTGGTGTGATCTCGGCTCACTGCAAGCTCTGCCTCCTGGGTTCAAGTGATTCTCCTGCCTCAGCCTCCCAAGTAGCTGGGACTACAGGTGCCTACCACCACGCCTGGCTAATTTTTTGTATTTTTATTTGTTTTTTTTTTGGTTTTTTTTTTTTTTTGAGACGGAGTCTCGCTTTGTCATCCAGGCTGGAGTGCAGTGGCACCATCTCTGCTCACTGCAAGCTCCGCCTCCTGGGTTCACGCCATTCTCCTGCCTCAGCCTCCCAAGAAGCTGGGACTACAGGCATGCACCACCACGCCCGGCTAATTTTTTGTATTTTTAGTAGAGATGGGGTTTCACCGTGTTAGCCAGGATGGTCTCGATCTCCTGACCTCATGATCCGCCCGCCTCGGCCTCCCAAAGTGCTGGGATTACAGGCGTGAGCCGCCGCGCCTGGCAATTTTTTGTATTTTTAGTAGAGACAGGGTTTCACCATGTTAGCCAGGATGATCTTGATCTACTGACCTCATGATCTGCCAGCCTTGGCCTCCAAAAGTGCTGGGATTACAGATGTGAGCCACCGCACCCAGCCACGCCTGGCTAATTTTCTATATTTTTTGTAGAGATGGGGTTTCGCCATGTTGCCCAGGCTGGTCTCGAACTCCCAGCCTCAAGCAATCTGCTCACCTTGGCCTCCCAAAGTGCTGGGATTACAGGCTCATGCCACCATGCCCAGCCAATTTTTTTTTTTTTTTTTTTTGAGACAGAATCTTACTCTGTTGCCCAGGCTGGAGTACAGTGGTGTGATCATGGCCCACTGTGGCCTCAACCTCCTGGGCTCAAGCAGTCCTCTTGCCTCAGCCTCCCGAATAGCTAGGACTACATGTGTATACCACCACGACCAGCCAGTTTTTCAAAAAAAAATTTGTAGAGATGGGATCTCCCTAGATTACCCAGGCTGGTCTTGAAGTCCTGAGCTCAAGCAATACTCTAGCCTCAGCCTCCCATAGTGCTGGGATTACAGGTGTGAAGCACTGCACTCCCAAAGTCTGTGTTTTAACCAAAAGATTATATGGTTCCTGTGTGTGGACCAAATGTATAACAGGAAAAAGATTAACAATTAAGTGGACAGATAGGCAACATAAAAGATTAATAGTAAAACCCAATGCCTAGGTTTGGCACAGTGACTCATGCCTGTAATCCCAGCACTTTGGGAGGCTGAGGCAGGCGAATCACTTGAGTCAGGAGTTCATGACCAGCCTGGCCAACGTGGTGAAACCCCATGTATTTTTCTACCAAAAATACAAAAAAAATTAGCCAGGCATGGTGGTGTGTGCCTCTAGTTCCAGCTGCTATTCAGGAGGCTGAGGCAGGAGAATTGCTTGAACCTGGGAGGCAGAGGCTGCAGTGAGCCAAGATTGCACCACTGCACTCCAGCCAGGGCAACAGAGCAAGACTCCGTCAAAAAAAAAAAAAACAAAAACAAAACAAACAAAAAAAAACGCCCCAATGCATAAATGAGCAGAGAACAGGAGCTGATAATTCAGTTCAGAGGAATTGCAAGCTTGGTTTCTAATCCTATTACAGCCACAACAGTATTTCACTCTCCTAAGTGCTGCCAGCTCCCCTACTCCTGGTCCACACCCCAACCCCAAGGGTCTGATGTTCCCGTTTCTCCTTGTGCTTCATTAGTGTGCTCATGGAAGGCTTTGCAATGGAGACCCCCTTCAACCCTCGCACCCACGCTTACATGATCAGCCACGTTGGTGCAGCCTCCTGCATGGATGAGGACCCGAGACACATCCTCCGAGCCACTGAGGGCTGCATAGTGAAGGCAGCTTAGGTTTTTCTAGAAGGAAACAGGCATCAATGCAATATCACAAGGACCACTCCTACTGAGGTTTGCAAAGCTCTTTGAGATTCATTTTTCCATCTGAGTGTTACAACACCGCTGGGAGTATTATCCCCATTAAACTGAGGCTGGAGAAATCAATGACTTTCCCAGGCCTGGTGACCAGTAAAAGGAACTCACTATGGTCTCAGTCTTTTCCTCACCTCCTATCACAAATGCAAGAATGTAGATCAAAGCCTGCCCAAGTCTATGACTGGTAAAGACATGCAGTCGATTGACTCTAAGGAGGTGGTTTTCTTTTTTTTCCCCAAGACAGAGTCTCACTCTGTCACCCAGGCTGGAGTACAGTGGCACAATCTCGGCTCACTGCAACCTCCACCTCCCAGGTTGAAGCAATTCTCCTACCTCAGCCTCCCGAGTAGCTGGGATTACAGGCACCCGCCACCACGCCCAGCTAATTTTTGTACTTTTAGTGGAGACGGGGTTTCACCATGTTAGCCAGGCTGGTCTTGAACTCCTGATCTTGTGATTCACTGGTCTCGGCCTCCCAAAGTGCTGGGATTACAGGCGTGAGCCACCACGCCTGGCCAGGAGGTGGTTTTTAAAGAGGAAGACAAATAAGATTTGCCAATACAGTGCAAACTCCACCCAGCATGCACTGCCCAACACAAGCTGGTCTTGGTGCATCCAAACAGGATCCTGGCAGGGCCAGAATGGAGGCTTGGTCTCAGTGGGCCTCAAAGTGCTCTCTTTCAGTCAGAGCCCAGCCCAGCCCAATGATCACCTTGCACAAGGCACACACCAGACAGGCCCCACTAGGGTGACCCACTGTCTCAGTTTGCCCAGGATTGAGGAGTTCTTGAGATGTGGGACTTTCCATTTTAAAATCAGGACAGTATGGGGCAAACTAGGACTAGCTAGCCACCCTGCTAAAGTCCCAACTGAGTGAGTACCTGTGGTGTGTGGGACTCAGTCCATCTCCCAGTGGGAAATGCAATCACCGTGGGCTTGGCACCTCCTCCGAGACCCTGCAGCATGACATTCTGGGAGGGGTGGGAGTGTTGAAATGGAATGTGGCCTCTACCTGAAACCGCAAGCTGAGGCTGAAGCCCAAGTCCTGGCATGATGAGCAGCTCCAGCCCACCACCCAGTGGCCACCCAGCTGGGTGCAACCTTCCCAGTCTCTCTTTTTTTTTTTTTTCTTGAGACAGGGTCTCACTCTGTCGCCCAGGTTGGAGTACAGTGGTGCAATCATAGCTCACTGCAGCCTCAAACTCCCAGGCTCAAGCAATCTTCCAGCTTTGGCCTCCCAGAGTGCTGCGTTACAAGCATGAGCCACCTTGCCCAGCCTTTTTTTTTCAAAGCCAGTCAAATTAAGCAGTGGGGAAATAAATATTTTTTAGCATAACATTTTAATTCTCTGTTTTTGAACTGCCTGTGTATTTTTGCTATTATTTATATTGTATTATTTATTATTAATATTTTTGCTATACTATTGACATTTAGAACAAAGCAAGAATTCCAGAACCTGAAGCCATTCAACCAGCCAAAAAGGTTATTTGTCACTGATACAAAAATAAAAAGCAGGCTGGGCGCGGTGGCTCATGCCTGTAATCCCTGCACTTTGGGAGGCTGAGGCGGGCGGATCACGAGGTCAGGAGATCGAGACTATCCTGGCTAACACGGTGTAACCCCGTCTCTACTAAAATACAAAAAATTAGCCGGGCGTGGTGGCGGGCGCCTGTAGTCCCAGCTACTCGGGAGGCTGAGGCAGGAGAATGGTGCGAACCTGGGAGGCCGAGCTTGCAGTGAGCCGAGATCGTGCCACTGCACTCCAGCCTGGGCGACAGAGTGAAGACTCCGCCTCAAAAAAATAAATTAATTAAAATTTAAAAAAATAAAAAGTAAAGCAAAAACACCAACTCACTACCTAAAGAAAGGCCACAACCCCGCTTTCCAGGTCATAGAGGAGAATTTCTACTGGCAGAATTGATGAGTACAATGGGGAGAAAGAGAAGAGGTTCATCCAGGGCCACATCCCAAGCCCCAGCTCTGTCAGGGGAAAGCTTCGTCAGTGGGTGGGAGCTCTGGAGTCAGGGGAACAGGCTTTTGAGACTCAACTTTGCCTTGTACTAGCTTGTGACCCTGTGAAAGTGCCCTCAAAGCTCCAGTTTTCTCATCTGCAAAATGGGTGGAATTTTTCTTTTTTTTTTTTTTTTTGAGACGGAGTCTCGCTCTGTCGCCCAGGCTGGAGTGCAGTGGCTGGATCTCAGCTCACTGCAAGCTCTGCCTCCCGGGTTTACGCCATTCTCCTGCCTCAGCCTCCCGAGTAGCTGGGACTACAGGCGCCTGCCACCTCGCCCGGCTAGTTTTTTGTATTTTTAGTAGAGACGGGGTTTCACCATGTTAGCCAGGATGGTCTCAATCTCCTGACCTTGTGATCCGCCCATCTCGGCCTCCCAAAGTGCTGGGATTACAGGCTTGAGCCACCGTGCCCGGCCGGGTGGAATTTTTCTGAGGTAACAGTTAGGAAGGGGCTTTGTGAACTATCAAGAGCTCAACAAATGGAAGACACTAACAGGGCCAGGTGCAATGGCTCCCACCTATAATCCCAGCACTTTGGAAGGCTGAGGCGGGCGGATCACTTGAGGTCAGGGGTTCAAGACCAGCCTGGCCAACATGGTGAAACCCTGTCTCTACCAAAAAAATAAAAAACTAGCCAGGCGTGGTGGTACACACCTATAGTCCCAGCTACTTGGGAGGCTGAGGCAGGAAAACTGCTTGAACCCAGGAGGCGGAGGTTGCAGTGAGCCAAGATCACACCATTGCACTCCAGCCTGGGTGACAGAGTAAGACCCATCTCAAAAGAAAAACCAAAAAAATACTAACAGGTGTTGAGGTGTTGGGCCCTATTATGTCCTGGGCACTGTGTTAGATATTTAATCCTCACAATAATGTAAAAAAGTAAATGTCATCCCACTTTATAATTGGGAAACAAGGCTCAGAGAGGTTAAGTAACCTGCTCCGGGTCACAGGGCTCAGCAGTGGAGAAGCCAAGATCAGAACCTGGCCTGCTGCCTCGAAGCCTCTATTCACTCAGGGTTCAGGAATCACTGTGGCCATTACTGCCGACACGGCTATGGCTCAGCAGGCAAGAGCAGACCGCAGTCTTGGGAGGGCCTGGCTACCTGGGTGAGCGCATTCACGGTGCTCCCAGCCCTGAGGAGGAGCCGCACACAGTGAGGGTGGGTCCCTCCAGCAGCTGCATGCAGGGCAGTCAGACCTTCCTGCAACACACAAGGAGAGCAATGAGGATGGTGGGGAGGCCCACCCAAGTGACCCCCAATCCCACTGTGAGAGGACGCCCCTTGTGCCTTGGCCCCAGGGCCCCTTGAGCTCTCCACTGCCCTGCCCCTGGGAAAAATGAGCTTTCTTGTTTGTGATCCCATGAGCCCCACCCCTGAAGTCCTCACTTTGTGGAGCACACACATGGCATAGCCACTCCTGGCTCCACATCTCTGCTCACGTTCTGCCCCTCCCGCTCTGTCTGTTTCCTCCTACTCCAGCAAGCCCTCCCTCACCATCCTGTCCATGGCGACGTCTCCCTTCTTTGAACACACACTCTGTGTCTCACTTATTTGGTGATCCGTCCTGCCAAGTGCCACCATTAAGCCTGGAGTTCAGTGCTGCTGCTTGTCTTTCCCTGGTGGGCTCTCAGTTTGAGATCATGCCCTCAGCCTCCTGGCTTTAGACTGCACCATGGATTGGTGGGGGTTCCTCGAAGGCAGACAGCAAGCAAGGGTCATGCATCTCGCCATCCCCAAGGTGGTGACTCACCGCATTCTGCTCCTCCAGGTCCAGCCCGATATCCACAAGTCGCTGCAGCACAGCCATATGGCCGCGACCAGCAGCCAGATGAAGGGCCGTGTTCCCCTCCTGCAGGAAAAAGGGCTCCTGAGAGGCCAGCAGACCAGAGAGCCCCAGAATCACAGACCTGTGATGAGCTGCAGCCATGCACACTGGGTCAGTGCCACCCTGCTCCTGACAGCTGTGCCAAAAACTACAACCAGGGGCAGATTGCAGGGCCAAGCCCTGGTCTTTCTTTCCTTATACATCAAGCAGGCACATTGCTTAAAAATTAAACAAAACCAATTCTACTTTCCACATGCCCATCTGAAGCCAGTCCCTCCTCGGGTCCCCCAAATCCATCTCCTCTCACTGCTCAAGGCCCCAGCAACTTTCCCCTGAACTCAGGCTGTTCCAGGCAGCTGCTTGGTCCAGTCACCTGCCTCCCTCAAGTCTCTGTGTGAGACGTTAGTTTCTTATTGAGTAGCGTGGCCTGCCCAGGCCACACTCTGAAACTGCAAACCCCACCTCTGTCGTCCTGAGCCTATTTTCCTGCCCTGCTTTTCCTCTCCCCACTGCACAGATCGCCTTGCCAACACACTCTGTCAGTGGCTGTGTGCTTAGTGTTTATCGTCTGACTCTTTTTTCTTTATTATTTTACTTTAAGTTCTGGGATACATGTGCAGAATGTGCAGATTTGTTACATAGTTAATGTGTGCCATGGTGGTTTGCTGCACCTATCAACCCGTCACCTAGGTATTAAGCCCTGCATGCATTAGCAATTTATCCTGATGCTCTTCCTCCCCTCGCCCCCCAAACCAGGCCCCGGTGTGCGTTGTCCCCCTCCCTGTGTCCATGTGGTTCTCATTGTTCAGCTCCCACTCATGAGTGAGAACATGCAGTGTTTGGTTTTCTGTTCCTGTGATAGTTTGCTGAGAATGATGGTTTCCAGTTTCATCCAAGTCCCTGCAAAGGACATGATCTCATTCCTTTTTTTTTTTTTTTTGAGACGGAGTCATGCTCTGTCGCCCAGGCTGGAGTGCAGTGGCCGGATCTCAGCTCACTGCAAGCTCCGCCTCCCGGGTACACGCCATTCTCCTGCCTCAGCCTCCCAAGTAGCTGGGACTACAGGCGCCCGCCACTTTGCCCGGCTAGTTTTTTGTATTTTTTAGTAGAGACGGGGTTTCACCGTGTTAGCCAGGATGGTCTTGATCTCCTGACCTCGTGATCCGCCCGTCTCGGCCTCCCAAAGTGCTGGGATTACAGGCTTGAGCCACCGCGCCTGGCCGATCTCATTCCTTTTTATGGCTGCATAGTATTCCATGGTGTATATGTGCCACATTTTCTTTATCCAGTCTATCACTGATGGGCATTTGGATTCGTTCCACGTGTCTGACCCTTGTTGCTGGAACATAAGCACCACAGGGGCGTCTATTTTGTTTTCTGAAGTTTCCTTAAGTGCCTAGAATAGGGCCTGGGGCACATGGCCAACACTCAGTAGATGTTTGTTCAATGAGTCAATAATGTAGGAGGGTCTTCAGGGGATCATGTGGAGAGCCTGACATGTGTCCCTGGAACTTGAAGGCCAGAGGACTGGTAGTTGCTTTGCACTTGGAAAGTCTAAAGGTGACAGTGACATAGCCAAGAGAAGCAGCTGCATTGGGCAGGGCAGAGGGTGCAACGTACTCTGTATTTGAAGTGGCCCCTGCTGAGGTCAGCCTGCTTGGGGTTGTCCTTTAAAGGGATCTCCCTGCCGGGCATGGTGCCTCACATCTGTAATCCCAGCACTTTGGGAGGCTGAGGTGGGCAGATAGCTTGAGCCCAGGAATTCCAGTCTGGGCAATATAGTGAGACTCCATCTCTACAAAAAATACAAAAATTAGCCAGATGTGGTGGTGCGTGCCTGTAGTCCCAGATACTGGAGAGACTGAGGCAGGAGGATTGCTTGAGCATGGGAAGTTAAGGCTGCAATGAGCTGTGATTACGCCACTACACTCCAGCCTGGGCAACAGAGTAAGATATTGTCTCAAAAAAAAAAAAATTCAGCTAAAAATAATAAAATTGTAAAGTAATTTTAAAAAGCCCCCAACAACTTTGTTTTCCTCTCCTTGCCAGCTTCTCTGCAGCCTGTAGCCTGTCGGCTGGCTGCTGCAAGCCAGGACAAGCAGTGGGAAACGCAGTCACAGTGTGAAATCTCTGTGTTCAGAGACACGCAGGAAGCAGGTGAACTGTGAAAGGCCAACACATGCCCCCAGTTAACGGGGTGTAGAGGCAATGGCGGGGCTTTCTTCTTCCTTCTGGGTTATAAATATCCATATTCTGGCATTTGAAGCTGCAGGTGGCACACATGGATGCCTGACAGGCGCTCACACTTTCCTGGGCAGGGCAGGGGGCTCAGAGGCAGGACAGCTGGGCAGAAGGCAGCCTTGGCGTGGGCCTGGGGTCCTCTCCCCTCCACCTTGGGGACGTCCAGCATCTCCGCCTCTGTGAGGCCTTGACAGCAACACTTCACCCTTCCAAGTGGAGTTAGTCGCTCTCTCTGGGCTCTCAAAGCCTCCCTAGCATTCTAGAGCACACGTGGAGTGACCTGTGTTGTCATTGACTCTAAGAGGTCTATCCCCTTAGCAGGCATTGAAAAACTTATTGTGCCCCCTCCCCAGATGAAACTGAAAATGAAAACACTCCTATTCTGAAAACACAAAACTTAACAGGGGTATGCAATTTTAAAAGCTTCTTTGCAGAATTTCTGATTGCAAGATTCTGGAGAAGTTCATCAAAGCTGTATGTTCTCTTTCTCTGTTCTTGATGCTCATGCTCTCCTGGGGCCCTGAGGTGTGATCATTTTGCCTCTTGGGTTAGCCAGTCCTGGCAGGTGCTGCCCTCCCCATTCTCTGTATGCCCAGTTCCTGGCCCAGTGCCTTGCTCAACCACCTGCTCAACCCAAAAGGATGAGTATGGATGGACTCAGTGCAGAACCCAAGGGGGTCCAACCCAGGAGGCAGCCTGGTAAGGGGAGGAGCACAGCTTTATGCATTAGGATGCTGCTTCCAAATCCAGCTCTACCTGTGTCTTGCTGTGCGACCTTGGCTAAGGCATCTCCCTCTCTGGGCGTCAGTTTCCACAGCTGTAAAACGAGAAGGCTGAATTCAGACGCCTTCCAGTTCCAAGACCCGGCAGTGGATTTGTGTGTGAGCTCTCTATCACTTCGGTATACACAGAACTCCCTCTATCCTGGCCAAGCACATTAACCAGAAGATTAATAATGGAGTTAATCTCTTTGTTGGAGGCATCATTTAGAATTTGCTGTAACAGGCCGGGCGTGGTGGCTCACGCCTGTAATCCCAGCACTTTGGGAGGCCAAGGTGGGCGGGTCACGAGGTCAGGAGATCAAGACCATCCTGGCCAACACGGTGAAACCCCATCTCTACTGAAAATACAAAAAAATTAGCCAGACATGGTGGCGGACACCTATAGTCCCAGCTACTAGGGAGGCTGAGGTAGGAAAATGGCATGAACCCGGGAGGCGGAAGTTGCAGTGAGCCAAGATGGCACCACTGCACTCCAGCCTGGGCAACAGTGTGAGACTCTGCCTCAAAAAAAAAAAAAGAATTTCTAATGATTCGCAAGGGTCCAATGATAAGAGTCATTTATAGGGTAGACCCTCCGGTCCCCATCACTTGCCCCTTCTCAGATTAGTGAAATCCTGCATATAAACCCTGAATGATATGCTCCCTCCTCCATGCTCCCATCCTATTCCTGCCATAACCATAGCAGAGCAGTTGTGTGGCTAGCACCCCCTAACACTTCCCCACATCTGCCAACAACAGACAACCCCAGTAGATTACAGCCCTGCTCAACGCACTCCAGGCAGCACTACCAACCACCCAGATCTGCCACCCTGGCCAGCCACGTCAGATCAGAAATCCTTACTATGACCGTGGCACTGAGTTCCTCGAGTAAGAAACGGTGTCTTGGGCATCTTTTTGCCACCAACCTGTAGCATAGGGCTGGCCCATAACGCATGCTAGTGAAGGGCCTGCTGGATGAACACTAAATACGCTCTCGTCTTTGGGCCACATGGCCCTCCAGTACAATGGGAGTCAGACGTGGACACAGGTGAGGAGCCAGAGCCTGGAAGCTGGCAAGTTTTGCACCCTGGTCAGGATCCCAGAGCCTCACGGACACAGTACCTTGTCTTTGACACTGTGGTCACAGCCAGAGCCCACGAGGAAATCCAGAGCATCCAGCTGCCCGTGCTCAGCTGCCCGGTGAAACGCCGTCCTCCCCAGCTGGCCAGGAGGAGAAGTGGTGTGAGCCTTCCTCACTCTGTCAGTGGGCATACCTGCCTCTGCCCACCTGGCCTCTGTTTCCCAACCACTCTGGCTTTGCAGTGGCCTCTCCTGCCCCAGACACTGTCCTCTCCACTTGCCTCCCCACACCCTGCCTGGAAAGCCCAGACCCAACTTCCCAACGAGAGCCACTTGCTGGGGTCCCTCCCTGGCCAGTCCTTAGGTGGCTCCTTGCTGCCTAATGAATAAACAGATTCTTGAGGATGGGGGTTGAGATCTCCAGAGGGACCTCCAACCACCCATCAGACCTTCCCTCCTAAGATTCCAGCCCCTCAGAACTCACACTAGAGCCCTTTGCTGTCCCTAAAGCTCCCACAAGCCTCGCTCTTCCATTTGGTGCCCCTTCCAACCCCTGATTTCCATTCTTACCCACAAATCCAGTTTATTTACCAAATGCCACCTCCTCCAGGAAGCAGAAGCAATGGCTTGCTTTTCTAACCCACCTAGTCCTTGATCAGGGCCTCTCTGCGGCAACTGACTGTGTTCTGCTTGTATTCTGCTCGTTTGTGCCCCAACACCTCTTCCCAACCAGCGGCTCCCCAGGCCAGGTGCAATATGCCCACAGATCAAAGGATGCACCCAAGGAATGTGGTAAGCTCCGTGGGCAAGAGTGGCCCCAGGAGCCCCCCGCCCAATGGGAATGATAAGTAGCCCTGAGGCACTCTCACCTTGTCTACGTGGTCCAGGGCCACATCCTCCAGGTCCTCCATTATGAACGCCAGCACAGGCACGTGGCCTTTTTGGGCTGCGCAGTGCAGTAAGGTCAGGCCATCCTGGAAACAAGTGCAGGAAGGTCCCTGCAGTCTGCGAAGGGAGGCCCTTTTCACATGCTGCCAGTCTCCCAGACAGCGAGTGTTTGGGACCCAGAACACAGCCTCCCCGTGGACACAACACTATAAATGATGAACGGACCCCAGGGATAACCCACTCTGCTGCCCACTCAGCCTCAGAGGGGCTGGCAGGAGTCAGGATGCCAAAGTTCAAATCCCAGCTCCAGCACCCCTCAGCTCCAGAGTCTTGGGCCAGTTACCTCCACCTCTCTGAGCCTCCATTTTCACATAGGACAAACTAGCATCATAATCCCTGACCACCTCAGTGGGTGGTTGAGAGGACTGGACCTACAGGAAAAGTATTTTATCAACTAAAAATTAATTCAAACATGTATGATTGGGGCCGGGCGCGGTGGCTCAAGCCTGTAATCCCAGCACTTTGGGAGGCCGAGACGGGCGGATCACGAGGTCAGGAGATCGAGACCATCCTGGCTAACCCGGTGAAACCCCGTCTCTAGTAAAAAATACAAAAAAATAGCCGGGCGAGGTGGCGGGTGCCTGTAGTCCCAGCTACTCGGGAGGCTGAGGCAGGAGAATGGCGTAAACCCGGGAGGCAGAGCTTGCAGTGAGCCGAGATCCGGCCACTGCACTCCAGTCTCGGCGACAGAGCAAGACTCCGTCTCAAAAAAAAAAAAAAAAAAAAAAAAACCATGTATGATGAGGTCATATAGCACTAGTAGCCTCCAGAATAATTAAGAAGGTTCTAGGCATCTGCCTCCCTTGATACAGCTGCTAAAGAAGAAGCAGGTGACTAAGTGACCAGTGTATGTCACTAGGAAGTGACCTCCTCACCTTCTAGGGCAGATTAAGAGCAGATGTGGTCTGCATGGAGTAGAGGGAAGTGGCCTGGGTTGAGGGTGGACAGGGCCTAGAAGCAAAAGGAGGGAGGCTTGAAAATACTATATTTATGCCCCAGGGCTTCTACTTCTGCCTTGCATTAAGGTCAGATTATTTGAAGTCCTGTTTGCAACCCAACAGTGAGTCATAAAAATCAGTAGAACAGTGTTTTACATCTTGACAGTGGTCAAATCTCAGTGAGTATAAACTTTCAATGTGTGTATTTCTTTTCTTTTTTTTTTTTTTTTTTTTGAGTCAGAGTCTCGCCCTGTCTCCCAGGCTAGAGTGCAGTGGCACAATCTCGGCTCACTGCCTCCTGGGTTCAAGCAATTCTCCTGCCTCAGCCTCCCGAGGAGCTGGGATTACAGGCACCCTCCAGCACACCCAGTTAATTTTTTGTATTTTTAGTAGATATGGGGTTTCGCCATGTTGCCTAGGCTGGTTTCGAACTCCTGAACTCAGGCAATCCGCCCACCTCGGCCTCCCAAAGGGCTGGGATTTCAGGCATGAGCCACCATGCCCGGCCCAATGTGTGTATTTCATGTTGGCATCATGGACCCCTTGATATGAAGGGATGAGAAGGGCACTTCCCTCTTGTGTTCTTCCCAAATTCCATAGCCCTGGACTGATGATTTTCATGAGAAAAACATAAGACAAACCCAAATTGAAGGGCATTCCACAAAATACTTGACTACTACTCTCCAAAAGGGTTAAGGTCACGGAAAACAAGGAAAAACTAAGAAATCATCACAAGATTCGAAGAGACTAAGAAGACAAAATGACTAAAGCATTGTAGAATATTAATGGAAAAACTGCTGAAATCTTATTATAGTCTATAGTTTAGTAAAACTGTAACTATCACCAGTAGAGATATGTAAACAGCAGGGAAAGGAAAAAGCTTCAGGGCAGAAGCAGGACGGGGCCTGTGGCATCTACAGGTGGGATGAATCCCTTTGGGGAAGACCTTGAACGAGAGATTGAAAGGAAGAGTGGGGTCTATCATTTGCAAAGCTGGCTGCATCTATTCCTCCTGCCCTTGGAGGCACACCCCAGGATCGTGCCACTCTTCTCACCGAGAATCTACACTGGTCCTGTGACGGGCTTTTGAATGCAATGGAGGTGATACCACGTGGCTTTCCAGCCTTGGCCTCTAGAGCCCTTGCCAGTTCTGCTCTGGATCTTTTGCTGCCCTGAGGCAGACAGGTAAGGAAGTCTATGCTGGACTCCCTAAGGATCAGTGGCCACCTGGAGAAACTAGCCGCACCATCCCAGACATTCCAACCCTTCCTGCAGAGGCTCCAGACATGTGAGTGAGACCCTTCAGGGCCAGCCAGCCCCCAGCCCACTCACCTGCTGACTGCAGCCTTGCAGGTGAGCCCAGGCAAAGCCACAGGAACTACCCGCCAACCACAGAATTGTGGAAAATAATATATCATTACTTTCAGATTCATTACTTTTAAATTTTAGAGTGATTTGTTGCCAAAACCAGAAAATGAATATAGAGGGGATCTGCTTAACTAGAAGAGTCCATGACTCAGAACCTCACCCTCCACATACACCCAAGACCCTGCCTTCCTCATTCTAGAACATGGAGGCTCATTCACAACTCTGTTTATAGTATACTACATCAAGACAACACTGGATTCCCCAGGGCCACTGAGCCCTTCCAAGGCCAAGCCAGGCCAGGCCAGCAGGACCAGACAGCAGAACCCTGAGCTTGAACCTGGGTGTATTCACAGGGTACCCTCCTGCTGGCCCCTCCCTCCCACACTCTGGCTCAGATCTTGTGACCCACCACATAGGGACATGGTTCTCTGGGATGGATTTTCCAACCCAAATGCTTTCAGGCACTCCCACCACTGCCAACAGGATCCTAACAATGACATGAGACAGACCTCTTACATGCCACGACCCTTTTACATCTGGTGAAGCCTATAGACCCCTTCTCAGAATAACATTTACTTAAATGCAAAAAAAAAAATTATACAGGAAAAAATATTTAATCAAATAAACAGGCTTACAATGGTGTATTCGTTTTCTATTGCTGCTATAACAAATTACCATCGCTTCATGGTGTAAAACAGCACAGATTTATTATTTTACAATACTGAAGTTCAGAAGTCTAAATTGGGTTGGCAATGCTGTGTTTCTTCTGGAAGCTCTTGGGGAAAACCCATTTCCTGTCCTTTTCCAGCTTCTAGAAGCTGACCAAATTCCTTGGCTAGTGGCTCGCATCACTCCACCCCTGCCTCCTTCATCACACCTCACACACATCGCATCACACCCAACAAATTCCTATTGGCGTGTTAGGTTCTGGGGGTTCAGAGGTTCTAGGAATTAGGATATGGACATCTTTGAAGTGACATTATTCTGCCTACCATAAAAGGAAACCAATTATATTGAAATTAAGTTATCAAAATATTACAAACCAAGTTTTCAATCTAGTAACACATGTGCTTCCTTACTGACCTGTTAAACAACAAGATCTACTGAAGGGTCTAATCACTGCCGTAATTTCAATGTAATGATAAATGTAAGGAGTATTTTAAGATAACTGCAAAAACTTTCATGTGATATGAAAATAGCTACATTTTCTATTAGTGACAAAGTCACAAGTACTAATATTACCTACATTCAACGTTGAAAAAAATGCTAATTAGTTGGGCGTGGTGGCACGTGCCTATAGTCCCAGCTACTCTGGAGGCTGAGGCAGGAGAATTGCTTGAACCCAGGAGGCGGAGGTTGCAATGAGCTGAGATCGCGCCACTACACTCCAGCTTGGGTGACTGAGCAAGACTCCATCTCAAAAAAAAAAAAAAAGAAAGAAAGAAAAAAAATGCTAAATTTTCAAGAAGTTAGCCAAAATAAATATGCACTTTTTTCCAATCCAAGTTCATAGGTCCTCTGAATTTTCTCCAAGAACCCATGTGAGAACTCCTGGCTGAGGGATTTGGCCCAGAAATGTTTGCATTTTCCTAAGGGCAACTGACACCCTAAAAGGTGAGACACCGGCGGAGGGATTCCAGGCACTCTCACTTGCTGAGGCCCTGCTCCCTCAAACCACAGTGCAGGCTGATAGAGTAACTCGCCCACCATACCACACTTGGTAAATGATGCTTTGCTCCTTTCACCCCACCACACTGAGCACAATGGGTACGGGGCCTGGCAGGAGGGTGGAGGAGACCTCACCTCCTTCTCATTTAATTTTCCTAACTACCCTCTGAGGGAGTTACTTTGATTTCTCTCCTACAAACAAGGAGGCCAGTCAGAGGGCTGGGGACTGTCCCAACTCACTGAATAGAAGAGAGGTGGGGGAGATCAGAAGAAAGAGGGACAGGCAAAGGCAGGTGGGGGACTGGAGGGGCAAGTGGGGGTAGGGGGCAGAGGTTGGGGGAGACCTGTGCATCCAGGGCCAGGGGAGCCGAGGGGACAGAGGGTTACCAGCTGAAGCCTTACCTTGCTCTTACAGTGGATCTTGGCCCCCGAGTTTACCAGGATCTGGAGGATTCGTAAGTGGCCGAACCAGGCAGACAGGAGAAGCGCGTTCATCCCAAACTGGGGGAGAGGACATACAGGAGGTGAGAAGAATGTGGGAAGGCGTGGCCGTGCCAGCCAGGCCCTGTGCCTTATGATTAAACCATACAACCAGAAGGAACTATAAGTGCCACTCAGTCCAGGGAGCTCCAAGCTTTAGGAATTTTAAGACCAATTTTTTTTTTTTTTAAATAGAGGCTGATGTACTGTTGCAAACTTCTTAAATTTATTTTTTGCTAAATGAAACTTAAAAATAAAACAGCTGCCGGCCAGGCTCGGTGGCTCATGCCTGTTATCCCAGCACTTTGGGAGGCTGAGGCGGGAGGATCACATGAAGTCAGGAGTTCAAGACCAGCCTGGCCAACATGGTGGAACCCCATCTCTACCAAAAATACAAAAATTAGCTGGGCGTGGTTGTGGGCACTTGTAATCCCAGCTACTTGAGAGGTTGAGGCAGGAGAATCACTTGAACCCAGGAGGCGGAGGTTGCAGTGAGCTGAGATCCACCACTGCATTCCAGCCTGAGCGTCAGAGTGAGACTTCGTCTCAAAACAAACAAACAAACAAACAAACAAAACGGCTGCCATTTACTCTCATCATCATTTCATAAAGAAAGACCATTTTAGAAGAAAAAATTTGTAAGGAACCAATCTTAGAATATATTCTTGGCAAATAAAGCTTCATAACTGGGCATGGTGGTTCACGCCTGTAATCCCAACACTTTGAGATGAGGATCACTTGAGCCCAGGAGTTTGAAACCAGACTGGGCAAAATAGGGGGACCCCCATCTCTACAGACATTTTTTAAAAATAAGCCAGGCATGGAGGCACACTCCTGTGGTCCCAGCTACTCAGGAGGCTGAGGTGGGAGGATTGCTTGAGCCCAGGAGATAGAGGCTGCAATGAGCTGTGATCGCACCACTGCACTCCAGCCTTGGTGACAGAGCAAAACCCTGTCTCAAAAACCAACAAACAAACAAAGACAAAAAACAAATGTAGCTTCATAAAAAATACATTGTCCCTGTTTTCTGATTTGCTATGACTGGTGAAGACCTTTTCCTGGACTGGTGTTTAAGAATGGACTGTTTGGCCGGGCGCGGTGGCTCAAGCCTGTAATCCCAGCACTTTGGGAGGCCAAGACGGGCGGATCACGAGGTCAGGAGTTCGAGACCATCCTGGCTAACACGGTGAAACCCCGTCTCTACTAAAAAATACAAACAAAAACTAGCCGGGCGAGGTGGCGGGCGCCTGTAGTCCCGGCTACTCGGGAGGCTGAGGCAGGAGAATGGCGTAAAAACCCGGGAGGCGGAGCTTGCAGTGAGCTGAGATCCGGCCACTGCACTCCAGCCTGGGCGACACAGCGAGACTCCGTCTCAAAAAAAAAAAAAAAAAAAGAATGGACTGTTTAAATCTCCCATAGAGGCTGGGCATGGTGGCTCAGGCCTGTAACCTTAATATTTTGGGAGGGACCAAGGTGGGAGGATCGCTTGAGCCCAGGAGTTCAAGACCAGCCTGGGCAACATAGTGAGACCTGTCTCTACAAAAAAATTAATTAGCTGGGCATGGTGGTGTGTGTGCCTGTGGTCCCAGCTACCTGAGAGACTGAAGTGAGAGGATCATTTGAACCCGGGAGGCAAGGGTTACGGTGAGCCAAAATTGCACCGCTGCACTCCAGCCTGGGCGACGGAGTGAGAGCCTGTCTCAAAAATAAATAAATAAATAAATAAATATCCCATAAAATATCTTCAAAGCAGATAGCTTAAGTCTGCAGCACCACACCACCTCACGAGACATCCCTGCACAGTCAAACACTGGCTTCTGTTAGAAATGCCTCCTCCAGGCGGAGCTTGCAGTAAGCGAAGATCGCGCCACTGCACTCCAGCCTGGGTGACAGAGCAAGACTCTGTCTCAAAAAAAAAAAAAAAAAGAAAAGAAAAGGAAGAAATGCCTCCTCGAGCTCTGTTGAAATCTGCAATCCTGCAATTTCCATCCCACCAACTCTCTGGAGCAACTGAAAATATGTCTGTGCCCCCACTCAGGGCAGCCCCAGGCCTGTTTGCAGGGTGCTCTTCCTCCACATCTGCACCGTGTGTGCTCCAGGGTCCCCAGAGCCCCTTCAGTGACCTCCACTGCAGTAGGGTTCCACACTTCCCCCATCTCCCTGGAGTCTTTTCTTCTCTGTGAAGAGCAACCCCAGGCCTCCAAACTCACCTCTGGGGATACATCAAGAGCCAGCCAGATCCTGGGAATGGTTTTTTGCAGTGCCTCCTTGGGTGTGGCTCCACCAGGAGCCTTTGTGAGGGGTACCAAGAAAAGGGGTCTTAGTGGCTGGCACCAGAATTCCTCTTAGGGAGGGAACTGTGTTTGGGTAAAAGCCTTGACAAAGGGTTGAGGCAAAAGATGAAACTCAGAGGGCACTCACTGATCAGCAGGCTCCCGAGCATCCAAAGAGAGTTGCTCTGCTCTGCTTTAGAAACAGGCGGGAATTTGGAGGCAGGAAGCGGGCGGTGCAGACAAGGACAGCACTGGAGAGAGGGAGGGGAGCAGAGGCTGGGCCCAAGGCAAGGAAAGAACCAAGGGCCTTTAAAGAACAGAATGTCAAAGAGGGGGTTTTAGGATTTTTACATTGTTTTTGTGTGTGATATAGGTCCCCTCTATATCCCAGTTTGGAAAGCCATCCCACACTACAAGCCTTCTGTGAATGGAGTCCCAGGGAGAGGCACCATGTTTGGGATGAAGCCAGGGTGGAATCAAAGGACTATTTGCAAAATTTCAAGAGGATGCCAAAAGTTGACCAAAAGTAAGAGACAGCAAGGACCACAAGCATTTAAATTCTTCCTCCTGAAATCCTAGGGAAGGTGTTGGACCCAGCAAAGAGCCTCAAATGAGGGTCTATCATCCAAGATTGGGGCATATTTTTTAAAATTTAAAAACAAACAAACAAACAAACAAAAACAAATGAGGGTCTACATCTGGCCTTAACTAGAGCTGAAGAGGCCAGGAGACCCGGCACTGGCTCAGAGCTCAGCGCCTGGTAGAATATCAGCAACTGTGGGCTGGCTGCAGGAGGGAGGAAAAAGAACAAGCACCGGCAGAATCCAGAGGAAGAAGTCCACAGGCGCTCAGGAATAAAAAGGGTAAAGGCTCAGGACTGGGGGAGGGAGAGCCATGGGAGCCAGAGCCTCCTGACAGTGGGGACCCCCGGGATATGTCACAGTCCTAAACCAGCTTTCCCCACATACATAGTTCCTAGGAACTATCCAAGCCAGAGTCCTGTGGCATATCACTAGAGATCTTCCTCCAGCAACAGGATTTCCTTTCTCCAGTATCTCCTGAACCCCATTACTACAGCAGGCAAGCCCACCATGCTGTCTTATTTTTCAAAATGTTACATATTGCCATTTGCAAAAGAAGCAGAGAGGTTTTTGTTTGTTTGTTTGTTTGTTTGTGACAGAGTCTCACTCTGTCACCCAGGTTGGAGTGCAGTGCTGTAATCTAGGTTTACGGCAACCTCCGTCTCCCAGGTTCAAGCGATTCTCCTGCCTCAGCCTCTCCAGTAGCTGGGATCACAGGAGTGTGCCACCATACCTGGCTAATTTTTGTATTTTTAGTAGAGATGGGGTTTCACCATGTTGGCCAGGCTGGTCTGGAACTTCTGATCTCAGGTGATCCTCCTGCGTCGGCCTCCCAAACTGCTGGGATTACTGGTGTGAGCCACCGCGCCCAGCCAACCGGGAGGATTTCTAAAAGGGCCCCCTCTTACTGTTCTCCCTCATAGCTTCTTTTTTCACTAAACCCTCGAAGGAACAAGTGACAGCATAGTGGTGTTAGTGGGGGTCTTTGTGGGTAGAAAGAGTTGATGCAAGAGCCTCTAGTGTTTCACCAGGGAGCTCAGACTAAGGATCCTAGACGTTCTGCTCCTAAAGGCATCCCTAAATGAGGCCTAAGCAGGTACAGGGAAGAGACAGGATTGGGGAATGGGGAGGTAAGGGTTGCTGCCTCACTTCAACCCCCAACTAGTACTCAACCCCCACACAGCAGGGCCTGGGAGCAGAGAGAAGCCGGAACAAAGAAAACTGTTTTCATGGACAACTAAGTCGCTGCAGGGAAGTTTATGGTTTTATTTTTTATTTTAAAATTTTTACCTATTTATTTATTTAGACACCAGTTTATAAGACTGGCTAATTTTTGTATTTTTTGGTAGAGACGGAGTTTCGCCATGTTGCCCAGGCTCGTCTCAAACTCCTGGGCTCAAGTGATCTACCCGCTTGGCCTCCCAAAGTACCGAGATTACAGGCATGAGCCATCGCGCCCAGGCACTTTTTAAAATTTAAATGTAGACAAAGCCATAAGAGTATCCCTTTCAAATGTCATTATTAGATTCAGCCTTTTTCCCAAACCTGTAGAGATAATTTTACAGACCCCGTTACTCATCAGTGCTCTCTCTCAGCAACACACTGCCTGCCAATTGTTTAACTAAGACTGTTAGTCTTTATCCAAGACTTTGATTGAAGTGTTAGCCAGGGCAGAGCCCTGTGGCATATCATGAGAGACCTTCCTCCTGGTGCTTTTGCTAATCAGGCCTCTATCAATCCACCCAATTATCTGTTCTACAGCCCTCTCCCTGTTCACATGCTTTCATGAGGGACTGAAAAGGCTCTCTGAGAACTGAAAGACCCTTGAAAGTGGAGAGCTCTTCATTACTGTATAGGAGGAACATGGAACCAGTGCAGTGTCCCTGGCACCTGAAGCCTTTGACTCCCTGCCACTCTGCACCTGAATGTCTGCATATTAGCAGCAATCTCAGCAACCGGCTCATAGACCCAGCGAGATCTCCAGTGCCCCCCACCACCCTGAGACAGACAGACAGACAGACAGACACGCACACACAGACGTGCCTCTGTGAGGGCCCCTACCGCATCCTCCTCGTCCACAGCAGCCTCGTGCTCCAGAAGCAGACGCACAGCCTGCTCGTGTCCCGCACCTGCAGCCCAGTGCAAGGCCACCCTGCCCACCTGCCCGGAGGGAGATGACACTTGTCAGGTGCTGCTGCCACCTGGCTGCCTGGACCACCTCCCACACCCTCCGCCAGGACAGCTGGTCTGCAGGCTGGAAGGGTCTTTGCTGGCTCTGGTCCCCCCCGTTCTGCCACATGCTCCTCTCCTGCATGGCAACCAAAGCCAACATAGTAAAATGACTGGACCCATCTGTCCCCATCTAAAACTCTTTAGTTTCTCATGGCTCTCAGAATAAACTCCTGACCCTGGAGATGATGAGGCGCTGCATGGTCTGGCGCTGCCCACCCCTGCTTCTCAGAAATGCCAAGCAGCTTCCCACCTCTAGGCCTTTTCCTGCTGTTGCCCCTGCTGGAAAGCCCATGTGGCCAAGGATTATCCTCCAAGTCCCTGAGAGGCACTGGAGTCCCTGGGTTCTGTCCCCTTCCTTCTCTCAGAATGGGGCTGAAGGGGCCTGATGCACCATCTCATTCTCAGACCACCCTGGCAGTTCAAAATGCCATCCAAGCAGGCCTGGGGGAAGCTGGCCTGTGGCCCCTGTGCCCACTTCTCCCCTCTGTAGTTTTCAGCTTATGAGGGGACAATGAAAGGAAGCACTAGTTTTCTGCGTGGTCTCAGGCAAGCCACATCCCCTCTCTGGAGCCCAGCTGCTCCTTCCTTCCTCAGTGTTTCTGCCCATACTGTTCTCTCTGCCTAGAATACTGTCCTTCACCTGGCTCCTCAAAAATGCCACTTCCGGGAGGGTGAGGTGGCCCACGCCTGTAATCCCAGCACTTTGGGAGGCTGAGGTGGGAGGATAGCTTGAGTCCAGGAGTTTGAGACCAGCCTGGGCAACATAGCAAGACCCCTATCTCTAGAAAAAATACAAAATTAGCCTGGCATGGTGGTGCGTGCCTGTAGTCTCAGCTACTCAGGAGGCTGAGGTGGGAGGATCAACTGAGCCCAGGAAGGTCAAGGCTGCAGTGAGCTGTGATTGTTCCACTGCGCTCCAGCCTGGGTGATGTGAGGTCCTGTCTCAAAGAAAAAATAAAAAAAGCCACCTCCTTGGGAGGCTTTTCCCGACCCTCCTGCACACGCTGTTACGACAACTTATCACAGAGAGAATGAATTGTTTGTGGGATGCTTTGTGTAATGTCTGTCCTCCTCTTTTGCCCATCTCCCAGCTTCTGGCTGCTGACCTTTGACCCTAGCCCTCCTGGCTCTAACTTCTCAGATGGGTCCCAGAAGTTAAGAGTTTGACCTCTGGAATTGCCAAGCCTGGCTTGGAATCCTGACCCTGACCTTGGGTGGGGGTCCAACCACTCTAAGCCTTAGATTCCTTAGATTCCTCGAGACAATGCAGGCCATGAGGACAGAGCCTGAGCCTCCCTCCAAGTTAACACATGCAAATGTATTAACTGCCTGTAGCTCAGATGAACTGTTCCCCCTGTGTACTGGCATTATCATGACACTATCCCAGGTGCCCCGATTCAGAGAAGCTCATTACGCACGTGGTTTCTGGCCCTGGTGTTAACCCTCCTCCCAATCAGCTCCTGCATCCTGCTGACATTGTTCTGGCGGGCGGCCTCGTGGAGCTGCCTCTCCAGAGGAAGCACTATGGGGAGAAAATGGGGTGCAGGATGAGGGGGAGGATCCCCCACACTGCAGACACCAGAGGTAAACAGCCTGTTCCCACTCCTGGACATTGCTGGGGCAGGGGTCTTTCAGCTAGGAATGGGGGCAGAGCGGCACAGCCCTCTTCCCTCTCAAGGTCAGGGTCCTCCCTAGACAGGCTGCTCTTCTTCATTAACTCATCCCACAGCCACGCAACCAGGACGTGGTGAAACCCCGAAGACGGAAGAGCAGGGCAAAGCCATTTGCAGCAGCCTAAATGTGTGCCTCATTATCCAAGTTTCACGTACCCTCCCAAGAGCTGCTCTTGGGGAAGGAAATGAAATTAACTCCCTCTGGAGTCAGTAACCACCTTTTCAGTCTAGTGTAGAAAACAGCCAGGATTTACTGAGCCACCTATTTCGTGCCAGCGCCGGGTGAGGCCAGAAGCACATTTACCCCACTCCTGTACCTTCCATCTCCTTGCTCCTCCACCCCTTCTTCCAACCCCTCTGTTGCCCAGACTGGAGTGCAGTGGCATGATCTTGTCTCACTGCAACCTCCGCCTCCCAGGTTCAAGCGATTCTCCCACCTCAGCCTCCTCAGTAGCTGGGATTACAAGTGTGTGCTACCACACCTGGTTAATTTTTGTGTATTTGGTAGAGACAGGGTTTCACCAGGTTGGCTGGGCTGGTCCCCAACTCCTGACCTCAAGTGATCAGCCTGCCTCGGCCTCCCAAAGTGCTGGGATTACGGGTGTGAGCCACAGCACCCAGCCTCTTCCAACCCCTCTTGCCCAAATCCTAACCAGCTTTCACCTGCCCACGCTGAGGCCACCTCGATTGTGGTCTCTCTCTTCTCTCTGCTCCTCTCACCCTCGTCACTGCACCTTTAGCACAGAGTCTCAGATTAAAGGGAACCTCAGAACTCCCCCTGCCCACCCCTGTCACACACAGCTGTGGGCTCAGGGTCAGACTGCAGGTTAGCGTCTGAGCCAGGAGGACCCAGGGCCAGATGATCCCTACAGGAGCCCCTTGCTGCCGTCATCCAGACGGCTCTTAATTGTGAGGATGTCTAGTCTCCAAGCATTTTGGAGGCCCTGGCCACACTTGACCCTTCCTGATCCACCCACAGCTCACAGCAGGCCCAAAGGTGGGCACAGTAGGAACCCACAAAACTCTGCTTCTGAACCAGGCATGGCGGCTCATGCGTGCAATCCCAGCAGTTTGGGAGGTCAAAGCAGGAGGATGGCTTGAAGCCAGGAGTTCGAGACCAGCCTGGGCTACAAAGCAAAACCCCCATCTCTACAAAAAAAGTTTTTAGAAAAATTAGCCAGGTGTGGTGGCACATGCCTGTAGTCCCAGCTACTCAGGAGGCTAAGGCAAGAAGATTGCTTGAGCCCGGGAGTTTGAGGCTGCCAATGAACTATAATTGCACCTCTGCACTCCAGCCTGGGCAACAGAGTGAGACCCTGTCTCTAAAAAGAAAACACAAACAGGCCGAGGGTGGTGGCTCACACCTGTAATCCCAGCTCTTTGGGAGGCTGAGGTGGATGGATCACGAGGTCAGCAGATCAAGACCATCCTGGCCAACACAGTGAAACCGGTCTCTACTAAAAACACAAAAATTAGTTGGGCATGGTGGTGCACACCTGTAGTCCCAGCTACTCAGGAGGCTGAGGCAGGAGAATTGCTTCAACCCGGGAGGTGGAGGTTGCAGTGAGCTGAGATCGCGCCACTGCACTCCAGCCTGGGTGACAGAGCGAGACTCTGTCTCAAAAAAAAACAAAAAAGAAAAAAGAAAACAGAAACAAAAAAAAATATCTGCTTGTATGAGTGATACCAACAATCCCCATACGAATAGATGCCTGTCCCCTCTCCCAAAGTGCTCACACATACTAACACAGACAAATATTTGCTGGCCCTTTGCATAGTCACTGCAGGGCAAGTGACCCCACAGCTTTCATGTTTGGTCCAGTATGAATGTCTGAACCCAGCCCCTTTGTGTATCCAGGGACAGGTGATGAGTGTCTTGGTAGGGAAGGCTAAGATTCACTGAGGTGAGAGACAGGCCTGCCATGCAGTTTGCTTTTCTAGATAAATTCCACACAGACTTCTCCAGATGTGAAAGAGGATCTTGAGCTTTCTGGGGCCTCATGGATACAACCTGTGGACCTCAGAGTTGCTACCCCGGGAGGCAATCACACAGTCCTGGGTTCAACTCTGGGTGAACCACTTCCTAGCTGTGTTAGGCAGTTTCCTCATCTGCAAAACGGAAGCGTGAGCTTCCTTACAAGGTTAATATAATGATTAGAATCGAGATATGAAAGCTCCCTGGTACAGTATCTGGCACATAATGACCATACCACCACCACCATCACCATCATCACTATTATTCCTCCAAGGCGAAGGGTCAAATTCTGGTAGCCAAAGAGAGCTGCCTCTTCAGGTGTGAGCTTACAGCAGCCTGGGTTCTAGTACTTGCCCTACCACTTTCTAGCAGCAGCATCCTGGGCTAGCCACATCCCCCTTGTAGGTCTGTTTCTTCCATTGTAAAATTGGGGGAGGGTGAAGAAAGAGATCTGTATAGGTCCCTTCCTGACTGGCACCCTGTGTCTTATCTGCAGCTTAGGGCGATTGGCCTGGTTTGTATTTGCAAACAGCCAGGAGTCCCAGAGGGAAGCCAGCAGACGCTACCTACTGCCAGGCCACAGAAGGTTAAGTTAGAATGAAATCAAGTTCTGTCTCATCTCTTCCATCCACCTCCCACATCCAATACCCAATGAGCTGTCTGAGCCTTTGCCCATGCTGGGTCCTCTGCCCAGAATTCTCTGCCACACACACCAATGCTCCATTGCTACACATTCTTCGCAGGCCCCCTCAAGTGATCCTCCACCCCAGACAGAATCATGTACCTACTCTGAAATAATTAGCATCTTGATTGAGCATTCCCACCCCCAACACATTCCTCAGCTGAGTAGATGCAGTGTGCCAGCATTTTGGACACTATAGGTCTCAAAGGAATCCAGTGAGCTGCACTATGCGCATTTGAGGGAGAGCCCCGGGGCAGCTGTCCGGCAGCTGTCGGGGATTCAGCTGTCGGGGTTCGGCCAGGCTGCAGGATCAAGGACTCACAGTGCAGACACCGACACAATCCTTCTCTCCCCTCTCCCAGACAGTGCAGCCAAAGCTGCCCCAGGCCAGCCGATGCCCACACAGACGCTGCTGCCCGGCCTAGAGGCCCTGGCACTGGGCGCACTCCTTGAGGGAGGCTTAGAGTTGCCCCTATCCCACCTGTGGCCAGTCAGGCTCCTCCCCTCTGACTGCGTGCCCCATCCGATGCGGTCTCCACTCGCTATCCAGCCCCAGCATTCCGGGGGAGCTGGGGCTTTCAGCACTTCTACCACCCAATGGCTGCGTGACCTTGAACAACTCATTTGAACACCCTGTGTCTCAGTTTCTCATCTGCAAAATGAAGATAACGTAATGTCCTACCCAAATGGCCGAAGCGAAGATCAAATGACGTGCCTCTCCTGGGTCAAGGCCTGGCACACAAAGTACAGCACGCAGTCAAGGATCGCTATTACCTTTATTATTTGTAGCTAACCTCTCAGCCGCTGCTCCCCGCTCACCTGGCGGGTGGCGCCCCCGTGTCCCAGATGCACGGGCAAGGTCCCCTTGGCCCGCTGCGCGGACCGGTAACCATTCCGCTCGGAGCCACACAGACACCCAAGTCAGAGGTGGCCGTTCGGAGGGCAACAACGTCACCCCTGACACTCCCCAAACGGATGCGGGGGTCCTCTCGGCCTCGGCCCCCCCTCCCCGTCCCCCAGCCAGGCTAACTCACGGCCGTCGGTCTCCCACGCCAGGTCCTCCTGCATCCCGCCGTTCCGCAGCCCCTGCGCGCGCTGGCGCCCGGGTGCGAGGTGCGCGTCCGCTGGGGCTGGGCCCGGAGAGCCGAGAGGAGGGGGCGGTCGCTCCGCCAGATCCCACGCCCCGCCTTCTAGGAACGCAGATGCAGCGGCCACCCCAGTCCCGGACCAGGATGCAGGTCCCTCCTCCTGCTCCCTTAACCTGCCCACTGCTCCGCGCCCGAAGCCTGCGGGTCGGGACCACGCCGAGTTCCGCAGGGGCCCCTGACCCAGTCTCCTCCCCAGGAGTTCGCCCAGCCTCCCCAGCCCTGGAGATAGATGCGCACAAGCCATCTAGCAGGCTCATCCTCCTCGCGCCTCTCAGGACTCGGAGGGATGAGCCTTGGGCCCGCCGCCTCAGGCGCAGAAAGTCAAACCCCAGGATGTGAGCTGGCGTTTAAGGAACCACAACCTCAGCAGCTCTGCAAGCATATGAAGAGATTTTTCAGTGTTCAGAAAGATGACAATGAGATATCACTTACACCCATTAAGACTGGCAAAAATTAGAAAGTTGAATAATGCCAAATGTCGGTGGAGAATATGGAGCTGTCGAGCTGGCGTGAGTAGCCTGTGGCTGTCAATCTGGAAAACAGTCTGGCAGTAATGAGGGAAATTATGGGAGAACCCTAAAATCCAGCTCCTTGATAGAGATCTCTGAAATTCTCTTGCAGGCCCATAAAGGGACATGTAGGAGGATGTTGGTTGCTGTGTTGCTATGGTTGCTAGGAGTTGGAGACAATCTAAGCGCCCTTTCTTGTGAGAGCGGATAGATAAAATGTGACGCTGTGCAGCACTCAAAGCAAGGGACCCCATGTATTCGTGGCAACATGGATTTAAACACCTAGTGCTAGGCAGAAAAAGTAAATAACCAAACCAAATAGGACCTAGATGACAATATCAATAAAAATATTACAAATGCATTTACATCAAACAACACAGACTTGCAAAGACACATAGAAACAAAAAGATACCCATTAAATACACCAGAAAGGGTTGCACTTCAGACCCTTGGGGGATGTCCATGTCCTTTTTGCCTTAAAGGCATTTACAGCTTCTTTGAATTTAGGGATAATGGGGTCTCAGGCATCTCTATCCCAAGGCAAGAAGCCAGAAAAGCCATGATAGGTGTAGTTACTACTTTGGGGATCAAAGGAGGAAGAGCATCTTTCAGTCATCAGTCCTTAAGATATCGTTCAGGAAGGCTTCCTAAAGAAGGAAGTATTTGCAATGGCCTTTGAAAAATAACATAATGATAACAGCTAGCAATTAATGAGCCCTGAGCCAACCCCTCAAAACGGTCTCAAAATAACAATTCCAACATAATAATCAAATATATGATTCCTTTTTTTTTTTTTTTTTTTTTTTTTTTTTTTTTTGCTGAGATAGTCTCAGTCTTTCTTCTAGGCTGGAGTGCAGTGGCATGATCTTGGCTCACTGCAACCTCCGCCTCCCGGGTTCAAGCAGTTCTTCTGCCTCAGCCTCCCCGGTAGTGGGGATTACAGGCGCTCGCCCCCACACCTGGCTAATTTTGTATTTTTAGTAGAGATGGGGTTTCACCATGTTAGTCAGGCTGGTATTGAACTCCTGCCCTTGGGTCATCCACCCACCTCAACCTCCCAAAGTGTTGGGATTACAGGCGTGAGCCACTGTGCCACCCCACTCCCCCTTTTTCTTTCTTTCTTTCTTTCTTTTTTTTTCTTTTTTTTTTCAGACAAAGTCTTACTGTGTTGCCCCAGCTGGAGGCAGTAGCGTAATCTCGGCTCACTGCAAACTCCGCCTCCCAGGCTCAAGCGATTTTCATGCCTCAGCCTCCCAAGTAGCTGGGACTACAGGTGTGCACCACCACATGTGGCTAATTTTTGTATTTTTAGTAGAGATGGGGTTTCACCATGTTGGCCAGGCTGACCTTGAACTCCTGACCTCAAGTGATCCTCCCGCCTCAGCCTCCCAAAGTCCTGGGATTACAGGCATGAGCCACCACACCTGACCTAGGTTGCAGGCTTCTTATGAGAATCTAACTAATGCCTGATCATCCGAGGGGGAACGGTTTTATCCCAAACCATCCCCCCACCTCCCAGTCCTGTAGAAAAATTGTCTGCCACAAAACTGGACCCTAGTGCCAAAATATTGGGGACCAATGCCCTAACTCATAACTTCAACATGATTCTGCTTCCCTCACTGCATCCTGACTGACAAAATAACATTTGTGTTGTTGATGCTTACCCTTATATTGTTTAATTTAATCATATATTCTCTCTTTACTGCAGTAGCATACTATATACCATCTTCTCACTTTGCCCTCCCCCTTAAAATTCACCCATTTAAGTGTATAATTCAATAGTTTTTAGTACAGTATTGTTCAGAGTTGTATAACTATCACCACTAAATTTTAATATTTTCATCACCCCAGAAAAGAAAGCCCAACCCTTTAGCTATCACCCCCCATGCAGTTTCCCCTCCCCAACCCTCCACACACAGCCCTAGGCAACCACAAATCTACTTTCTTTCTCCATAGATTTGCCTGTTCTGAACATTCTTCTGGCTTTCATTCTGGGAACAATCTGCTACAGAGATCTCTCCGCAGTAGTCTGTCAAGATCTTCCTGCGTCCTTTGTATAGCCTCAGAGTCCTCCATTGGGTGGCTTATTCAACCACTCCCTGTTGATGGACATTGGCCCTGTTTCCAGACTTTTATTATTACAATAGAGTTACAATGACCAATCTTATGCATGCATCAATTGGTATTTTTACCAGTGCATTTATGGGATCTATTCTTATAAATGGGATTGCTCGGTCAAAGGGTAAATGCACATGTGACTTTGCTAGCTATTGCCAAATTCTCCTCCATAAGGTCCAGAAATATTTTGCATTTCCATTACCAATGTATGAGGGTGCCTGTTTCCAAGGAGAACATGCTGTAAAACTTGGATTTTTCCCAATCTGATAAGAAATAGTAATTAATTATAATCTTAGTTTGCATTTCTATCATTTCAAGCAAAGTTGGTTATCTGTTTCTATGTTTAAGAGCCGTTTTCTTTTTTTTTTTTCCTGAGAACAATCTGTTCTTATCCCGCTCATTTTAAAAATGATTGTTGGCCTTTTGCTTAAGAGAAATTTTAAAACAGCTTTTTATTTCTTGTCTTATTAATGTTTGTTCATTACTAAAGAAATTTTAAAATATAAAGAAGGGGCCAGGCCCAGTGGTTCATGCCTGTAATCCCAGCACTTTGGGAGGCCAAGGTGGGTAGATCACGAGGTCAGGAGATCGAGACCATCCTGGCTAACATGGTGAAACCCCATCTCTACTAAATATATATATATATATAATTAGCTGGGTGTGGTGGTGGGTGCCTGTAGTCCCAGCTACTCAGGTGGCTGAGGCAGGAGAATGGTGTGAATCTGGGAGGCGGAGCTTGCAGTGAGCCAAGATGGGGCCACTGCATTCCAGCCTGGGCGACAGAGCGAGACTCCGTCTCAAAAATAAATAAATAAATAAATAAATAAATAAATAAATACAAAGAAGGAACAAATACAATAAATCTACTGGAAGACGCCACCATAAATCACTTGTTATATACTGTGCTAGCCCTTTTCTAACAAAAGAAAAAAATATACACACACACACCACACACACACACACACACACACACACACACACACACACACACACACACACACGAGTAGTAAATAGTTGCTGGTCTTGCATCAGCACTTGGGAGCCAGAATGGCACTGGTTTCCTCTCTGCTTAGACCAATCAGCTGCTTGAGAGGAGGGAGGGGGTAGCAGAAGTCCCCAGCCAAGTGGGGTCAGGGGTAGCCAGTGGGCAGCTCCTGGAGAGGTGCTCCGACTGAGCGGGCAGTTTGATTGTGGATAGGAGTGGCAGCCCCCTGCAGAACTGCTCACCCAGTGGGGGAAGGAGCAGCAGGAGCACAGGACTAGGAGACCTGAGCTCCAATCCAGATCTGTGCTGCCCAGCTGTGGAACTGGACAAGTCCCTTCCCTCTCTCCATATGGAAATAGGCCTGGATGGTCTTTTAGGTCCCTGACCCCTCAAGCATTGGATTGAGAGGTGATGAATAATCCATTAGAGGAAGAAAGCATTAACCAAAGGGAGGCAGGGCCAGGTTATTTTTCAGGCCCCTGGGTACCCTCTAAACCAGCAGTTTCCAATCTTTTTAGCACCATGGACCAGTTTCCAGGAAGACAGTTTTTCCATGGGTTGGAGTGGGGCCACTGGAATGGTTTCAGGATGAGACTGTTCCACCTCAGTTCATCAGGCATTAGATTTTCATAAGGAGTGCAGCAATCTATTGCATGTGGGGACAATAGGGTTCCCACTCCCATGAGAATCTAATGCCTCTGCTGATCTGACAAGAGGCAGAGCTCAGACGGTAATGCCTGCTGCTCACCTCCTGCTGTGCAGCCCCGTTCCTAACAGGCCACAAACCCGCACTGGTCCCGCAACTGGGTTGGGGACCCCTGCTGTAAACTCACAGACCTTAGACTCCACCCACATCTCCCAGCACTTGTGTATCCATGTCTTTCTGAGTCCAGTCCTAGCTCTGCTGTGTGACCCCATGTAATCACTAAATCTCTCTGACCTTCAATTTCTTTATCTGTGGATGATCCTTTATTTATTTATTTATTTATTTTTTGAGACGGCGTCGCTCTGTGGCCCAGGCTGGAGTGCAGTGGCGCAATCTCGGCTCACTGCAAGCTCCGCAGCCTCCCGGGTTTACGCCATTCTCCTGCCTCAGCCTCCCAAAAAGCTGGGACTACAGGCGCCCGCCACCACGCCCGGCTAATTTTTTTGTATTTTTAGTAGAGACGGGGCTTCACCGTGTTAGCCAGGGTGATCTCAATCTCCTGACCTCGTGATCTGCCCGCCTCGGCCTCCCAAAGTGCTGGGATTACAGGCATGAGCCAACGCACCCAGCCGGATGATCCTTTTTTAATAGGGTTATTTCAAAATGCCTAGGCCTAGGCACACAGTGAGTGCCCTAGTGTGGTGGTGGTGATTATCCTCTGGCTCTCCACCTGCAACCTGTACTAGCCCATGTAATCATACTGACAATTCTATGAGGCAAATGCTAGAATATGGAAGCTCCACTTTACAGAGGAGGCACGTGAGGTTCACAGAGGTTAATACTTCACTCAGGGACACACAGCAAGCTGTGGAGAGTTGAGAATGGCCTCTCCAAGTGTGACTCTCTCCAAAGGAGAAACCGGTGATTCCCATGGCGTTGAACCACGTGCTGGGTCCCCAGCCAGGCCACTGCTGAAGGTGAGGTTGGAGGACATCCTTCAGTTCAACCACCCAGCAAGTCCGCTGGGACACCCCAATTCTAGGGGGTGACTTTCTCTCCAGGAAAGAAAGCAATTTGGCGGAAAGCCTCAGAAAACAGCACAAACAGGCTGGGCGTGGTGGCTCACTCCTGTAGTCCCAGCACTTTGGAAGGCCAAGGCACGTGGATCGCTTGAGCCCAGGAGTTCGAGACCAGCCTGGGCAAAATGGTGAGCCCCACCCCCCCACCCCACACACACACCCACTGTCTCTACAAAAAAAAAAATTAAAGAAACAAAAGAAAAACTAGCGCAAGCATGTAACCTGACGCAGAAGATCCAGGTGAGAGGGACTAGGAGCGTATGGGCGCCCGGTTTCCCTGAGCCTGGCTTGTCGCCCTTGGCGTTCTCCCTGAACTCCGAGGGGAGTGGGCAGAGGACTCTGGGCCTCGCTGCAGTTTCGCTTATCGACACGCGGGGGAGCAAGAGCCGGCGAAGAGCAACCATAAGTACCATAATTCCCTCCCATCTGTCCCCACGACGGGCACGACTGTGACGGAGGCCAGAGGGGCGCGAGGAGTTAGAGGCTAGGGGTTACAGACTGTAGTCTAACCTGAGATGGGCTGGATCCGCCGATGACAGGGGAGGCTCCGCGCAGAGAGGCAGAGTGCCCACATGCTGAGTTTCCCAACTGGCTCCTCCACGCTGGGCTTTCTGCTGTACTATTTTCTGAGGCTTCCCCCAAGATTGCCAGTAAGGGTACGTGAATGCCAGGCTAAAGACTTGGGCCATGGAGACGGGGTGAGAGAGGAAGAGACGCGGTGGTAAAGATGTAAGTAAATGTGGGGTTAAGTGGCAGTTTAATTCCCAGACAGCCTCGGGCCTTTCTAAAGAGGGAAAAGATGCAACAACCTTCGCAAAGAAAGTAGGGAATTACTATGGATTCCCGTTAGAGGAATGCGCATTTTAAAAAGCTGCAGGAAGGGGGCAATATTTAACCCAAATGAACTTGAAAAGGTCTTTATTTTATTTTATTATTTTATTTTTTTTTAGACGGAGTCTTGCTCTGTCTCCCAGGTTGGAGTGCAGTGGCGCGATCTTGGCTCACTGCAAGCTCCAGCTTCCCGGGTTCACGCGATTCTCCTGCCTCAGCCTCCCGAGTAGCTGGGATTACAGGCAGCCGCCACCACACCCGGCTAATTTTATATATATATATTTAGTAGAGATGGGGTTTCACCATGTTAGCCAGGATGGTCTCAATCTTCTGACCTCGTGATCCACCCACCTCGGCCTCCCAGCACTTATTTTTTTAACTTTTGTTTTAAGTTCCGGGCTATATGTGCAGGTTTGTTACATAGGTAAACTTGTGTCATGGGGGTTTGTTGTATAGATTATTTCATCACCCAGGTACTAAGCCAAATACCCAGTACTGATATTTCCTGATTCTCTCCCTCCTCCCATCTTCCACCCTCTAGTAGGCCCCAGTGTCTATTGTTCCCTTCTTTGTGTCCATAAGTTATCATCATTTAGCTTCCACTTATAAGTGAGAACATGCAGTATTTGGTTTTCTGGTCCTGTGATTTTTTTAGGTTAACAGGCAGAAGGGAGAGAGGTGTTTGCCTGGAGAAAGGATGAGATGACCTGGCGTTGTTGGGTTGAGGGGTGAGGCAGCTTCTGTGATCTGGGTCCCAGAGCAGGAACAGGGTCCCGCCTGTTGTGAAAGCCCAATGCACCGGATGTGTGTCCTCTGTAAGAAGGCAGCACAGCCATGTGCAGTGTCCTTGAGCATGTCCTCTGCCTAGGGCTCTGCCAGCCCAGCCAGTGAAGCTCAGGTTGGGGGACAGGAGGTTGGGGGTCAGGGAGAGATGCTTGGGAAGCAAGGAAAAGAGAAAAGGAAAAGGCACCTAAGAGCTGGGAGGCTGGAGTCGGGCAAGACCTTCATCCTCCAGACTTGTTTCCTCATCTGGAAGGTGGAGATAATAACACTACCTAAATGCAAAGGGTTATTTTGAGAATTCGATCAGTTGTTGTTCCAGAAAGTGCTCTGTAACCATTACAAAGGCTAGGCATGAAACCTCCTCTGTAGAGGGCTCTCAGATTGCTCCAAACTCAAAATGCCCCTTTCTTGAGGGTTCCCAGAACCCATGGTCAAGCCTTCCATGGTATCCCTGGCCTGGATGCAAGTAACTGTTTTGCAGCTGTCACCCCCTCCTCCAGCTCCCACTAAAGCACCCTCCCGACCCCAATCCCTGCCAGACTGTGAACTTTTTTATTTATTTATTTATTTTTGAGACAAGGTCTCACTGTGTCACCCAGGCTGGAATGCAGTACAGTGGCAAGATCATGGCTTATCACAGCCTTATCTCCAGGGCTCAAGCGATCCTCCCACCTCAGGCTCCCAGGTAGCTGGAACCACAGGCATGTGCCAACACACACAGCTAATTTTTTTTTTTTTTTCCAGAAATGAGGTTTCCCTATGTTGCCCAGGCTGGTCTTGAACTCCTGGGCTCAAACAATCCTCTCACCTCAGCCTCCCAAAGTGTTGGGGTTACAGGTGTGAGCCACAGCACCTGGCCAACTGTGAACTTTCCAAGGCAGATGTGGTAGCTAATTCATCCTTGTACTCATTCAAAACTGCAACCTGATAAGACTTGGCAAAATTATACTAAAGTTTATCTTAAAACAACAACAACATTAAAAATAGACAGCAATGTTATAAAAACAAAGAGCAGTGGAGGGAAAGATGGGACCAGATATTGAAACAATTTGACAATGGCTATCAGAATTTTTTAAATGTACATACCTTTCATGCCAACAACTCCATTTCTAAGAATCTACACCATAGAAATAATTGCAGTAATTATAAAGATGCAAGGATGTCTACTGCGATCTGTTTCATAACTATAGCAAACAACTGGAAACAACCCAAGGGGCCATCAATAGGGGATGACAAAATAAATTTTGATGCATGATTATAAAATCATACAATGCAATGTTGAGCAGCTGTTAAAAAGAAATGAGTGGGTCTGTATTTGCTGAGGTAGGAAGAATCTCTAAGAGACAGCAACGGTCAGAACAGGAAGTACAGTATGAGTCCATTTCTTTTTCTTTTTTTTGAGACGGAGTCTCGCTCTGTCACCCAGGCTGGAGTGCAGTGGCGCGATCTCAGCTCACTGCAAGCTCCGCCTCCCAGGTTTACGCCATTCTCCTGCCTCAGCCTCCCAAGTAGCTGGGACTACAGGCGCCGTCACCTCACCTGGCTAGTTTTTTGTATTTTTGTAGAGACGGGGTTTCGCCGTGTTAGCCAGGATGGTCTCGATCTCCTGACCTCGTGATCCGCCCGTCTCGGCCTCCCAAAGTGCTGGGATTACAGGCTTGAGCCACCACGTCCGGCCGAGTCCATTTCTTTAAAAACATTCTTCTGCCACTATTGTCACTTTTTCACTTTTTTTTTTTTTTTTTTTTTTTTGAGCTGGAGTTTCGCTCTTGTTGCCCAGGCTGGAGTGCATGATCTCGACTCACCGCAACCTCCACCTCCCAGATTCAAGCTATTCTCCTGCCTCAGTCTCCTAAATACCTGGGATTATAGACATGTGCCAGCACACCCAGCTAATTTTGTATTTTTAGTAGAGATGGGGTTTCTCCATTTTGGTTAGGCTAGTCTCAAACTCCCGACCTCAAGTGATCCGCCTGCCTCGGCCTCGCAAAGTGCTGGAATTACATGTGTGATCCACTGCACATGGCCTTTCTTTACATCTTTATCAGTCAAATTTCCCTTCCTGTCCCCAGATGACAATCTGGCAGATACTGTGCTTTACAATCATTTTAGGATATTAAAAGTCTGGTCCAGCTCAATTTAAAATTCCAAGCCCTTCAAATCTACAAAATACAGCCAGACGCGGTGGCTCACACCTGTAATCCCAGCACTTTGGGAGGCCAAGGTGGGTGGATCACGAGGTCAGGAGTTCGAGACCAGCCTGGCCAACATGGTGAAACCCCATCTCTACTAAAAACACAAAAATTAGCTGGGCATGGTGGTGTGTGCCTGTACTCTCAGCTACTGGGGAGGCTGATGCAGGAGAATGGCTTGAACCCAGGAAGAGGAGGTTGCAGTGAGCCGAGATCGTACCACTGCTCTCCAGCCTGACAAAGCAAGACTCCATCTCAAAAAAAAAAAAAAAAAAAAAAAAACTTCAAAATACATACAGCACAGATATATATCATATTGTCATATTTTTCACCACAGCCCTCTGAAGTAGGTACTATGATTATCCTCCACATCTTACAGATGAGGAAATTGTGGTATAGACAGGTGATTTTCCCAAAGTCATACAGATAGTAAATGGCGAAGCCAGGTTCTCTCCCCTTAACCACTGTGTTATATCACCCTAGACTCACAGGACCTCAAATGGGACTTTTCCTTGTCTCAGAATTTCAGCTGGCATACTGTATATCATTAGCTAAATATATGAGAATTCATTTAGCCATCACCCTAATGATAGACATAGAGATTATTTCCAGTCTTGTGCTATTATAAACAGTGCTGCAATTAACTTTGTGTGTGTGTTTTTGTGCACCTGTACAACTATTTCAGTAGCTTAGATTCATAAGACTGCAATTGCTGGATCAATGGGTAAATTTAAATTTGAATAGGTGTTCCAGATATCTATTGCTATATAACTAACTATCTCAAAATTTAGTGCTCAAAAACAACCATTTTGGCCACGTATGGTGGCTCAAGCCTGTAATCCCAGCACTTCAGGAGGCCAAGGCAGGCAGAACACGAGGTCAGGAGATCAAGACCATCCTGGCCAACATGGTGAAACCCCATCTCTACTAAAAATACAAAAATTAGCTGGGTGTGGTGGTGTACACCTGTAATCCCAGCTACTCAGAAGGCTGAGGCAGGAGAATCACTTGAACCAGGGAGCTGTAGGTCGCAGTGAGCGGAGATTGCACCACTGCACTCCAGCCTGGGCAACAGAGTGAGACTTGGTCTCAAAAAAAAAACCATTTTATATAGTTCATGATTTTGTGGGTCAGGGATTTGGGAAGGGCTCAGCCAATGGTTCATCTGTGATTCTCTTCCAAGGTAGCTTCATCACTCACATCACTGGAGCCTCAGTGCTCCTTGACTGCTCTTTAAACATGTGGTGTCATATCCTGTAGGGATTCCTCTCATGGTTTGGGCTTTTCATAGCATTGAACATCAGATAATGCAGGTCAGGTAACCAGGTAGTTGGCTTCCAAGAGGGACGATATGGAACCTGCTGGACAATCTAAGGGATACACTTGCAACTGGGACAGTATCACTTGCTGTATTTTATTGACCAGGGAATTCACGGTCCAACCCAAATTCAAGAAAAGGGGACATAGACCCCACCTCTCCATGGAAGGCACATTAGAGAACTTGTGACCACTTTCACTCTACCATAATAGTTATTTCCAAATTGCCCTCCAAAATAGTGGTCAATTTATATTCCCACCAACGATGCACTAGATTGTCTTTCCCCACACCCTCACCAACACCATACATTGTAAAACACTTCAATTCATGCTGATCTAGCAGCTGAAAATGGTACTGTATTTCATTGCTATTTTTTCATGCATTTCTTTAATTATGAGTGAAGGTAAGTATCTTTTCATGTATTCGCTGTTCATTGAATTTTATTTTTTCTTGTGAATTATCTGTCTATATACTTTACCCATTTTGAAATTTGGTCAGACTTTTTTATATTGATTTATAAAATGTACATATTAAAAAGAGTAGCCTTTTTTTTTTTTTTTTTTTTTTTGGCGACAGGGTCTTGCTCTGTTGCCACGCTGGAGTGCAGTGGCACGATCTCGGCTCACCGTAACCTCTGCCTCCCGGGTTCAAGCAATTCCCCTGCCTCAGCCTCCTGAGTAGCTTTTATCTGATATTATGTTACAAATAGTTTTCCACAGTGTGTGGCCTTTTGACTTTGTTTTTTTGACAGTTTTCTCAATTTAGGTTTTAAATTTTTACAGGTTCAAATTATCAACCTTTTACTTTAAGATTTCTGGATTTTGTCTGGGCACAGTGGCCCACGCCTGTAATCGAAGCACTTTGGGAGGCCAAGGTGGATGGATCACGAGGTAAGGAGATCAAGACCATTTTGGCCAACATGGTGAAACCCCGTCTCTACTAAAAATACAAAATTTAGCTGGGTGTGGTGGCGCATGCCTGTAATCCCAGCTACTCAGGAGGCTGAGGCACGAGAATCGCTTAGACCCAGGAGGTGGATGTTGCAGTGAGTGGAGATCACACCACTGTACTCCAACCTGGCGACAGAGTGAGACTCCAGATTTTATGTAGTATGTTCCTGTTGTTTTTCAGAATTTTCCTGCTAGTCTCGAATGTTTATTTTTCCAGATTAAAATTAATATTATTTTCCAAGGCACCCTCCTCAAATTCTATTGTTTTTATTTAAATCACTTTCAGTTTATAGATCCATTAAAGAAAATGCACAACCTTACAATTGGAGTACAAGGCTGGGCCTTGCATTGTTTTGAGTCTTCACTCCCACAGGACATCGAGTCTTAGTGAGGGGATGATGGTGCCATCTCAGGAAGTCCCCAGCATTCCTGGGCACCTTTGAAGGAAGGAGCCCAAGAGTAAACCAAGGGCAGCCCTGGGGTCAGACAAGCCCCACAATGCTCTGTACCTGGGAACCCAAGGCCTTGTCAGGGAGACTCAGAACACAGCCCCCAACACTACAACTCCTGGACTTTCCATTGCAGGGTGAGTCCAGGACTCCTTGAAGAAAACATTCCTTAGAGGCCCAGGAAAGGCACCAGATGTGCCTTCAAAGAGCTAATTCATGTGGTAGGAGATTTCACATAGTGGTGCCTTGTTGGAGAGACCGAGCAGAGTGATGCATTTGCCAAGGAAAATCCTACTGGTCTCAAAGTCACAGCCTTGGAGCAGGGATCTGCTGTGGGAGCCACAGGAATGGCAGGCTGCTGTGGGCACAGCCCTGCAGGCTCTCCTTCCTTCCCAGCTGGGGCTCTGCTGGCTTCTCTCCAATCCTGGAACCCCAGTCTACAGCATCAACCCACTCCTTCCCCAGGCAGGGGCCCAGTTGGCCACCAAAGGCTTTTCCCAAAGTGCCCAGAGAGATTGAGTAGGCATTTGTTTATTCAACAATTATTGATTGTCAAAAATGTGCCAGTCAGTGTTCTAGATACTTGGGGTACAACAAAAAATAAAAGAGACTGAAATTCTTACCCTCCTGGAGCTAACAGACAATAAAAATAATCATAATAATATGTAAATGTTAGAAGAAAAGTGCCATGGGGAAGAAAAGTAGGGCAAGGTAAGAGGACTTGGGAGTTGGGGGTTGGGAGCAGTCACATTTCCCAAAAAAGCAACTGTGCTAGGGAACTTCCATTTGCCCTCCACATCCCCAGGAAAAGCTGACCTGAAGGACTGCATCCTGGCTCTGGCTGGATTCAGCCAATGAGCCTCGAAGGAGAGCTGAGACAGGCGGGGGAGGTGTTTATCCCACTGGCTCCCTCCTTGTGGGTCACAGCTCTGGTCAGGTGGCCCTCTCCCACAGTTCTGTCCTTCCTTCCACCAACCATGTCTTTCCCTCCTCCTCGCCCTTCTGCCAGGCCTGGGAGTAGCAAAGATGCCCCATGCTACTAGACCTGGGCACTGCACTCTCCCTTAGGGATTCCTTACAGCCTGTCCACACCTTTGAAAATAGTCCTGAAATAATGCTAATTTGAGTGCTGAAAAATACAGTGATATTTGAGCAGGCTGGAAGGCAGTAAGGTGGTATGCCATGCATATGTCTAAGAGAAGAGTGTTCAGGGCAGAGGGAACTGCCAGTGCAAAGGCCTGGAGGTGGGAGGGTGTGCCTGAGCTATTTGCAGAAAAGCAAGAAAGCCAGAGTGGCTGATGCAGAGTGAGGAATGGGGAGAGGAGTAGGAAATAGTATCTAAGAGGTATGTTTTGGGAGGTGGGGGCTTGGCATTTGCTCTTGGTGAAGTTGGGATGGATGAGGGCGCACTGGAAGGCTTTGAACCCAGAAGTGATATGATCTTTAACACTATCACTCTGGCTGCAGTGTTGAGAACAGACTATGGGTCAAGGGTAGAAGCAGGAAGGCTGGTAAGGGGGAGGCTCAAAAGACAGTGGAAAAGAACCAGAAGAGGCTGGTGCTGTGGAGCTGGAGCCAACAGGATTGACTGAGGACTTGAGGCGTAGGGGAGAAGAGCAAGGGTGGCTTCAAGTCTTCCCTGCATCTGCCCAGCCTGGCCCTCACATCCTGTCCTTGTGGGTGCTATGTGTACACGTGTCGAGTCCCTGGGGCTGTGCACTGCAGGCCCATCTCCTCTGGCTGGCCTAGAAGTCTGCCAGCTTCTGCCAAGAGGAGTCTTTGACCAAATCACAGTTTTCTCTACTTGGGCTCATCTGCCTGAGGTCACTGGTAGGAGTGGGGAAGTGGATTCACCCCCTGGGGTGCAGGGAAAGGAGGCTACGCCTACTCCCCAGAGGCAGTGCAGTAAATTAGGACTGTTCCCATATCAGTGAGATATTTTCTGGGGCACTCCCAGACCTATGTCCTTCAGCCCAGATCCCGTGAGTCAGACAGACCTGAATGTGACCAGCTTCCTCCTCCACTGCTCCCTTGGCTGGCTTCCTCTCAGGCTCCAGCCTTCTGTAGGGGCAGCTAAGGCCACAAGTGAAGGGCCTGCTCAGGGGTAGCCCACGCCCCTTCCTCAAGGCCTTCAGCAGCCCTTGCCCCTCCTATTGGATGTGTTCTTTCAGAATCCCAGTTTGAAGGGCCTCCTCCCATGGCATCCTGTGTGGGGCTGGACTCTCACTGCTCCACAACCTGAATTCAGGCTTCTAGCTCCTTCCAGGACAGCTGGGCCTGGCCTCCACTGAGAAAACAGGACCACACCACAGAGCAGTCTCCCCCAGCTGACTCCGTGCTGAGCTCTCCACTGGCCTGTCCTCTCGGGTCTGCTGGGGCCGTCCAATACAGAGGGCTTGTTATAAGAGTGGGCTCTGGGGTACAAGTTCTGCCACTCCTTCACTTGCATCTGACCTTGGCCAGTCACCTATCTTCTTCAAGCCTCTCCTTCTGATACTGCAGTGTTCCTTACACATTGGAGGCCCTCATAAATGCTTTCTGAATAAGTCTGCATGCAATATGCTTAACGCAGTGCCTGACCCAGAGAATGTGCTCAGTAAAAGTCAACTATTTAAATTATCCCCATTTACAGATGAAGAAACCGAGACTCAGAAATGTAACTTGTCCAAGGCCTCCGGGCTGGGAAATGGTGGAGCCAGGTTCCCCTGTGCCCTGATCCATCAGTCCACCTCCCCCTGCATACTCCCCATTCTTCTCTGCCCCTGTGAGGCCAGCACAGGTATGTCAGCCTCAGAGGGATGAATGAAGAAGACAGAAACTTACACTCTGAGAACCCCTGAGGAGACAGGAGGCTCCTATCATCATGGGAGATACAAAGATGAATTAAACAGTTTCAGCCACTCAAAGGGCTGCCAGTCTGGAACTGGGAGCCACGGCGCTGGGAACAGAGTCAATCCCTACACAGAGGACCCAGCAAGCCTCAAGGGAGGGGCAGCATCTGGATTCCCAGTACACAATTGGCTCGTTGAATCAAAAAGTTCACAAGAGCCAGGCGCGGTGGCTCAAGCCTGTAATCCCAGCACTTTGGGAGGCCGAGGCGGGTGGATCACGAGGTCAGGAGATCGAGACTATCCTGGCTAACATGGTGAAACCCCGTCTCTACTAAAAATACAAAAAACTAGCCAGGCGTGGTGGTGGGCGCCTGTAGTCCCAGCTACTTGGGAGGCTGAGGCAGGAGAATGGCGTGAACCTGGGAGGTGGAGCTTGCAGTGAGCCGAGATCACGCCACTGCACTCCAGCCTGGGAGACACAGCGAGACTCCGTCTCAAAAAAAAAAAAAAAAAGTTCACAAGAAATAGTGGGCACACACTATGAATTTTAAAAGACAAGTCCAGGTTGCAAATATTTTGTCCCATTGTTTTATAACAGAGTATGAAGTGCCCCCAAAGAATCCATTATTGTGGCACCTAAATGACCTCTCACAGCCAGGTGGATCACAAAAATCTATGTTAAGGCCGGGCACAGTGGCTCACGCCTGTAATCCCAGCACTTTGGGAGGCTGAGGCGGGCGGATCACGAGGTCAGAAGATGGAGACCACCCTGGCTAACACAGTGAAACCCCGTCTCTACTAAAAATACAAAAAATTAGCCGGATGTGGTGGCGGGCGCCTGTAGTCCCAGCTATTCGGGAGGCTGAGGCAGGAGAATGGCGTGAACCTGGGAGGCGGAGCTTGCAGTGAGCCGAGATTGCGCCACTGCACTCCAGTCTGGGTGACAGAGCGAGACTCTGTCCCCCCCTCCCCAAAAAAAAAAAAAATCTATGTTATGCCAAACATCCTAAGCTTGACTTGGGGAAAGAGGATCCCCATTATGCTAGACACACAGATGCCAGCTGCCCCCAGCCTCAGCCTCATGGACATGGCACGTCCACACAGACTAATGTCAGCCAAGACAAAGGGTTACCCACTCTTGGGCTACTAGATTACTTGGTGACTTGAGTTAGTGCTCCCCTCCCCTTTACAGCAATGATCCTAACACCAGTGCTGGGCACTGTAAGGTCTGGAGGGGCCTCTGGTATCCCTGGAGAAAAGAGACTCTGCTTTTGCATGCTTCTTGTCAGCATGAGAGGCAAGGCCTGGTCTAAGTGACACTAAGGTTGCAGCCAGGACGTCTCTGACAGGGCTGCTGTCCTCAGATGTGAAGGCTTTGCTTCTCAGCCTCTTGCTACAGACCTCCCTCTCACATTAACTCCTGCCAGGACTTTTGGTTTCGGTTTCTGAGAGCAGAAATAAGTTCTACCCTCCCCCTCCTCCTACCCTACTTCCTTCACCCTTCTTTCTCCCACCCTGGTAGGAAATCCACCCCCCTCGTCCCTACCCCCAGTCCCCACCCCCAGTCCCAGTCTGAGAGGGACAAAGAAGAAGAAGAGAGGGATAGAGAAGGGAGGGAGAAAGGGAGTTGCCAGAGACCTCACTCCATCTTCAGGGCTGAGTGATCACTCACAAATCTGCAAATTGTGCCCTGTGCAACTCTAGAGGACCCTCAAGTCACCAAAATTTGCATATTTATTGGCACACTTTTCAGACAGATCGCAGTAAAGTGTCTTCAGAAGGAATAGTCTGAAGCTCTAGAGTGGGATTAAAGGGCTGAATGCCTTTCCGCTCTGATCTCCTAGAAGCCCCAAAGCACCCCCAGTACTTGAGCTGTAACCCACTTATCCCTCTTTGCTCAATTTCCCAGCTGGGCTAGAACCCCAGCTCAAAAGAGGCTCACCAGTCACCTCTAGGTCCATTTGTGGGGCCCCAAGCAAGTCTCTTCCTTTCTAGGCCTCAGTTTCCCCATCTGTAATATGTAAAGAGAACAAAATCTATATTTAACAGCTGAGTCTGTGCAGAGGGTGCTTGGAGGCAGACGATTACATTTGGGTTGCAGTCTCAGGGTCCTTCTGAAGGAAGGAGGTTGTTGGTTGTTCCCTTGACTGACAGCAGGGCTCAGAGAGGATTCTTTTGTTGAAGAATATCAAGAGGGACTGTGTGACCTGGGGCGGCTCCTCTAACCTCTCTAAACCTGTTACCTCCCCCATGAAATGGAGGTGGTAATATTCACCTTGCAGGTGGCTGTGACGACTGAAGGGAGTACTGTATGCAAAAGTGCTGGCGTGGAGGAGGCGGCAGAGGAGGGTGGCGGCGGGGCACGGCAGCCACTGCCTGAGCTCAGGCTCCAGGGCAGGAAACCCACCTGACAGGCCACTCCTTCCGCTCGCCTCCCGCGGTGGGCTCCCTCCCCTCTCTCTGCAGGGCCACAGCTCTGGGAGGATGCCCAGGGCCTGCAAAGCGCTGAGGGAACCCCAAGGAGCCCACACCCCTTAGCCTGTCATGCCAGGCCCTCCCTTACCTACGCCCCCCGGCCACTCCCCACCCAGCCCCCCAACCTGCTCGACACCCCCAAACAAGCCATGCACACTTCCCTGCCTTTACCCAGGCTGCGTCCTTTCCGGGTCACATGCCCTTCCCTCTCTCCCTCCTCAAGACAGCTAAATCCTGCTCATTGTTTAGGGCCCAGCTCAAATGTCACCTTCTGAAGGAAACCTTTCCCTGCCCTTCCAGTAAAGAAAATACTCATTCTTCCTGTTGCCTCCCTCAGTCCCGCACTCAGTCCCGTCAGGAGTGCAGCGAGACTCCAGTCCGCCACATCCCCTCGCGGAGCCCCCGGTGCCTTATCTAGAAAATGGAGGTAAATCGTCCCTACTTGGGGGGCAGGACGAGTTCAATGGGACACGTCAGGCATCTAAACACAGCATGGGGCGCACACTAGAGACCGGCGAGTCCAGCCAGTCAGCCCCACTGAGAGGGAAGCACGCGCCAGGCCCCCTTTCCAGCCTCCTCTAGTTCCTCCCGGAGGAGCAGCTCACAGCTCATTGGAAGATCAACCAGGATTGACAGGTTCCCAGCCCAGTGGCTGGCTGGAGCAAGTGGTCGGCCCCTTCCCCTCTCTGGGGCCTCTACCTGCGGAAGGCAGGGCCGGGGGCCTGGTCTCCACACGCTGCCTGTGTCGGTCTGTGGGGCCGACCGCCCCACTGATGACTCAGGTCTCCTCCCCGCCCTTCCCCTTCAGGAAGAGGCCCTGTCATAATCGCAGTTGTACTACATAAAAATAGCTTCGTTTCACAGCGACATGAGCACAGCCTTTTCCACTGAAGGAAGAGGAAGGCAGTTTCCCCCTACGCATCCCCCGGGTCCCTCTTCAAAAGCGGATCCTCTGGGGGTGGGGTCTTCACACTTCTCAGCAATAGCCTCATCAGCGGCTTCCTCCCCGGCTTCGGCGCTGAAGGCTTTTTTTACTGCTTTGCGACCAGCTTCTCACCTTTTCTCATTTGGCCTTCGCGTCAGAGATGCCAGGCAGCTGAGGTTGCTGTACCCATTGTGCAGGTGTGGAAACCCAGGCCAGGAGAGGGAAGGTGACTGGTCTGAGGTCACACAGCAAGCTCGCGAGAGCCGAGTTGGGGGTCCCTGACTCCTTCACCGAGTTCCTTCCGCGCCAGCATCGGCCTCCTCCTAGGAAAGTACTGTGGCCACAGCCAGGTCAGCAAGAAAAAGGAGAGGCGAGGAAGGTTGAACGGAGCACAGATGTGAGGGGCAAGACGTTCATGCAACAAACATTCGTCTGGCCGGGTGAGGTGGCTCAGGGCTGTAATCCCAGCATTTTGGGAGACCAAGGCGCCAGATCACCTGAGGTCAGGAGTTCGAGACCAGCCTGGCCAACATGGTGAAACCCCATCTCTACTAAAAATACAAAACAAATTAGCCGGGCGTGGTGGTGCACGCCTGTAATCCCAGCTACTTGGGATTGGAGCCCAATGACAAATGGTTTCCCTGTCAGTCAGGCCTGCTGGACCGAGAGCAGCCTCTCCAGGCCTGAGACTGATGAGTCTCAGCCATAAGGCCCAGCCTAGGGTGTGGTGGCCCTTGCTTCCCATTGAATCCCTGCAGTGAAGTCACTGAGGAGACACCTGCCTGGTCTTGTGGTCTCTGCTCTTCCCCCTCAAATCTACCCTCTGTTATCAAAATGTAAGGCAGGTCAGAGGGCACAAGCTGGAAGCCTCCAAATAGGTATCTCATGGCACTAGAAAGAAAGGCACACTGTGTTCCCAGCTGGGTGCCTGAATGCGTAGGAGTACGGGCAGGTGACTGTGTGTGTGCACATGGTTGTGTACAAACTTGGGGTGTGTGTATCTTAGTCTGTTTTCTGTTATTTGTAACAGAATGCCTGAAACTGGGTAATTTATAAAGAAAAGGAATTCTTTCTTACAGTGGTGGAGGCTGAGAAGTCCAAGGCTGAAGGGCCGCACCCTGTGAGGTCCTTCTTGGTGATGGGGACTCTGCAGAGTCCTGAGGCCCTGCAGGGCATCACATGATGAGGGGGTTGAGCATGTTAGCTCAGATCTCTCTTCCTCTTATTATAAAGCCACCAGTCCCATTCCCGTGATAACCCATTAATCCATGAACCCATTAATCCATTAATCCATGAATGAATGAATCTGTTCATGAGGGCAGAGTCCTCTGGCCCAATAACCTCTTGAAGGTCCCGATTTTCACTACTGCCATATTGGGGATTAAGTTTCAACATGAGTTTCAGAGGGGACAGATCTTTAAACCTTAACTGTGTGTGTGTGTGTGTGTGTGTGTGTGTGTGTATAGCTGCTGTGGTTGTCAATTCAGAGTGAAAAAGCTCTCACTTCCTGTTAAGAATCAATTAGAGCATTTTTTTATAGAAGCTCTAGCTTTCCCTGTGAGGATCACAGGAGCCTGGGAGGAGAGGTGGGAAGGTAGAGCGGGAAGAATGTCTTTCCTGAGCAGTGTTGGGAGCAAGGTCAGGACTGCACATCCGAGACTCCAAGTTCATGTCCCACTGTGCTGTCAAATGAACTTCTAAAGGTCGTTTTTTTTTGAGATGGAATCTTGCTCTGTCGCCCAGGCTGGAGTGCAGTGGCGCGATCTCGGCTCACTGCAACTTCCGCCCCTGCAGGTTTTTAAGCAATTCTCTGCCTCAGCCTCCGGAGTAGCTGGGATTACAGGTGCGTGCCACCACGCCCAGCTAATTTTTTTGTATTTTTAAGTAGAGATGGGGTTTCACCATCTTGGCCAGGCTGGTCTTGAACTCCTGACCTCGTGATCCACCCACCTCGGCCTCCCAAAGTACTGGGATTACAGGCGTGAGCCACCGCACCCGGCTACAAAAGTATCTCAAAAATTAGCCAGGTGTGGTGGGGCATGCCTGTAGTTCCAGCTACTTGGGAGGCTGAGGTGAACTCCTTGAGCCCAGGAGTTCAAGGCTGCAGTGAGCTATGAATGCACCACTGCACACCAGCCCAGGCAACAGAGAGATCCTGTCTCTAAAATAAATAAGTATATAAAATTTAAAAAATAAAATTATTATCATTACTTCGACAATATATTGATCCAAATATAAGTCGGGACAAAATAAACTAACTCATCAAATTCATGATTTCACAGAAAGTATGCCCTGTGACTAGGCTAAGTTTTTTGTTTGTTTTTTATTTATATTATTTTTATTTTTTGAGACAGAGACTTGCTCTGTCACCCAGGCTGAAGTGCAGTGGCATGATCTTGGCTCACTGCAACCTCCGGGTTCAAGCAATTCTCCTGCCTCAACCTCCTAAGTAGCTGGAATTACAGGCACCTGCCACCATACCTGGCTAATTTTTGTATTTTCAGTAGAGCCGGGGTTTTGCCATGTTAGCCAGGCAGGTCTCGAACTCCTGACCTCAAGTGATCCACCCTCCTTGGCCTCCCAAAGTACCGAGATTATGGGCATGAGCCACCACACCTGGCCTGTTTTTTTTTTTTTTTTTCTTTTTTTGAGACAGAGTCTCGCTTTGTCACCCAGGCTGGAGTGCAGTGGCCGAATCTCAGCTCACTGCAAGCTCCACCTCCCGGGTTTACGCCATTCTCCTGCCTCAGCCTCCCAAGTAGCTGGGACTACAGGCGTCCGCCACCTCACCCGGCTAGTTTTTTTTTGTTGTTGTATTTTTTAGTAGAGACAGGGTTTCACCGTGTTAGCCAGGATGGTCTTGATCTCCTGACCTCGTGATCTACCCGTCTCGGCCTCCCAAAGTGCTGGGATTACAGGTTTGAGCCACCCCGCCCGGCCCTGTTTGTTTTCTAATTTTTAATTTTTTTTTTTTTTTTTTTGAGACAGGGTCTTGTTCTGTTACTTAAGCTGGGGTGTAATGGTGCAATCACAGCTCACGGCAGCCTCAACTTCCCAGGCTCCAGTGATCCTCCTACTTCAGCCTCCCAAGTAGCTAGGACCACAGGCATGCATCACCACACCCAGTTAATTTTTATAGTTTTGGTAAAGACTGGGTTTTGCCATGTTACCCAGGTTGGTCTCAAACTCCTGAGCTCAAGCAATCCACCCACCTCCACCTCCCAAAGTGCTGGGATTATAGATGTCAGCTACCATGTCTGGATGCGACTAGGCTAAGTTTTAAAAGGACTTGATTTAAAGGAAAATATTAAATGGATAATAATTTAAATAGCAAAAATCTGGAAAGTGATGCATGAATGGCTGAAACTTTAGAAACAGGACTGGAAGACCCTTGGTCAGCGGCAGTAAATAGTGGTCTCTGGCCACGTTGGTTTGCAAACACAAGGTGATTCCTGAGGTGGCCCCTCCTATCTGGTCCCCCTAGGGCAGGGGTTCCCAAACCCTAGGTCACAGGGCAGAAGGTGAGTGTCCAGCTAGCGATCACTATCGCCTGAGCTCTGCCTCCTCTCAAATCAGCAACCGCGTTAGATTCTCATAGGAGCGAGAACCCTATTGTGAACTCTGCTTGTGAGGGATCTAGGTTGTGCGCTCCTTATGAGAATCGAATGCCTGATGAAACTGTCCCCCACCCCCGATCCCCAGGTCCATGGAAAAGTGTTTTCCACAAATCTGGTCCCTGGTGCCAAAAAGGTTGGGGACCACTGCTCTAGGGGTCATGCAGCTCTGGGCCCTGGTGTGTGTGGTGTGTGTGGTGTGTGTGGTGTGTGTGTGGTCTGTGTGTGTGTGTGTTAAGGAGGAAAGGCAGGCCTCAGAAGTGTGAGCTGCAGCCCCTGGAGTCAGCTCTGAGGTCTTGAAGCTCCCCCACTTGACCTGTGTGGGTGCCCTTCCTCTCTGTTTTCACTCCTTGTTTTAGGTCCCGGCTCCTATTCTCCTCTGTCAGGCTCAGTTTCAGCCTTGCTCATTGTCTGAGGAGCCATCTGACAGGAGGGAGACTCTGGGGCTCTCTGAGGAGGCAGCTGTACTCTGGGGCCCTCCCTCTTGGGCCTCCAGGCCTGGCCAAGGGGGCCAGTTCCATGCAGCTGAGCATCAGGCCTAGCAGTCGGCGAACTTCTTGGGCCCAAGGGACTGAAAGAGGTCACAAATCCCTGCCAAGGCTCTTGCCAGCTGACCCTGCGGTCTGGGGTCAGCTCCAGAAGAGGAGGCCATCATGGAGGTCGAGTACACACACTCTAAGGCCTGACACAAAAGGGCCTGTGGGGCAGTGTCTACCCTCTCAGGAGGAAGCCCTGTGGTGCGGGAAGGGTTTGGAGGGGGTTCCATCTACCTGCAGCCCCCTTACTACAGTAGCCCTTGGCACAGCCCAGCCCACCTTAATTACTCCATTCATTCACTCAGTAGGATTTGGATCCTGAATAATCATGATCATATATATAGATAAACTTTTTTGCTGTTTTGAGACAGGGTCTTGCTCTGTCACCCAGGCTGGGGTGTAGTTGGTGCAATCACAGGTCACTGTGGCCTCAACCTCCTGGGCTGAAGCCATCCTCCTACTTCAACCTCCTGAGTAGCTGGGACTATAGGCATGCACCACCACACCTGGCTAATTTTTTTTACTTTTTGTAGAGATGGGGTTGCCTAGGCCAGCTTCAAACTCCTGGGCTCAAGCAATCCTCTCGCCTCGGCTTCTCAAAGTATTGGGATTACAGGCGTGAACGACCACACCTGGCCTAATAAACATTTTTGAGGTGTTTCTTCCCATACCTCTGTGCTGAGTGCTCTTCACAGAGGATTTTATCTAATTTTCACAACAGCACTGGGGGTGCGTCCTGTTATTATCCCCACTTAACATATGATAAAGTAAGTCTCAAAGAAGTGGAACCATCTTGCTTAAGGCCGGATGTAGGGCATGGAGGAGCCAGGATTTAATCCCAGCAGTGTTTGATTCTGAACCTGTGCTATTTCTCCCATCCACGTGAAGGGAAGGGGGAGTTCACCACTGGAAAAGAAAGTCGGTCCTTTGACCTAGACTTGATCCCCAGTTTACATAGAAATAGTTATTTCTGGCTGGGCGTGATGGCTCTTGCCTGTAATCCCAACACTTTGGGAGGCCAAGGCAGGCAGATCACGAGGTCAGGAGATTGAGACCATCCTGGCCAACATGGTGAAGCCACGCATGGTGGCGCGCGCCTGTAGTCCCAGCTACTGGGGAGGCTGAGGCAGGGGAATCGCTTGAAACTGGGAGGTGGAGATTGCAGTGAGCTAAGATCACACCACTGCACTCCAGCCTGGCAACAGAGCAAGACTCTGTCTCAAAAAAAAGAAAAGAAAAAGAAAAACAGAAATAGTTATTTAGGCCGGGCGCGGTGGCTCAAGCCTGTAATCCCAGCACTTTGGGAGGCCGAGACGGGCGGATCACGAGGTCAGGAGATCGAGACCATCCTGGCTAACACAATGAAACCCCGTCTCTACTAAAAATACAAAAAAATTAGCCGGGCGAGGTGGCGGGCGCCTGTAGTCCCAGCTACTCGGGAGGCTGAGGCAGGAGAATGGCGTAAACCCGGGAGGCGGAGCTTGCAGTGAGCCGAGATAGCGCCACTGCACTCCAGCCTGGGCGACAGAGAGAGACTCCGTCTCAAAAAAAAAAAAAAAAAGAAATAGTTATTTATATTTACATGGCTTAGCCTACTCCGAAAAGCTATTCTTGAAGGATTATCAGTCACCTATACCTGAGTGTGAGTGAGTTTTTGATCCTTGTGACCTTGTACCACAAATACTTTCCCATTTACCATCTCATTTAGTGCCTGCCAACTAAGAGCAGCTATCATTGTCCCCATTTTACAGCTGGGGAGACTGAGACTCAGGGTGGTGTGGCGATGGGTCCTCAGCCACACCGGTGGGCAGTGCCCTGGCCAGCATCCCAACCAGCTCCGCTTTGGGTCGGCCACTCTGTCCTTAACACCAGCTTCTTTCTCATGGCCTTTCTCCCAGAGCACATCTCCGCAGGAGGGAGGGGAGCCAGCAGGAGGACCCACGGTCCCGGGAGAAGTGGCTGAAAGAGAGAAAAGAGGCTATATGGACATACTGCCTGGAGTCCTGATTTCAAACCATGAGTCCTTGTCGGACTTCCAGATCTGAACACAGGAATGTAAGGTCCGCCCTTCGTAAGAACAAGACAGCTGTCTTGTGTCCTCTCCCCCAGCCCTCTACCGCCAGCCTTTTTTCTGGCCAAAAGACCCTTGGCCAGAATAGTCCTTTAACCATTCTTCTTACGACATTGTCTAATTATGATGATTAGACATAAGTATGAAGAAAAACATGCAGTTTTGTTGTTTTTTTTTTTTTTTTGAGACGAAGTCTCGCTCTTGTCCCCCAGGCTGGAGTGCAATGGCACAATCTCAGCTCACTGCAACCTCTGCCTCCTGGGTTCAAGCGATTCTCCTGCCTCAGCTTCCCAAGTAGCTGGGATTACAGGCGCCTGCCACCACGCCCAGCTAATTTTTGTATTTTTAGTAGAGACAGGGTTTCACCATGTTGGCCCAGCTGTTCTCAAACTCCTGACTTCGTGATCCACCCACCTCGGCCTCCCAAAGTGCTGGGATTACAGGAGTGAGGCACCGCGCCTGGCCAACATGCAGCTTTTAAGTTAAACAATGTATATCCCTTTTGTGGGGGAAGACTTTTCAACTGAGGAGCTGTGGATTGCTCACTGTCCAGGGATGTCACTGAGTTGAATTTTACGCAATTAAGTGAAATAATCAGATCGGCACTTAACTTTCTGATGTGACTGGAAGATGGTCTCTAAAAAATCAGAATCTTTTTTTTTATTATTTTTGAGACAGAGCCTTGCTCTGTCACACCCAGGCTGGAGTCCAGTGGTGCAATCTTGTCTCACTGCAACCTCCACCTCCCAGGTTCAAGCAATTCTTCTGCCTCAGCCTCCTGAGTAGTTGGGACTACAGGCACGTGCACACAATGCTCGGCTAATTTTTGTATTTTTAGTAGAAACGGGGTTTCACCATGTTGGCCAGGTTGGTCTCGAACTCCGACCTCAGGTGATCCACCCGCCTCAGCCTCCCAACGTGCTGGGATTACAGGCGTGAGCCACCGTGCCCGGCCTTTTTCCTTTGAGGCAGGGTCTCACTCTGTCACCCAGCAGGCTGGAGTGCAGTGGCACAATCATGGCCCACTGCAGCCTCAACCTCTTGGGCTCGAGGCAATCCTCTAACCCCAGTCTCCTGAGTAGCTGGGACTACAAGTGCATGCCACTATGCCTGACTAATTTTTTATAATTTTTGGAGAGATGAGGTTTTGCTATGTTGCCCAGGCTGGTCTCAAACTCCTGGGCTTAAGTGATCCACCTGCCTTGGCCTCCCAAAGTGCCGGGGTTATAGGAGTGAGCCACAGGACCCAGCCAGAATCCATTTTTTAAATGTGGGTATGTCCCAAAATACTGCAGGGAAGACCTAGATCAGGGGTTCTTAACCTCTTTTGTGTGTGCCATGGCCTCCTTTGTCATTTGGTAAAAACTTGCAGACCCCCTTCTCAGAATAATGTTCTGAAATGCACAAAATAAGCTAGCATAGGCTTACAAAGAAAACCAGTTGTATTAAAATGTAGTCATCAAACAATTTTAAAAAAATATTTTGACATAGTACTAGATAGTGCTTCCTAATTAATGCATGAAAGATCAAGAGCTAACAATAGGTCCAAGAACTGCTATAATTTTGAAATAGTGATGAGTGTAAACCATATTTTGAAATATCTTCAAAAACCATTATATGATTTGAAAATATCTGTAATTGCTAGTGACATCATCATGAGTCCTGCTAATACGGCTGTGGTTTGTTGCCTACATTCATCATTGAAGAGAATGCTAAAATTCAGATAGAAATTAGTGAAAATAAAGATATATTTTTTCTCTTCCAAATTTTTAGACTCCTTGAACTCCATCCTTTGATCTTTAGGGTTCCCTTAGATGCCAGATTAGGAACCCTTGGTCTAGTTCTATCTTTTATTTTATAGCATGTATATGTAACTATATCCAACAATTACAACAAATACAACAATCCAAACGTATCCAGATTTTGTGGTTTTCAAAATCTGATTAAATTTACCAATAAATTAAGTGCCTGGCAGGTAGCAGGTCTCGATAAAGGGGTGTCTCTGTGCCCAGGGCCTGGGACTCCTGCTTGTAGTTATGCTGCTCATTCTTCTAGGGATGCCCACAGCCTGCTTGGCACTGGGCCAGGCCTTTCCCCACTGTTAGCAGCTTTTATGCCCCAATGCCACACTGCTGCCACTTGGCAGGTGAGAAATAACATTAAGTTTGAGGATATTTTGACTGCCCCTCAATCCTGGGAGGAGAGTGGTTTCACAGCCCAGCCTTGAAGAGCCCCAGGCTCTTTCCCCTAGGGCCCCAAGCTGCCTGCATCCTGGGAATCCCCTGGAAGCCTTTTGCGCCTGCTTCCCCTCTTGACTCATCTGAGGTCGCATGAGGAGCAGTCATGAGCCGCGTGACAAGGTCAGTGCTGACAGGCTCACAAGATACCCTGAGTGCCTCCCAGGAGAGCTGGCAGGTCCTCAGAGAGGAAAGAGTAGATAGATCCTAGAGGAGAAGTCCACTCCAGCCCCTCAGGCTTCAGGACAGGGCCCGAACAGAACTCAGGCCCTGGCTCCAAGAGTTCATCCTCCACCTCTCCCTGCTGCCAGGCTACCCTTTCCCCTGTCCAGATCCTCGATTCCCTGGGGACTCTTGCTCCCCTCTAGCCAAGCTCTGCCATCCACCTCCTTCTTTAGAACCTTCCCCCCTTATCCATCTGCCTTCCTATCAAAATCTGCCTGTTCTGTGTCCCATCAGCATCTGCTCCCAAGGCAACCCCCAGTTATCAGGGGTGCATGCAATGTGGAGCAGAAAGACCTGTATTCAAGTGTGGGCTCTGATTGGCTATGGAATTCCTCTGCCTCTCAGGGCCTCACTCAGTGTCCTCATCTATTCCATGGACACGTTTAAATTGCTGCCCTAACTTTCATAGCTGTTATGAGGAGCAAACCCATTTCTCGCTGCGAAATCACTTTATAAACTGTAAAGCACTTTCATAGCTGTGATTTGGGACTCACGGCTGGCCAAGTTGTTTGGTGTTTCACAATTACCAAGATCCCTCTGGGGAAATGATACAAAGGAATGGTTTTAGTGGTAGGGTTTCTGGCAGATAGAGAGATCCGTATAGCCAGAGGGCCCTGCCACATATTCCTACCTCCTCCCCTGAACCACATCCCAAGATGTGGCCTTACAGGCAGAGTTTTGTCTTGAATATGCTGAGAGTTTGAAGTGACCCCTCTGAACCCAACACAGGAAATTGACTGGGGAAGTGTTGGGGTTCATGCAGACTTGCTTCTGCTTTAGATGTGATTCACCCAGTTTGTCTTCGCAACAATTGTGGAGCCAGGCAAGAGAACGGTAGGAGGATGAAACATCTGTTTCTGAGGAAGAAAGCCAGGAAGATACCCCACTGCAAGGCAGAGCCTGTGGCCCACAGGGGGGCATTTTCCTTTTTTGTTGTTGTTGTTGTTTTTTGAGACAGGGTCTCACTCTGTCACCCAGGCTGGAGTACAGTGGCATGATCTCAGCTCACTGCAACCTCCGCCTCCTGGGTTCAAGCAACTCTCGTGCCTCAGCCTCCTGAGTAACTGGGATTACAGTCATGTGCCACCACGCCCAGCTCATATTTTTTGTATTTTTAGTAGAGATGGGGTTTCACCATGTTGGCCAGGCTGTTCTCAAATTCCTGACCTCAAGTAATCCACCCATCTCGGCCTCCCAAAGTGCTGGGATTACAGGCGTGAGCCACCACGCCCGGACACGGGAAGGCATTTTTAAATGCTTGCTTGGCTTGGGAGCCTGGAGTGTGACCTGATACAATCCTGCAAGGTTTAGCACCAGAAAGCTTGGATTCTACACCCTGCTCTGCCACATTCAAGCTGTGTGCCCATGGGAGGTCACGGGCCATCTGTGGGCCTAGGTTTTCTGTCTGTTACAGCTCTGCAGTAATTCCCAACTCAACAGGGTCTTATGAGGATTCATGGGCTCACAAGACACAGAAATGCCTACATTTATGTTGGGGAGTAAAGTGCCTAGCTGTGGCACTGCCACCCAGCCCAGCACATATCTAGGTCTCCGGGGTGTCTGTCTCCCCACTGGGCTGACTCTTGCAGAAGAGAGTCACATGCTGAGACCTGTGGGTGTTCACTCTGCACAGTGGCTAAACGAAGGGAGGGAGGGCAGTGCACCCACAATCATCATTCCAGAACTCACGCTGTGTCAGGGCCAGATGCCTGGTAAGTTCCCTTTCTTCCTGTGAGGCTGTGATAGTGTGTCTACGTTTGTGATGTTTTCAGATATTTCACTTAGTTTTCCCCTGTGGGGGTCACAGAACATTCCGGCCCTGGCCAGCAGTTGCCCCAATGTCTGGGAGTGTTTCATCCGTGTCCTTTGTCCTTTTTTGGTGCCAATTTGGTTCAAATCCCAGCTCCAAAATGCACTAGCTATAAGCTTGGGCAAGTCACTCAACCACTCTAGTTAGACATATGTTCAGCTTGACATGAACATGTCAAATTGTTTTCTAAAGTAGTTGTGCCAATTTTTACTCCCAACAACTGAGCAAAAGAGAGCTCATGGTCCATATCCTTTGTCCCCTTTGTACTGTCAAAGTGTTTAACTTTTTTTTTTTTTTTTTGAGACAGATTTTTGCTCTTCTCACCCAGGCTAGAGTGCAATGGCACGATGTCAACCCACTGCAACCTCTCCCTCCCGGCTTCAAGCAATTCTCCCACCTCAGCCTCCTGAGTAGCTGGGATTACAGGTGCACACCACCACACCAGCTAATTTTTGTATTTTTAGTAGAGACGGGGTTTCACCATGTTGGCCAGGCTGGTCTCAAACTCCTGACCTGAGGTGACCCACCTGCCTCGGCCTCCCAAAGTGCTGGGATTACAGGCGTGAGCCACCGCACCCAGTCCAAAGTGTTTAACTTTTGCCAACCAAATGGATGTAAAATGATATTCACTATGGGGCTTATCTGTATTTCTCTTAACATTAAGGAGGTTGAACATGTCTTCATGTTTATTAGCCAGACATGTTTTCTGTTCAGTGAAATGCCTATTTTTTATCTTTTTGTTAATTGATTTGTAAAGAGTTTGCTCTGTCACATAGGCAGGAGTACAGTGGTGAGATCATAGCTCACTGCAGCCTCCAACTCTCAGACTCAAGTGATCCTCCTGCCTTAGCTTTTCAAGTAGCTAGGACTGCAGGCTCAAACCACCAGGCCTGGGTTTTGGGGTTTTTTTTCTTTTTTTTTTTTTTTTTGAGACAGGGAGTCTCTGTGGAGTACAATGGTACAATCATGGTTCAGTGCAGCCTCGACTTCCGGGGCTCAAGTGATCCTCCCTCAGCCTCCTGAGTAGCTGGAACCACAAGCATGTGCCATCACGCCCAGCTAATTTTTGTATTTATTGTAGAGATGAGGTTTTGCTGTGTTACCTAGGCTGGTCTTGAACTCCTGGCTTCAAATGATCCTCCCAAAGTTCTGGGATTCAGCCTCCCAAAGTTCTGGGATTACAGGCGTAGGCCACTGTGCCTGACCTAAAGGTTTTAACCTTTAACTTTTTGAGTTATTGATCCAGCTAGAGTTGATTTTTTGTGTATAGTGGGAGGTAAATATTTCTTTTTTCTTTTTCATATAGGTAACCAAATTTCTAGTTCCATTTATTGAATAGTCTAGGGCCACTTTTTAAAAATTTTCTGGAGCCAATTTTTTTTTTTTTTTTTTTTTTTTTTTTTTTTTTTTTTGAGGCAGAGTCTCGCTCTGTCACCCAGGCTGGAGTGCAGTGGCGCCATCTCAGCTCACTGCAAGCTCCGCCTCCCAGGTTCACGCTATTCTGCTGCCTCAGCCTCCCAAGTAGCTAGGACTACAGGCCCCCACCACACCCGGCTAATTTTTTTCGTATGTCTAGTAGAGACGGGGTTTCACCATGTTAGCCAGGATGGTCTTGATCTCCTGACCTCATGATCCACCCGCCTCAGCCTCCCAAAGCGTTGAGATTACAGGTGTGAACCACTGCGCCCGGCCCATGGAGCCAATCTTTTTTTTTTTTTTTTTTTTTTTTTTTGAGACGGAGTCTTGCTCTGTAGCCCGGGCTGGAGTGCAGTGGCCGGATCTCAGCTCACTGCAAGCTCCGCCTCCCGGGTTTGCGCCATTCTCCTGCCTCAGCCTCCTGAGTAGCTGGGACTACAGGCGCCCGCCACCTCGCCCGGCTAGTTTTTTGTATTTTTAGTAGAGACGGGGTTTCACCGTGTTAGCCAGGATGGTCTTGATCTCCTGACCTCGTGATCCGCCCGTCTCGGCCTCCCAAAGTGCTGGGATTACAGGCTTGAGCCACTGCGCCCGGCCATGGAGCCAATCTTAACTGGGTCTTGAGGGGACAGGAGAAGAGTCTAGCTGAAATTTGACTGACACAGAATTCCCTATTAGCTTGACCAAGGACTACCTGGGAGGGTCACATTCAACAAGGCTAGAGACAAAAGTAGCCCCTGCCTGCCTCCAAGCTCAGCACTATTTTTATTTATTTATTTATTTATTTGAGACGGAGTTTCACTCTTGTTGCCTAGGCTGGAGTGCAATGGCACGATCTTGGCTCACCGCAACCTCCGCCTCCCGGGTTCAAGCAGTTCTCCTGCCTCAGCCTCCCAAGTAGCTTACAGGCGTAAGCCACCATGCCTGGCCTATTTTATTAACAGATGTAACATATGTGTATGGCAAATAATAATAATTCAAATAGTTTTGAAAAGTATCCAATTGTTGGTTGGGCGAAGTCACTCACACCTGTAATCTCTGCACTTTGGGAGGCCAACACAGGTAGATTGCTTGAACTCAGGAGTTTAAGACCAGCCTGGGCAATATGGCGAAACTCCATCTATACATAAAAAATACAATAAATTAGATGGATGTGGTGGCATTTGCCTATTGTCCCACCTACTCAGGAGGCTGAGGTGGGAGGATTGATTGAGCCCAGGAAGTCAAGGCTGCAGTGAGCCATGAAGGTGCGCTGTACTCCAGCCTGGGCAACAGAGACCTTGTCTCAAAGAAAAAAGAAAAAAAGAAAGAAAAGTATCCAATTAAAAAGTAAATTATCCTACCTCTAGAACCACTACCCAGAAGTAACTATGTTAATAGTGAATGATTTTTATATCCATGTAGTGTAGGAAACAAAAAAAAAAAAAAAAAGGAATAATTTCTCTCCCTGACTGCAAATAACACACTCATGCTCCATTTCTTGATTTATCATTTCTAGAGTAACTCTAGTTATTCTCTGCTGGAAAAGTTCGTTTCCTTACATCTACCCCATCTCTCCTCCCTCCTCAGCTTATTCCCAATACTAGATCTTTTTAAAAATAATGTTAGGCCAGGCGCGGTGGCTCACACCTGTAATCCCAGCACTTTGGGAGGCCGAGGCAGGCGAATCACCTGAGGTCAGGAGTTCAAGACCAGCCTAGCCAACATGGCAAAACCCAGTCTCTATTAAAAACACAAAAATTGGCCAGGAGTGGTGGCACGCACCTGTAATCCCAGCTACTTGGGAGCCTGAGGCAGGTGACTCGCTTGAACCTGGGAGGCGGAGGTTGCAGTGAGCTGAGATCGCACCACTGTGCTCCAGCCTGGGCAACACAGTGAGACTCTGTCTCAAAAATAATAATAATAATGTTAAATGTTCTGCCAAATCCTGAAGCTGCTGCCACAGCTGTATTTCAGGAAGCCCAGTCCTGTGAGGATGCCGTCCCCCCTCCGCAGGAAGACGTCAGACAGGACACTTTCCATCACCCTGCTTCCTGATTCCAGGCATCGATGCTGAGCTGGACAGAAGGAAAACAGCCTTTTGGTGTCTGAGACAACAGCACAAATGACAGGACTGGCCTTGTTTCCTGAATGGGAAGGGGGTGGGGAGAAGAATGCTGCAGTGATCCAGGCTTGTTGATGCCCTGCCATAGGCACCCTCTGTGGCCTTGGGCAAGTCCCTTCTCTTGCCTCTCCACCTGTAAAGTGTAGGTTATGGGGTTCCTCCACCTTAGACTTTCTTGGGTCAGAATTACAGAAAGAGGCGGCTGTAGGAAGAACTTTCCAAAAAAGAGTAGAAAAGCCTCTCCTTACTCAGGAGGCTGAGGCAGGAGAATCGCTTGAACCTGGGAGGTGGAGGTTGCAGTGAGCCAAGATCGCACCATTGTGCTCCAGCCTGGGCAACAAAAGCAAAACTCCATCTCAAAAAAAAAAAAAAAGAAAGAAAGAAAGAAAGAAAAGAAAAGAAAAGAAAGGAAGGAAAAGGCTCTTCTGAGAGACAGAGTGATGATACAATGAAAGTAACAGCGGCGGCTTCCTGAGGGCCTCCCGTGGGCACTGTGTGGGTGTCGTCCAGGTGCCACGCATGCGCGATCCTATTTAATCCTCCAAGCTCTCAGGTGGGCACAATTCTCCTCGTTTAACTGATGAGGTAACTGAGGAGCAGAGGTTAGGCAACTTGTCAAAGCTCACAGAGCCGAAAGGTCTGTGCCACCAATCCAGTCCAATCTGCTGCCTAGTCTTGTTGAATATCGTGGATATTTCTTTTTTTTTTTTTTTTTTTTTTTTTGAGATGGAGTCTCGCTCTGTCCCCGGGCTGGAGTGCAGTGGCCGGATCTCAGCTCACTGCAAGCTCCGCCTCCTGGGTTTACGCCATTCTCCTGCCTCAGCCTCCCGAGTAGCTGGGACTACAGGCGCCCGCCACGTCGCCCGGCTAGCTTTTTGTATTTTTTTTAGTAGAGACGGGGTTTCACCCTGTTAGCCAGGATGGTCTCGATCTCCTGACCTAGTGATCCGCCCGTCTCGGCCTCCCAAAGTGCTGGGATTACAGGCTTGAGCCACCGCGCCCGGCCTATCGTGGATATTTCAAAATGCTGAAAAACTCCAGGGTCCCTCTGGCCCTCCAGAAACAGACTGGAAGATACTTCCTGCGTTCATGGAACCCTGCCTCCCAGATCCACTGTAGAGACTGACCTTGGCCCAAGCCTGAGGGGTGATTTTGAGACAAATTCCTCTCCAGGGGAACCTTTTCATAGACAGAGAAAAGGGGGCTATTTAGTCTGGGGAGACTTTTGCTCACCCATAGCAGGGACCCCAAATGTTCAGAATGGCTTGGGAGCTGTTCCTTTCGCCTAGCCTTCCCCAGAGACAGGGCTGTTTGCACTCTCCTCATCCCACGGACCAGCACACTCTCACCCACACCACACCCTGGGCACTCTGGGGACCCACAGGCCTCAGCCTCAGCATGGCGTGGCGCTGGCCACAGCTGGGGCAGGGCTGCTTCCCTTCAGACCCAAGGCCACAGGCTGGAAGGAAATGGAGGTGGGAGGGGCCCAGAAAAGCTGACTAGGCTGGAAGGCTGGTTGGTGGGGAGGAAGCACAGAAAGGCCAGCCCAGCAATTTGGGCAAAGCTGCCAAAGCTGCCTTGGCATCTCTGCGGATTCAAGGCCACAAGGGCCTCACCTTGGCCACCCAGCCCCGGCTTGTGGCCAGGAGGCTGAGGGGAAGTCCTGATTGGGTCACACTGTGAGAGACTGAATCAGAACTTGGCCCTGACTGCCAAGACTACTGGACTCTTTCCCCTACCTGCAGCTCAGGGGTGTGGCTAGTGTGCAAAGAAATGCATATATATATATATATATATATATATATATATATATATATATATATATATGTTTGTTAGTTTGTTTTGAGACAGAGTCTCACTTTGTTGCCCACGCTGGAATGCATCGACATGATCATAGCCCACTGTAACCTGGGACTCATGGGCTCAAAGGATCCTCTCACTTCAGCGTCCTGAGCAGTTAGAACTACAAGCGCATGCCACTGCACCTGGCTAATTATTTTGTAATATTTTGTAGTGACAGGGTCTTGCTACATTGCCCAGGCTGCTCTCAAACTCCTGGCCTCAGGTGCTCCTCCTGCCTCGGCCTCCTGAAGTGCTGGGATTCGCCACTGAGCTCAGCCCGCCTATATCTTAAGCCTCTTCCTTGAGGCTCCAACCTGGGTCTCTGCTTCAGAGTTCAACATCAAGAAATGAATAAAACAAGGGCCCAACCTAGGCAAAATGGTGAGACCCCATTCCTACAAAAAATAAAAATAATTTTTACAACAGAGATGAATCAAACAAAGAGACACGAACAAAACAAAGCCTCTTTGAGGGCAAGAGCCCCACCAAACTGGGACAAATGTGATAAAACCAGAGCCTAGGTCTGGGCTGCTGCTGAGCTCTCCTGACGTTATGGTCTGCCAGAGACAGGTGTCTTTGCACATCTATGGTGACTAGTCCACTCACTCTATACCCCGTCCTGGTTGTGGCAAAGAGACTACACGTTGTCCACCTAGGTCAGGGTTTCTCAACCTCAGCACTACTGATATTTTGGATGAGTAGCCCCCAAGATGTTGTGGGGGTGGGGGGCTGTCCTGTGCATTGCAAGGTGTTCAACAGCATCTCTGGCCTCCACCTACTAAATGCCAGTAGCAATGTCCCCATTTGTGACAAACAAAAATATCTCCAGACATTGACAAATATCCTCTGAAGGCAACATCATCCCCAGTTGAAAAACACTGCTCTAGCTCCATTCCCTCCCTTCTTTTTTAGTAACAAGACTTGATTTTCAGCTGGCACGCAGTCAACAGGAAAAAAAACACTAGGCAGCTAGCTGCAAGACCACCCTTGCAATGAGGCAGAAGTACAACTTTCAGAAAGTGTCTCTAAGGGGAAGGTGTGCATCCTAAACCCCTTCTTGCTTCCCAAGGATGAGAACACTTATGCGGGGGCTGCAACTGTATCACCTCATGGGTCCAGAAATCAAACTCAAGGGGTAAGATGGCAGAGCAGTACGAGGGAAGGAGGCTGGGTCCCAGACGACCATGGAGTGCCATGATAGAGATGGCCTCTACCACCGGACTTAAATCATGCAAGAGAAATGAATTTGTGTCACTGCTGTCTTGGCCTAACTTCCCCGGAGCTGAGGTTTAGCCTCCGATGAACTCTTCTGACACCATGGCCTCTTGTCAGTCGTAGTCAAATCTAATCTTAAGTAACATACGAGATATAACTCAGCAGTGTTTGTGGCATTAATTACCCACCATCCGGATGCCCATGACTATCAATTTTTTGCCTCAGCTCAATTCTAGTAGATCACCAGACCCCTCCACATGGCCACCATCCTCTCCCCATCCCACCCCTCCCCTGGGGCTTCCTATCTCAAGAAAAGGTACTCCCACTTCCTTAGAACTCTGTGAGTCATCTCTGAATTCCCTCTCCCCCATTCCATCTCTCCCACATCCACAATGCCACAAAGTCCCCAGTTCTCCTCCACTCTACCCCTAATGCCACCGTTGCAGCTCAGGCCCTCACCACTCCTCCCCTGGTTCACTGTCACTACCTCCTAACTACCCTCCCTGCCTCCAGTCTCTACCCCACGGCCCACATCTGCCACCCCCCACTTCCTGAAACGACCCCCTCCCCAGACTCCCTTGGTCTCTAGAGCAAAGTCCAACCTTTCTGGGTGACCAGCATGCCCCCTGCCCTCTCCCACCTCATCTCCCAGTCCCCCACATCTCATAGCCAACAGGAGACTACGCAAAGAGCTGACCACTGCTCCAGTAACCCGGTAACCCGCTGTGCCTCTGTTCCCTCTGTCTCCAATGTCCTTCCCTGCTGCCTCTGTTCTGTAAACTATAACTCCTCCTTCCTTCAAGGCCCAGGCAAAAACACCCCCTCCTCAGGTTTCGATCGATTCCCTCAGCAAACACAGCCTGTTGATGTCTGCTCTCTGCTGCCACAGAATTTGCCTGTGGGTCTAACACAGAGCTTGTCCCATTGCATTTGCTGAGTTGGAGTGCCCGTCTACCTGACTGGCAGTGAGCAACCTGAGGAAAGATCCCATTTAATTGTACTTGGAATCCACGGCACTTAATGTAATGTTGGCATGGAGTAGGTGCCCAGTACACAATATGATTACCCATTTACTAAGCCCTTGCTATGTGGCGGGCCCTGAGCAAATGCTTTATCTAAATTATCTTATTTCATCCTCAGAATCTCCTTGCCAGAAGTGATTGTTTCCCCTAAGAGATGAGATTACAATTCCAAGAGGCTGAGCAGCCACTCCAGGTGCCACGGCTTATGCACAACAGTGTCACAGACATCAGAGACAGATTCTCCGTCTGCCACACCCTTCTGTCCCTTGGGATCTTGCCTCCCCTGATGCCAACTCCAGACATTGTCTTCAGGGAAATGCTCCCCCCAGAACTAACCAGAACTGGGTGCAGAAAAAGCTCTTTATCCTGTTATTCAGTTAACTTGGGATTTTTTAAAAAGGAAGTTTTAATGAGAAACCAAAAGAAAGCCAAACACACACACACACACATATATTTTAACAAAACAAATGGACAATACCAGGTTTTTTTTTTTCTTTTCTGAGACGGGAGTGGCATGATCTTAGCTGACTGCAACCTCTGCCTCCCAGGTTTAAGTGATCCTCCCACTTCAGCCTACACCACCATGCCCTGCTAATTTTTGTATTTTTTTGTAGAGACAGGATTTTGCCATGTTGCTCAGGCTGGTCTCAAGCTTTGAAGATTGGCTTCAAGACATCCGCCCACCTCAGCCTCCCAAAGTGCTGGAATTACACATATGAGCCACCACCTCTCCTGGCCCCTGTGAGCTGTTATTTCCTCCTCTCTAAAACCAGCAGGTGAGACTAGACGTCTCAAAGATCCTTATCAGCCCTAATATCCTGTGATTCCATGGATGGAATAGTTTCTCAGACTGGATGGTGGGCTGATGAATTGTGCTGGGGAGGGCAGTCACCTAGGGACACAGGCTTCACGGGGAGGAAGGTCGGGTGGTGCTGAAAGCCGACCAGCCCCACCTACCCTGCTCTTTAGGACTCCACCTTGGAGGTCCAAAGGGAGAAAGGGGCCAGGCGCGGTGGCTCACGCCTGTAATCCCAACACTTTGGGAGGCCGAGGCAGGTGGATCACCTGAGGTCAGGAGTTCGAAACCAACATGGCCAACATGGTGAAACCCCGTCTCTACTAAAAATACAAAATTTTGGCCGGGCGCGGTGGCTCAAGCCTGTAATCCCAGCACTTTGGGAGGCCGAGACCGGCGGATCACGAGGTCAGGAGATCGAGACCAGCCTGGCTAACACGGTGAAACCCCGTCTCTGCCAAAAAAATACAAAAAACTAGCTGGGCGAGGTGGCGGGCGCCTGTAGTCCCAGCTACTTGGGAGGCTGAGGCAGGAGAATGGCGTAGACCCGGGAGGCGGAGCTTGCAGTGAGCTGAGATCCGGCCACTGCACTCCAGCCTGGGCGACAGAGCAAGACTCCGTCTCAAAATAAATAAATAAATAAATAAATAAATAAATAATTTAAAAAAAAAATACAAAATTAGCTGGGCGTGGTGGTGGGCGCCCGTAGTCCCAGCTACTTGGGAGGCTGAGGCAGGAGAATGGCATGAACCTGGGAGGTGGAGCTTGCAGTGAGCCGAGATCGTGCCACTGCACTCCAGCCTGGGTGACAGAGCGAGACTCCATCTTAAAAAAAAAAAAAAAAGCAAAGAGAGAAAGGGATGGCTGGCCTAATAGCCTTCTGGACCCTCTGATAGTCCTCCCCAGGGTGAGTGTGAGTTTGAAACCAGATATGCCTACGGCTTGGAGTCCAGATCTGCAAGCTTCCTGCTGGATGTTGAAGGGTCCTGTCTCCTCCCTAGGCCTCAGTGTAGGCATCTTCCCTTCTGTGGACTACCCACTCTGTTCCCAAGACCTGCCTGGCCCCTCTTCCCATAAAATTATGACAACAGAGAGTGGAGGCTTGTGGGCAAGTTCCTGAGGAGGCTCAAACTCAGCTGTAACCCTTGAAGCCACAGTCATTTCCCCTCCCCCCCTCCCCAGCTAGGAGGCTGAGAAGTTTCATCACAGCTCAGCTGTTGTCCTTATAAGGGAAAGTCCTCCGGAGCCTCTCCTTTGGGCCGTAGCCAGCTGGTGGAGAACCTGGCCAGGACTTGGGGTATCCTCCCAGTGCCAGGAAAGGTGGGGGTGACCCAAGGACTCTGGGGTGAGCCTCCATCTGAAATCACAGACCCTCCAGACAAATAGCAGAAAGCAGCCAGTGGCCCCAGGCCAAAACCCCAGGAGGGTCAAATCTCAGGTCTTGACACTAACTTTGGTCCCCTATGTAAGTTGCTTAAGCCTCAGTTTCTAAACCTGTAAAATGGAGTGAAATTACATCTTCCTTGTGAGGCCACTGTGGTGACTGTGAGAGGATAAGAGGCCTGGCAAACAGGTGCTCTGTGAGGCCAGGCTGCTGGAGTTTATTAAGCATTTTATTTTTTATTTATTTGTTTATTTTTTTGAGACTGAGTCTCACTCTGTTGCCCAGGCTGGAGTACAGAGGCGCGATCTCAGCTCTCTGGAACCTCCGCCTCCCAGGTTCAAGCGATTCTCCTGCCTCAGTCTCCCAAGTAGCTGGGACTACAAGCGCCCGCCACCACACCTGTCTAATATATATTTTTTTCTTTTTTAAAAAATTTTTTTAGCTGAGACAGGGTTTCACCATGTTAGCCAGGATGGTCTCGATCTCCTGAGCTCATGATCCGCCCACCTCAGCCTCCCAAAGTGCTGGGATTACAGGTGTGAGTCACCATGCCTGGCCTTTTTTTTTTTTTTTTAGACTGCACTCTGACTCTGTCTCAAAAAAGAAAAAAAAATCCTGCACTGCAACAACCCATGGGACTACGGGACTTCAGTTCACTGAGATATGGCAGCTTGTGTTCAAAAGGAGGGCTCCCCATCTCTGCACAGGTCTCCAGCCCCAAGACCAGAGGGAAAGGCACTTCTTTTTTTTTTTTTTCTTGAGATGGAGTCTTGCTCTGTCGCCAGGCTGGAGTGCAGTGGTGTAATAGCTCACTGCAAAACCTCTGCCTTCTGGTTTCAAGCGGTTCTCCTGCCTCAGCCTCCCCAGTAGCTGGGACTACAGGCACGCGCCACCATGCCCAGCTAATTTTTGTATTTTTAGTAGAGATGGGGTTTCACCGTGTTGGCCAGGATGGTCTCAATCTCTTGACCTTGTGATCTGCCCAGCTCGTCCTCCTAAAGTGCTGGGATTACAGGCGTGAGCCACTGCGCCCAGCCAGAAAGGTGCTTCTTACCACATCCCTCCCCATGGCTGGCCAACACCATCCCAGCAGCCACTCTCTTCAAGGTGGCCTTACAGAGGGGACTCTGCCATCAAAAAGACTCCTCTATGATGAAGGGGCCTGGGAAGATGGAGTGATTCACCTGAAGTCCCTCAGCTTCTGCAGGCCACTCACTCAGTATAGCTGTCACATGCCAGGTCAGTGGCAGGGGAATTCAGGAGCGACATGAGGGTCATTGCCACAGTTGATAGGCCCCGGTTCAGGTGTTTCCTGTTGTGTTGGCCCCGGGGTCTGTCCATGGTTCTCACAGAGGAGAAGGAAGGGAGCCAGCCTTTCGTGAGCACCGTGGTACTTTCCCACATGGGGGACGGGGGGCGGGGGGAGGGTGTGGCTGTAATCCCCTTTTGTGGGTGAGGAAACTGAGGTCTCCTAAAACTGAGACACACCCAAGGTCCTTGGGTGAGATTTGGACCTTGGCAGCCTGGTTTGGAGCTGTCCACTGGCGTAAGGGTTTCCCAAGAGTGTTCAGGGAAGCCCTGGAATTCTGCTGAATTTTGTTTGTGTCGGGAGGTCAGGAGCCAAAGACAGGACCCAGGCTCACCCTAAACAAGGACCAGGCTGTGACAGTAAAATAACGGCTGGAATCATCATTTGGGAACCACTTTAGGAAACACCTGTTCAGCAAGAATCATCAATGGATACTAAATCTGGGGAAATTTGTGGTGAGGTGCAACATATTTAGATAATCTTAAATTGTCTCCCAGATTATTAACTGCAAGAGGAAAAACGCAAAAACATTAACAGTAGAAAAATCAGACACCTGGACCCAGTAATCAAAATGAACATTACCCATGAGGGCCAGATGCAGGTAGTGCATCTCCAGAGTAATGCCCTGAGAAGGACCCAATTGCCCGTGCAGTTTCCAGCTGAGAATCCATAACCTCAATTAACTATCATAACTAAGCAGGCGGAAACCTCAGACAAACCGCAAAGGAGGAATCAGAAAGGGGAGGACTGTATTCTTCAAACATGTCAATGTTGTCAGGGACAAAGAAAGGCTGGGGAAATGTTTCAGATTGAAGGAGATGAAAGAGAGATGACAGTTGTATGCCTAACCTGACCCTAACCAGAGGAAAAATATAATAAAGGATATTATTGGGTCAAATGACAAAATGGGAATAAGAACAATAAACTATTGTTATCAATGTTAAATGTACTGATAAATGTACTACAGTTACATAAGAGAATATACTTAATTTTAGGAAATACACAGTGAAGTATTAAATATTTAGGGATAAGAAGCCATGATAACCGGCCGGGTGCACTGGCTCACACCTGTAATCCCAGCACTTTGGGATGCCGAGGCAGGTGGATCATGAGGTCAGGAGATCGAGACCATCTGGCTAACACAGTGAAACCCCGTCTCTACTAAATATAGAAAAAATTAGCCGGGAGTGGTGGTGGGCGCCTGTAGTCCCAGCTACTCAGGAGGCTGAGGCAGGAGAATGGCATGAACCTGGGAGGTGGAGCTTGCAGTGAGCCGAGATTACACCATTGCACTCCAGCCTGGGCGACAGAGCAAGACTCCGTCTCAAAGAAAAAAAAAAAAAAGAAGAAGCCATGATAACCAACTATCCAATGATTCAGAAAAAAGTTATGGGCCAAGTGTGGTGGCTCACGCCTGTCATCCCAGCACTTTGGGAGGCAAAGACGGGTGGATCACAAGGTCAGGAGTTTGAGACCAGCCTGGCCAATATAGTGAAACCCCGTCTCTACTAAAAATACAAAAATTATCGGGGAATGCTGGTGTGCGCCTGTAGTCCCAGCTACTCAGGAGGCTGAGGTAGGAGAACCACTTGAACCTGGGAGGCAGAGGTTGTGGTGAGCTATCGGGCCACTGCACTCCAGCCTGGGCAACAGAGCAAGACTCCATGGCAAAGAAAAAAAACTATATGTGGCCGGGCGCGGTGGCTCAAGCCTGTAATCCCAGCACTTTGGGAGGTCGAGACGGGTGGATCACGAGGTCAGATCGAGACCATCCTGGCTAACACGGTGAAACCCATCTCTACAAAAAAATGCAAAAAAAACTAGCGGGGTGAGGTGGCAGGTGCCTGTAGTCCCAGCTACTCGGGAGGCTGAGGCCGGAGAATGGCGTGAACCTGGGAGGCGGAGCTTGCAGTGAGCTGAGATCCGGCCACAGCACTCCAGCCTGGGCGACAGAGCGAGACTCCCTCTCAAAAAAACACAAAAAACAAACAAACAAACAAACAAAAACTATATGTATGTGTGAAAAAGAGAAAGTGCTCAAAAGAGAAAACAGGTCAATCTTGCTAGAGTAAATGGGTGTTCTTCGCACTGTTCTTTTTTTTTTTTTTGAGACAGTCTTGCTCTGTTGCCCAGGCCGGAGTGCAGGAGCATGATCTCGGCTCACTGCAACCTTCACCTCCCAGGCTCTAGCGATTCTCATGCTTCAGCCTCCGGAGCAGCTGGGATTACAAGCACACACCACCACGCCCGGCTAATTTTTGTATTTTTAGTAGAGATGGGGTTTCACCATGTTGGCCAGGCTAGTCTCGAACTCATGACCTCAGGTGATCTGCCCACCTTGGCCTCCCAAAGTGCTGGGATTACAGGCATGAGCTACCATGCCATGGCCTTTGTACTATTCTTATTCCTGCATTTCTTCTCTAAGTTTAAAAGTATTTCCGCCGGGCGCGGTGGCTCAAGCCTGTAATCTCAGCACTTTGGGAGGCCAAGGCGGGTGGATCACGAGGTCAGGAGATCAAGACCACCCTGGCTAACCCGGTGAAAACCCGTCTCTACTAAAAAAATACAAAAAACTAGCCGGGCGAGGTGGCGGGCACCTGTAGTCCCAGCTACTCCGGAGGCTGAGGCAGGAGAATGGCGGGAACCTGGGGGGCGGAGCTTGCAGTGAGCTGAGATCCGGCCACTGCACTCCAGCCTGGGCCACACAGAGCGAGACTCCGTCTCAAAAAAAAAAAAAGTATTTCCAAATGAAAAGTTTAGTTTTTGAAAAGCATTGTTCCTTGTGACACTTAGCCCCCAGCCGTAGAAACACTGGGGGTGGGGGTATATATCAGAAGGGCCTGACTTTAGCAAGAACAGAATGCTGGACAAGGTGGCTCATGCCTGTAATCCCCTTTGGGAGCCTGAGGTGGGAGGATGGCTTAAGGCCAGCAGTTTGAGACCAGCCTGAGCAACATAGCGGGACCATATCTCTAATAATAATAACAATAATAATAATGGGGGCTGGGAGTGGTGGCTCATGCCTGTAATCCCAGCACTTTGGGAGGCCAAGGTGGGTGGATCACGAGGTCAGCAGTTCGAGACCAGCCTGACCAACATGGTGAAACCCCATCTCTACTAAAAATACAAAAAATTAGCTGGGTGTGGTGGCGGGCGCCTATAATCCTAGCGACTTGGGAGGCTGAGGCAGGAGACTCGCTTGAAACCGGAAGGTGGAGGTTGCAGTGAGCCGAGATTGCGCCACTGCACTCTAGCCTGGGCATTAAGAGCAAACCTCCATCTCAAAAATAATAATAATAATAATAATAATAATAATCAGCAATAATGGAGCACCAGGAGCAGGCAGTATCCCAGCCCAGCTTATGGAATGGGGTCCCTAGTACTGAGTTTGGGGGACTGGTGATGCCAATCACCAACTGCTGTCTTGGAGAAGGGCAGTCCTGGAGCTGGCACCCACAACAACAAACAGGCTTGAGGCAGTGAAGTTCCATAAAAATGGATTTATTGCCAAACTTTAAGAAAGGCGCTTCATAAGCAGAAGACACAGAATGCCACCCTCTTCAAGGAGGCAAGCACGGAATGCCACCTTCCTCAAGGAGGCAAGCTAGGCAGGCCCTGCATGTTCTCACTCCTCTCCCGGAAGACAGCTTCCTGCCTAGGGCCCAGGCTGCTAAGGGATGGAAATTAATAGCATTTGGTCACTTGAGGTGGCCTCAGGGAGAGTGGCTGGGCCTAAACTTGTGACCTACATGCAGGGTCTCTGCACCCACAGACTCTGCCTTCAGTCCAGCTGCTGCAGTTAGCTACTTGACAGAGGAGGGAACTGAGGCTCCAATTCCTGGCAGTAGTTGGCTTGGTTAAAGCCCCAGCCAGCCATGGTTGCTGGTGGGGGAAGGGAAGATGGCAGGGGATCACATGATTGGGCACCTCATGTCCTTCTTGCTCTTGTCCTGGAGCAGATGGAGGGAAAGGCAGACTGTGGCATGGGGGCCCAGTTTGTGCAAGGAGGCCGATGGGGGCTCCCAAGCCAGCGCACTGCTGCTCACCTCTGCTCCTGCCCCATGCAGCCATAGAGGACATCTGCCCCTCCTGATCCTTGATTACTACCTCAAAAACAAAGTGACAGTACAATAACGAAGGCATTGACCTGTGCAGCAAGCCTCAGCGGGCTTGGGGAAGGGGGCAGAAAGGCCAGGGCATGTTGCTGTGACCCTCCCTTTCTCTCTTTCAGTAAACAAAAGTGCACATTCAGAAATCTGGGCAGGTCCTATCAGAAGCTGCTCCCACCCCACAGGCCCCAGGGAGAGTGGCTGGACCTCGGGAGCCAGGGCATCTGCACCTACAGGCTCTGCCCTCGGTCCAGCTGCTGCAGCACGATGGAGACTGGATGTGCCCCTCAAGTCAGGGACAACATGGAGGACAGGCTGGGAGAGGACCAGGGTGCAGGGATGGACCAGGAAAGGAAAAGAAGAAAATGGCTCTTCTCCTAGAAAGTTACAGGAGAGCAGCCCATCCGGGGCTTGAAGGCGGGGAAGTGGCTTCAGATTCCAACATACCCCTATCAGCATTTGAAGAAATGACTGGGATACTGGACCTGTTTCGGCTGAGAAGGACCTACAGAGACCCAGATAAATCCCCATCTGAGGAGGCACAGAAGTTGGTGGGGATTCTCTTCTGAAGGCTGACATGATCATTACAAGTAAGGTTTTCTAATGTGGACATCAGGGCCACTGTGGGATTCACCTCTTCAGAAATATACAAGGCTGGACACTATCTAGGGGCAGAGACTAGACTAGAGGACCCTTTAAGTTTCTCTTCTACTCTTGAATCCTCCAGACCTAAGCCCTCCAATCACAGCTCACCTGAGAGGAAGGGGCTGCAGAAAATGTCCTTGTTTTGCAAAAAAGGAAACAGGGCCAAAGAGAGAGAGGTCACACAGCTAATGTCCTCCTCACAAAGAGGCCTTTCCAGCTCCAGCTGGGTCCTACGTTCCCCGCAACTGAGGGATGAACCTAGAGCCTGGACCCAAGGCCTCTGCAGCTACTCAGAATAGGTGGGAGGGGGCTAGCTTTGAGGCTGCCTTAGCCATGAGGCTCTTTGCCTGGAAATAGTTGGAGATGGGAGCTGCAGGGGGCTCAGCTGTGCTCTATTCAGAAGTCAGGAATGTAAACTACTGGGGATGGGTAACAGAGATGATGTCATTCCCAGAAACCCCAAGTGCCGCCCCCAAAGCCCTGGGGCAGTTTGGAACGCCCACACAAACACATAGGTCCCAGCGCGTGTGCTCCCAGCCCCAGCCCAGCGGCCAAGCCAGATAGCCAGGTGGTAGCCCTGGATGGCACCTGGCACCACTGGCCAGAGCAGAGTAGGAAGGACACCAGGAGTCTCTTCGGGTCATGGCCAAACCCTGACATGCCCGATGGCCCTCCTGCAGCCATTGCTGTAGAAGCAGAAGCACATTTCTCAGCAGGGTTGGGCCTTGATGGACTTGATGGATGGCCAGGAGGGATGGTGCCTCTGGCCCAGCAGGCCCTAGGGTGCACTTCTCCTGTAGAGGGTCACCAGCTCCTTCCGCTTCTCCCTTAGCCCAGGTGCTTCCTGGTTCCGCTCTCCCGAATCTCTCATTTCCTGCAGGACCTGGGTGGCCTGCCTCAGCTGCTCCACAGCCTGGCTGAGCAATGTTTCGGCGCTAACAGGGACTGGCTCACTGCCCAGCACCTTGTTTAACAGTTTCTCTGTCTGTTCCGAGGCCACCTTCACCTCCAGCTGGGCCCGATATAGCCGTTCCCTGGGCTGCAAAGGACGCCGCGGGCCTTCCGCAAGCAAGTCCCCAAGGGAGGAACAGCGGGGATGGAACTGAGGTTGCAGGTCCCAGGGGGGCAGTGCTGTGGACGTTGTTGCATCCTTTGGGGGAGTTCCTGGGGTGCCCTCAGCCTGGAAGGGCTTGGCAGGTTCAGGACTGTCATCCATGCCATTCACTGAGACCTGCGCTGTGCCTGGAGCAGGTGGCCCAGAAGCCTGCATCTCACCCATGCAGGCTTTCAGTTTCTCCGATAAGATCTTGGGTGGGGGTGTAGGGGGCTTCCCACCCTCCCTGGGGGCAGCCTCAGAAGTCTCTGAACAGGGTGCCTGGGACGGTTCTGCACTCTCTGCAGCAGGGGGCTCCTGGGAGCTGGGGTTCTCCCAGCTCACCTTCAGTTTGTCAGGCAGGACGCTGTTGGGAGGCTGCTCAGAGCCACTGTCCTCCTCTGCTGGGGTCTCTGAGTCCTCTTGGCTCTCAGGGGAGACCTCAGAGCTTGCTGAGACAGGGGTTGGGGCTCTCTCCCCTACAGGGGTATCCACCCTGTCACCAGGGCTGGTGGTCTCAGGTGCTAGGAAAGGCTTGGTAGGAGGCATGAGGGGCCGGGGTGTCTCCCGAGGTTGGGCTTCACTGACATCATTGCTGGGGGCAAACACCTGTGGCCCACTGTCCGGAACATCAAGATCCAGGCGCAGAAGCCCGTCAGAAGCTGCGCTGGCCACCTGGTGGGGGGATGGTATACGGGTGTCATCTTGGCTGATGAGCCATTGGGTCAGGTGTGCCCACTGACATGAGATCTTACCCTCTCCTATCCAGGTTGTCCAGGCCCCCAGCCCCCCAGCCTCCCTCTGTCCTGGCTTCTGTGGCTACTTGATTAGAAGCAAAAGTGATTTCTTGATGAATCTTCCTCTCCTTTCCCTCACCACCAAGAATTCCCTGTTTTGGAATCACAGGCCAGGAAAGTCACAGCCAGGGTCCTCTTGGAGCCCCAGGCTGGTTTCTGGGATACTGGACCTAGACTGGACTATACTAGCCTGGGTGTCAGGGGACAGAGTTCCAGCCCTGTATCTAACCCCTACCTAGCTGTATGGTCTTCAGAGGTTCCCTTCTCTGCAACCTACCTATCCATCATCATACCCAGGGTCCCCACAACCAGTTGGTCAGTCAGAGACAGGACCAGGACTCAAACATCTTCCAGTTCGTCTCAAGCTCACTGACTTCTGCTTGTTCTTCCTGGAGACCTCTGTTCCGTCTGCCAGCTTCTCTCCAGACTTTGCCTGTCCAGCTGCTCGGCAGCCTGTGCCCACTCTCCTCGTGTCATCAGATGGGGTCCCAGACCACAGCTAACCGCCAGAGAACAGCTGCACCAGAAAGCAGCTACCCACCCCCACCAGGCACCCAGGACCAATAGGGATATACAGCTAGCCCCACAGTCATGAGACCCTCCCAGAGAGCCTCAGAGGTCCCAGCAGGGCTGGGAGGCCTTTCCCAAGGTCCCTCAGACGGTGGCGGTCCTGGCTGGGATCCTCACTCTCCCCTGCCACCTTATTTTTCTTAAGAGATGGGGTCAGTTGGGCGCAATGGCTCGCGCCTGTAATCCCAGCAGTTTGGGAGGCTGAGGCGGGCTGATCACCTGAGGTCGGGAGTTTGAGACCAGTCTGACAAACATGGAGAAACCCTGTCTCTACTAAAAATACAAAATTAGCCGGGCATGGTGGCACCTGTAATCCCAGCTACTTGGGAGGCTGAGGCAGGAGAATTGCTTGAACCCGGGAGGCAGAGGTTGCGGTGAGCCAAGATCATGCCATTGCACTCCAGCCTGGGCAACAAAAGCGAAACTCTGTCTCAGAAAAAAAAAAAAAAAAAAAAAAGGGGGTCTCGCTCTGTCACCCAAGCTGGAGTGCAGTAGCATGATCACAGCTCACTGCAGCCTCAGCCTCCAGAGTAGCTGGGACCCCAGGCATGTGCCACCATGCCCAGCTAATTTTTTGTTAGTAGAGATGGGGTCTCCCTTTGTTGCTGTCACTCCCTTTTACACATACACAGGATCTGGCTGACACATGGTATCAGGCACTGAGGACCACCAGAAAGTCACCTCACCACACACACACACATACATACATTCATACACACACACACACATACACACACATATATATACACACACACACACACACACATACATACCCACACATACACACACACACACATACATACACACACACATACACACACACACACACACACACACATACACACAGCTGCCTCCCTGAACTCTTCTGTGCAGAGGGCCCCTCCCTCCAAGGCTAGCCCTCCCCACACCCATCCCCGGCCCCCCTCAGGCATTCCTTTTCTCTGTGGCCACCTCAGTGCTCCCTCTGCAGGATCCTATCCCTTAGCTGACAGACAGGCACAGGCTGCTGCAACTCAAAAACAAACCTCCCATGACCTTGGGTCCCTCCCTCTGGCAAACCCAGCCCTGCACCCCAGGACAGCCTTAAATTGACTCCTTTTAGAAAATATGCTGCAAGGCTGGGCGCAGGCGCTCACGCCTGTAATCCCAGCACTTTGGGAGGCCGAGGCAGGCAGAACACGAGGTCAGGAGTTCAAGACCAGCCTGGCCAAGATGGTGAAACCTCATCTCTACTAAAAATACAAAACTCAGCTGGGGGTGGTGGAGGGCGCCTGTAATCCCAGCTACTCGGGAGGCTGAGGCAGAGAAATTCTTGAACCCGGAAGGTGGAGGTTGCAGTGAGCTGAGATTGCGCCACTGCACTCCAGCCTGAGCGACAGAGCGAGACTCAATCTCAAAAAAAAAAGAAAAAGAAAATATGTTGTAAATGGCACCGCCTTTCTTGTCCTTGGTCCTGCCCTTGTGACTTGTGGCTGCCAACCTAGCTGATGCCCACCAGGTCTTGTGCCCATCTCTCTCCAGATGTGCCACTTGTCTCTGGCTTCCTCTTTCTTGGCTCCCTGCTGGCTGACCTCCCTCCAATCCCTAAATGTAGCACTTGCTGAGGTTCTTTCCTGGCCTCCAAAATCCTCCCCTGCAGCATTAGCTCCACTGGTCTAAAAGAGGCTCCTCCCTTCCCCCCTCCCCCTTGCCCAAACCCTCTCCAAATTCCCTGTGCCCAGGGCCTCCATACTCCCAGTATCCAGGCTTGGGGAACCTCAGACAACCTTCCCGTGGTCCAATCCCTGGATTCAATCACAAGGCCAGGTGGCTCTTGCTTCCTAATGTCCTCCCATCAACCCCTCCCTCTTCATCCCCTCCAGGGGCCTGGAAAGTCGCCTCTCCCATCTACTTCCTGGCCCCTGCCTCTCTCTCTCAACCCAACCCATCCTACCCAGAGCCTCAAACTGACCTCTGGAACGCACCCTCCCTTCCTGTCCCCAGCTTCTTCATCCAAGGCCTCCACAATTTCCTCCCTATAACCCCCTTCTCAGACCAATCTCCCAGGCAAATGGAGCTGCTCTGCGTACCTCAAACCCTCCCGCTGTGCCTCAGCTCACAGCACTCCCTCCACAGAGAATCCCCTGACTCCAAGTCCACCAAGTGAACCCCTCCCATCCTTCAAGGGTCAGCTAAAATGCCAGTGGCTCCTTGTGGTCTCTCCTGCCCTGACCTCCTAGAGCCTTCCTCCACACAAAAATCAGACACAGCTCTGCTTGGAGCAGTCTGTGGAACAGGCCTATTTTTCAGCTGGAAGCTGAGCTCTGAGGGGCAGGGACTGGCTTCAAGGGCTTCAGTTTCCCTCTGGCACCAACTCTGGCTAAGGACAGATTCAACATTTGTGTGTGAATTGAACAAATGGAAAAGGCCACAAGCTCAGGGACGTCCACACCCTGAGCACATATAACACAGGTGCCCCATCACTTCCTGTCTACTCAGGAAGCCCCAGCTCCAGGTGTCCTCAGGAAAAATGTGGTCCCAAGCCTGGCTGCCTCCCAGAGGAGCTGAGGTCCTAGGCTCAACTAATCCCCCGATCCACACTGGGCAAGGCCCTACCTCCTTCAGGTGGACTCTCGTTGGCGGCCGGCGCCGCTGGCCCCCTCGCACCCGGTCCCGCGTCACATGCTCCAGGGCACAGCTCTTGTCCACCTTTACCTGGAGGGAGGGGGAACCAGATCAGCCCCTGCCAAGCCTTGGGGAGTGTGGGAAGTACCCAGGCTGGACCTGGCTTAGAGGCAGGGTCAGTGCCCCACCGCTGTCTCTCTGGGCATCTCCCTACCCTGGCCTCTGCCTCTCTGACTCTGCAATGCCCCTGGGGTCTCTTGCAAAGTCTGAGGCTCTCCCTCTCTGCAGCTGCCGTTTTCCTCAGTCTTCCTGCCCAAATATGAGCCATCGGTCCTTGCCCCTGAGTATATCACAAATATATAAGCAGCCCTGAGGTGGCTTTGGGGCTTAGGTAGGAGAGAAGGTAGAAAGCAGCCCGTGCTCCCCTGGTACCTGGTTTCTGGAAAAGGTCTGCCCTGGCCTCTGCCACTCTCCCAGGACCCCTGGGGAGAGCCCAGGAGAGAGCAGGGCCTCTGCCCCTTGAGCCTGGAAGCCTGGAGGGCAGCATCTTCTCTCTGAGGGTAACAGAAGGGGTCAGGATTGGCTGGGAAGCCCCAGAGTAAGAGTCACATGGGAGGTCCAGACTCAGAACTCTGGAGCAGCCTGGCCCTATGATGGGGAGGGGGGCTCAGGCCCACATGTGACTCCAACTGTCTCTGTCCCTCCGTGGAGGAGCGGACTGTGGGTTGAGGCCCAGCCCATGGCTCCTATGGCCTCCGCCAATATCTATGATATGTCCCATCATCTCTCTCCCATGGAATGGGGACAGTTTTCTCCCAGGTAGTGAAGGGCTGAGCATGACATGTAACACAGGATACGACATAGGAGTTACGGGCTGGGAGTCGGGGGACCTGGGTATTAAGAGGGGACTTGCTTGGAAAGATATGCTCCTTAACATAATCCAAGGCATCACTGTAGGGGGCCCCTAGGTCCATTTTAGCCCAAATAACCAAAGATTCACAATGTCAAAGACAAATCTCCCTAGGAGATCCTGGCCCCATGGGATGCTCTGCCTGCCCCAAGCCAGATTGTGGCTACTGCTGCCACAGTCCCCAGTACAGCACAGGGGGCAGAGGTCTGCAGGGCTGAATGGTCATTGCAGACAGAGAGGGAGGCCCAGAGCTGAGAGCCAGCCTGCCCTGGACCTCATGAGCAAACTGAAAAGGGAGCTTTCGGGTCACTCTGCAGCGCTGTCTGGCCTGGGCCCACCTGCTGCTTCCAGCTGAGGCCAGGCTTAAAAAGGATGCATGCTGCCACCAGTCCAGTTCCAGCCCACCACTTATCTGCTTTCCAGTTTAAGACAAGTTACTTAATTTCCTTAAGCCTCCATTTCATCTGTAAAACAAGGACAGCACTACCTACTATGAGGGGCTGTAGTGAGGACTACAGAAGGTAACAACAATGCCCTATAGCAGTGACATAATCAAGGGGTGGTCTGGGGTGAGGAGGGGCAGGGTCCTCTCCTAGATCACACACAGTGGGAAAGGAGACACAGAGCTGTCCACAGACTGCATCGCACCTCATCGAAAGCCTTGTTTTTGCCTCGGTTAATCCCTTCATTGAGGGCTTTGATCCAGGATTCCTTCTCCTCCCCGGTGGGTGCCTGGAATTTGATGTCGCTGACCTGCGGGCAAGATGGATGGAGTAGATGGCAGATGTTTAACAAAGCTCACATTTGGCATGTTAAGGAGGCTTCCTAACCTAGATCCCAAAGTCAAACCAAAATGACCCCACAGTAAGTATGACACTGGGACTTTGGGCAAGGAAAGGGAAAGATCTCACAGAGAAGCCCTCCCTACTGCCCACCAGCATGCAGCTGGGTCTGAATTCGAATCAGCCTGGCCTTGTGGAAACAGCCAGGATCTGGTCCAGCTCCATGGGACTCCCCCAGGCCAGCTGCCTGGGCTCCGGGCTTCCGTTTACTCTGTAAAGTAGGAATAGCCCCATTCTACATTCAAACCCACCCCACACCACCCCTGAGTCCTTTCCCAATTCAGGTAGGAGCTCTGAGCTCCTGTTAGAATCAGAGGGTGGCTCAGAGAACCCTGACCCTGCCAGGCCCAATGGCCAGACAGGAAGTGAGAGGAAGGAGTGAGGCCATGGAAACTGAGGGGCTGCCCCATGCAGTGGATATGGCAGTAGGGCCTGAGTGAGACAGTCCACCACTTACAGGTGTCTGACCTCAGGCCTCAGTTTCTTCACCTATGAAAGAGAATACCACCAGAACCTGCCTCATGGAGCCATGGAGATCATTTTTTAAATGATGTATCCAATTTGTACACCCATGCTCATAGCATTGTTCGCAACAGCCAAAAGGTGGAAGCAACCTCAGTGTCCACTGACAGACGAATGGATAAGCAAAATGTGGTCCATATGTACAATGGATTATCAGCCAGCCTTAAAAAGGAAGAAAAATCTGACACATGCTACAACAGGGATGAACCTTGAAAACATTGTGCTAAGTGAAATAAGCTGGACACAAGAAGACAAAAACTGCCCGATTCCACCTATATGAGGTACCTAAAGTTATCAAAATCATAGAGACAGAAAAGAGAGTGGTGGTTGCCAGGGGCTGGGGAGAAGGGCAATGGGGCATTATTATTTAATGAGCATAGAGTTTTAGTTTTACGCGGTGGAGAGTTATGCGATAGATGGTGGTGATGGTTGTACAACATCATGAATGTATTTAATGCCACTGAATTGTGCAATTTCAAACTGGTAAAGATGGTATATTTTTTTTGACCACAGATTTTTTTTTTTAATTGGGGGAGAAAAGATATATCTAAAGTACTAAATCTGGAGCTGGGCAGTGAATACTCAGTAATAGGAATTAGCACCATTGCCTTCCCTCTGGACAAAACAGTTGCAGTTTCCTCATCTATAAGATGGGATAACACTGCCTACTACCAAGCAATGCTGAGGAAATTAAACATAGTAGGTGCTCAGTAAATAGTTCTTGAATGAATGAGCCAACAAATTAATGAACTGGCCCAAGTTTCCTTCCCTCACCGTTTTTGGACCACTGCCTACTCTCTGACCGCAAGATGCCCTAGTCCTTTGTTGGCAGTCGCCAGCTTGCCCATCCTCCGCCCTGGTGTTAGATAGTACCTCCCCTCCCTCCACTCTCCAGTTATGTAACACGGAGGTAGGCCTGGCCCCCTCAGCATCCTCATTATATAATTTCCTCCTGGCTGTCACTGCCTCCTCCTCATACAGGGCCCTGGGTCCCACCCCCACCACGCCAGGCACAGCCAAATGCTCATTTGCATGACCAGGGTAAATTCTATCCTGGAAGCAGATCTTCAGTTAAGTCAGAAACCCCAGGGCACCTTGGCAACTGCCTCAGCTCAGCCATCAGGGCTGCTGGGGGCTCAGGGAGGGACCACACTGCATCCGGGGTCGCAAAGGCTACCCAACTCTGTGATGGGACCTGCTAGAAAGGAAGTCTGGGGCCAGCCCTTCTACCCAGCTGCTGCTCCTATTCACAGGCTGTGACCCCTGCATGGTGCAGGATTTAGCATCCAGGGAGCTTGAGAAATCTACAATTGAACTCAGGAGCCAACGGAACAAGAGGAGGCCAGAGAAGAGCAGGCCTAGAAGTCCGATTACCAAGTTCTACTTGCTTCACTACTCTGGACCTCAAGGGGACAAGAACAGAACCACTGGACCCAGCCCAAACTGCAGCTCCTTCCCCACTGGCCCAGCCCACCTGAAGCAGACTGCCTCAGCTCTCTTCAGCTCCCTTGTGAGAAGCAGAAATGGCCTCAGGGAAGACCTATTGTGCAAGCCAAAAGGTTCCCACAGGAGAAGGAAGGCAAGGTTAAACAGGACCCAGCTCTACCCTCCTAAGGAACCCTGTATCTGGCTGAACAAGCCAGGCATTCCACAAGGATGACCAGAATAGAGACAATTAGAATACCAAGAAGTTACCAGCCTGGGCAACATAGCGAGACCCCATCTCTACCAAAAATATGAAAATTAGCCGGGCATGATGGTATGTGCCTGTAGTCCCAGCTACTCAGAAGCTGAGGTGGGAGGATCACCCGAGCCTACGAGGCAGAGGTTGCAGCAAGCTGAGAAAAGGCCACTACACTCCAGCCTGGGTGACGAGTGAGATCCTGTCTCAAAAAATAAGAATATCAAGAAGCTGCGCCTCTCCCCCAAAGTCATCCTGAAGGGCCACAGGCTGTACAGGTCCCTGCCCTGAGAACTTCCAAGAAGTCCCAGGACACAGGCACTTCTAGGAGCTTAGATGCTAACAGGACTGGCCACAGACTAGGCCCACAAGGCCTGGGAAAAGAGGAAGGACAAAATGGCAGAGAGGAAAAAAGTGGGAGGGGAAGAGAGGAGGCAGGAAAGAGGAAAGGGCCAAGCTGGCTGAGACCAGCAGGGCAGCAAGGCCCAGCAGTGGCCACCCTGCTTCCTGGCAGCGTCTGCCTGTGACCTCATGGGCCGGGGTGTGGGGCTGGAGAAGCAGGGGGAGAGGGGCATGTAAGACATTGGAGTCTTTGTTTATTTGATTAGAGGGGAAAAAAGGCGGCCTCAGGACCAGACAGCCAGGGTCATGTGACCTCCTGGCCGGCTGGAGGCCTCACTGAGGATGGGGAACACCCAGGCCGCTGAGAAAGGAGGGTGAAAGGATGTGGGAATGCGGTGCCCTGGGCCAGGTCCACCAACTGACCTCTGGAGAGCCCCAATCTGTGTGAGCTCCTGGGGTGGGGAGGGTCAGGGGCCCTTGAGCTGGAACCAGGATGCACTGTTTCATCCGCAGCACCCACAGCTTGCTCCACAGCCCCATCTCCCAGGTGATTGTCCTGTTCTCAGAGCCAGCCTAAATTCTTACAGGGTTGGGGGCTGGGAAGGAGGGTGTTGGCTGAAGCAGCTGAGAACACAGCTGCACAAACAGGCTTCTCTGAAGGTGATGTCCCACCCTGAGCTGAGCCCAGCCCACCTAGTCTACCACCAGCTGATTCTCGGAGCTGGGGAAAAGAGATGGCCCACAGAACAGCACAGGCAGAGGCCAGAGAGGCTAGCTCTCCCTCCACCCCACATCCACATAGCACACTAAGACACACACCCAGACAGACACACGGCCAGGTGAGCACTCAACTGCATTTAAAAAAGGTACACGTGGCCGGGCGCGGTGGCTCAAGCCTGTAATCCCAGCACTTTGGGAGGCCGAGACGGGCGGATCACAAGGTCAGGAGATCGAGACCATCCTGGCTAACCCGGTGAAACCCCGTCTCTACTAAAAAATACAAAAAACTATCCGGGCGAGGTGGCGGGCGCCTGTAGTCCCAGCTACTCGGGAGGCTGAGGCAGGAGAATGGCGTGAACCCGGGAGGCGGAGCTTGCAGTGAGCTGAGATCCGGCCACTGCACTCCAGCCTGGGCGGCAGAGCGAGACTCTGTCTCAAAAAAAAAAAAAAAAAAAAACAAAAAAGGTACACGCACAAGGGCCAGACACACCGGTGGCAGATCTTCACACAGAACATAGTTTGCATCTCATCTCTCTCAAACACACATCTACATGTACAGCACCCACTCAGGAAGGAAGTGGGTCTCCAGGACAGGGTAGGGGCTCCAGGGCTTGAAAAGATTAAAATGTGACTCCTTTTGTCCTCAAAGAGCCCTAAGCAGCAGATGGTCAAGTGAAATCTGGGCCCAGTCCCATAAGCCCTCAGAACACTATAATTACACCAGCCCCTACCCTTGGACACACTTCCAGCTCCCAGTATCACAGCTCCACAGCCCCCTCCACTGCTATCTTGGTTGCTTCTGTGCCCCCACCCCCTGCAGAGTAGGACAAAGGGTCAATGAGTAAAGCATCTTGGTATTCAGGGTCTGCAGAGGACTGGGCTCCCATTCCCTAAAGCTGGGGGAGAATGGCCTCCAGCAGGCCCAGACCAGACTTGCTCCCCAAACCCCAACCTCTGTGACTCAGCCCTATTCTGCAAGGCTCCACATGACATGCAGAGGACAAGGCAAGGAATGGCCCAGCCGCAGATGGGTGCAAGCTGGCGAGAGGTGCTGTGCACGCCAGCCTCAAATCTGAACTCGCTCCTGACATCTGGTGGGTGTCAACACCCACCAGACTCCCTGCCAGAGAAATGTGGTTCAAACAGCAAACTTCATCTGCACACACAGCATGTCCCAAGGAAAGACTCTCTCAAACCAGGGACCTTTCCCAGCTACAGCCACAAAAGGAAAGTGCAAGGGGAGGAAAGCTGGAGGGCTGCAGGCCTCCCAGTCCTGAGTCCAGGATGGGCCCACCCAGAAAGGCCTGGGATGAAGGGAGGCCGCACCCTCCCGCTCTGCACCAGGCTACATCAAGGTGTTGAGGCCTGGCAGGGTGGAGGCCTCATCCACAGCTCTCCTGCCTCAGCCCTGGGCCTCCCCCAGGGTCTCGGGTAAAGCCAAGTACCCCACCTCCCAAACGCTACTTTCCAACTACAGCCTGGGATGGAGGGCCTGGGCCTGCAAGGGGAAGACGAGAGCAGAGCTCTTTCAACAGAGCCCTAAGTGCATCTCTTATCAACTAGGGGCTTGGAAGACTCCGAGACAAAATGAGTAAAGGTCTGACCTATGGTGGCTGCTAGGGCTGAGCCTCAGCCACATGCAACAGAAAACAGGCTTTTTAAAGGGGCCAGGCCTGCTAAACCTGCTTAGGCCTCCCAAGGCGACTCTGGCCTAGAGGGAAATGGGGCAGCAGCAGGCTTCTTCCTACCTTGTTCCCTGGGGATCGCAGCAGGATAAAGCGGTGTTTCCGCTTCAGGAGGGCACGAAGGTCCTGGCACTTCTCATAGCTGCCCAGCTCCACGGTCTCCACACACTTCTGATCATCCTGGGGAGGGAGACAGAAGGGACATGAGCTGGTGACAGTCAGACCCACCACCACCCTCAACCACTCACGCCCCAGACCCTGATCCCACTCAGTGAGGACATCACTTGGTCAGAGTGAGGACCTCAGGCTGCCAGTCAGTCACCAAGATGTGGTGTCCAGACCCTGGCAAGTGCATGCTGGCTGGAGGGATGCCCATGAGGCTCCCCATCCAGATGGGAGACGGGCACATAGCCCAGAGGTGGGTATGTGCCTAAGGCCAGAGGAGGAAACAGGGGAAGCTAGAGAGGCTAAGAAAAGGCTGTCTGGGGTCCAGCCATGCCCAGAGGCCAAGCAGAGATCTGTGGAAGAGACAGCCAGAGGAAGAATGCAGAATGCCACAAAATGGCAGGCAGGGAGTGGGATGGGGACGAGGGACAACAAAGACTTTCCAGGAAGAGCCAGAGGGAAGTGTGAACAAGGCACATTTGGGGCTACATGCCCTGCCTTCAGCACAGCCATCCTGAATTGTGTTCCTCACTCAGCATCATCCCCTGCTGAGCCTTGGCTTGGGAGAGCAGCACCTCGTCCAAGGCTGCAGGCTACATACAAGCAAGAGGCAAGGGCTCCTTCAAGCGCATCCCATCCCCACCCCACCACTTGGAGGCCTCATCATTAGAAGGGCCAGTGGCCAGGACACTGTCCAGCCTGTTCCCGGCCATCTCTGGACACTAGCCAGGCTGTCTTCCTGCCCACCACCCCTGATATTTGAGTGTGTTCTCTACAGGCTCCACCCATCAGGTGCCTGTCCAGCAAGCTGCCTGGAAAAAGCTCTCCCTCAATGGTGGTCAACTGGTCCTCTTCCAGGGAAGAACCAACTGGAACAATTTCCTGGGTGTGGCACTCTTATCCAGGAGAGTCTAGGGAAGCAGAAGCAGATCCTTTGGCGGGGGAGGGTACGCCACCCTGGGACTGGCCAAAAAGTTAAGGAAACTCTTGCTGATGTTTAACAGAAGGAACCTGACACTCATGAGCACTTCTGCATCCCTGAGTCTCTGAACCTCACGATAACCCTGAAAGCCTACAGCCCCGTATCTGCCTCATTTTAGAGAAGGAAAGAATGAGGCCTGGAGGTGAAGGGATTTGCCCTAGGCACACAGACCCAAATACAAGGGGCAGGGCCCCAACTCAAACCACAGCCTCTGACTCCCAGGCCAGGGCCCTTTCCAGCACAGCACACTCCTGCCAGTCACAGGCAGTAGAGGTTGCTCTGCACGAGGGGTCCTCCAAGGGTGGGACCTGGGCCAGTAGCATCAGCACCACCTGAGAGCTTGTTAGAAATGCAAACTCCTGGCCAGGCGCAGTAGCTCACACCTGTAATCCCAGCACTTTGGGAGGCCGAGGCAGGAGGATCACGAGGTCAGGAGATCGAGACCATCCTGGCCGACATGGTGAAACTATGTCTCTACTAAAAAAAAAATACAGGGCGCGGTGGCTCAAGCCTGTAATCCCAGCACTTTGGGAGGCCGAGACGGGCGGATCACGAGGTCAGGAGATCGAGACCATCCTGGCTAACACGGTGAAACCCCGTCTCTATTAAGAAATACAAAAAACTAGCCGGGCGAGGTGGCGGGCGCCTGTAGTCCCAGCTACTCGGGAGGCTGAGGCCGGAGAATAGCGTAAACCCGGGAGGCGGAGCTTGCAGTGAGCTGAGATCCGGCCACTGCACTCCAGCCTGGGTGACAGAGCGAGACTCCGTCTCAAAAAAAAAATAAATAAAATAAATAAATAAAAAATAAAAAAAAAAATTAGCCAGGTGTGGTGGCGGGCGCCTGTAGTCCCAGCTACTCGGGAGGCTGAGGCAGGAGAATGGCGTGAACCTGGGAGGTGGAGCTTGCAGTGAGCCGAGATTGTGCCACTGCACTCCAGCCTGGGCGACAGAGCAAGACTCTGTCTCAAAAAACAAAAGGAAATGCAAACTCCCAGGCCTCATCCCCACTCAATCATAAACCTAGGGGAGTGGGCCTGGCAATCTGTGTTCTAACTAGCCTTCAGGGATTTTGATGGATGCAAATTTTTTTTGTTTGTTTTTTGCTTTTTTGAAACAGAGTCTCGCTCTGTCGCTCAGGCTGCAGTGCAGTGGCATGATATCGGCTCACCGCAACCTCTGCCTCCTGGGTTCAAGCGATTCTCTGGCCTCAGCCCCCCAAGTAGCTGGGATTACAGGTGCCCACCCCCACACCCGGCTAATTTTTATAGAGATAGGGTTTCACCATGTTGGCCAGGCTGGTCTCGAACTCTTGACCTCAAGTGACCCACCTGCCTCAGCATCCCAAAGAGTTGGGATTACAAGCTTGAGCCACCACCCCTGGCCTGGATGCGAACAGTTAAGAACCACTGCTACTAGCCTGGCCAACATAATGAAACCCTGTCTCTACTAAAAATACAAAAATTAGCTGGGCATGGTGGTGTGCGCCTGTGGTCCCAGCTACTCAGGAGGCTGAGGCAGGAGAATCGCTTGAACCCAGGATGCTGAGGCTGCAGTGAGCCAAGATAGCACCACTGCACTCCAGCTTGGGTGACAGAGTGCAACTCCGTCTCAAAGAAAAAGAACCACTGCTTTACATCGGAGGTTCTCAGTCTTGGTGGCACCTGGGAGCTTTTAAAAACCCCAATGCCCAGGCGACATCCCAGACCAATTATACCAGGATCTCTTGGGGGGCAAGGCCCAGACCTCAGGATTTTTTAAAGCAGATGACTGTACATCTAATGTGGATAACCACTAATCGACTCTCTCGTCAGCTCCTCGGAGAAAGGGGAAGAGATGGCCAAGGTGGCCTTATCTCTCCCAACCTGGTTCAATCAAGTATCTTTTCTTTTTTGCTGCCATCCATACGTCCCTTTCCAATCTCTAGCCTCCAATACCTTCCAGATTCCTCAACTAAACACACGGACCAGAAAAATCCTCCTGCTCTGAGAAGCTCCCCTGCCCCCAATCATGAACCCCTGAACTTGAGTGCTCTCCATCCCATCACTTACTGCTGGGGGATGCAAACATCTACAAAGCACCTGCAAGGTGTAGACACCCTACGAGGTGCTAGGAGCAGAGTCCTGCCATGGGAAGACACAGTCCTGACTCCCCGCTTGGCCATCTTTCTCTACCCCATTCTCTATCTATCTGCACATCCTTCTGTTCCCCCAACTGCACCCTACAAGAAGCAGCCCCCAAGCAGAACATATTAAGGACCAGTTTTCTGAGTGCCTGGTTCAGATTGAGAACTCAGGAAGTCTCCTCCTCCCCAGGAATCTGGAGCAGGGAAACTGCCCAGGGAAGAATCCTTGCTTGAGAGAGAGCAGCTTACTTGCCCTGTGTCCACAGGCCTCCACTAACTGGATCACCACTGGCCCGAATACACCCTCCTTTGCCTGGGAACAAAAAGTCCATCCACCTCCACCACTGAGCTCCCAAAAACTGCCTGTCCTGGGTCTCCTCTCCACCCCACCCAAGACGCTGAATCATCCCAGCTCTTCTGCAGCTCAGAAAAACGGATAAACCAGCAGGCAATGGGTGAGGGAAGCATCTTTGGAATGTCAGCCTCTCTGACAGCAAAGAAACAGCCAAGAGCCATTCGCGTTCGTTCGTTCGCCTAGTTCCTTACATCAGAAAGAGGAATAGAGCTAATAAGCATTTCTCAATTCCTACTCCCAGGCCAAGCTCCCCCACCCCCGAGTGCTAAGTTCTTGAAATTGCATTTACATTTTTAATAGCAATCTTTTTCAAAAAAGGAAAAAAAGCGTGATTTAGATTTTTCATGTTTGGGAGATGTGAAATCCTTCCTGCTTCCCAGCTGTGGCCAGATGTGGAGAGGCAGTTTAGGACAAGTGACAGTACCTGACAGGCTGACAGCTGAAAGCCTGTCACTTAACTCTCATGGCAGCTGGCACTGGAAGAAGCTGTGACAACCCCCTTTATTGGTAAAAATATCCCCCTGCTGCCTCATTCCCAACTGTGGCACATCCTATTTTGGTGGGAGCAGCAGTAGAGAACATCTGGGGGTGCTGTCTACGCACCCTCATTCCCTTGCCCTCTTCACACCTCTTCTCTGACACCCTAACTCCATGAGCCAGCAACTCAGGCAGTTCAGACAAGGTGCTTCTCCAGGTTGCCTAACCTTTCTTGTCCTGGGACAATTGTGAATTTGCCAAGATAGCCTGAGGCAGGCTGGGAGAGGCCAATGAGGAAGAGGCAGGCTCCCCCTTCTTCTGCCCCCAGGCCAATTCCTCCCCAGGTATTTCATCTGTCAAAGGCATATTGTGCTACCCTGTTTTCAGTGGATGGGCTCTCCGATAGCCTCAACCACAGCACACAAACAGCATCTACAAGGAAAAACCACTTTTCTTCCTCAAGTCTTCACCTACATCTTAATTGACTCTTATTTAACACGCAAGCTTAGCATCCTTGGTTGTCCAAATCCCAAGCCTGCTGAAATCAGAAGGGGAACAAGCATCTGAAGTGGGAAGAAGTGAGGGCTATTAGAGGCACAAGGACAGCAGAATTTGAAACCAGCAACTTGATGTTAAAGGAGAAAGAAAAGCTGAGAAGTACAGCCTCCTGCCAGTTCAAAACAGAGAGGCAATGTGCCTCTCTACCCCTATGCATCTAGAGAACCCACTCTGCAGGTGGGTCTGACAGGTGATGACACTGAGCCTCCAGGGAAAGATTTTATTTAGGCCAGCATCTTCTCTTGAAGAAAGCAGAGAACATTTAACATATTTTAGAGATTTTCTTGCAAAAATAAGTTCTGGGGTTTACTCGCTGGTGTCTCTTGGTAGAAAGCATGCTGGATTTGCTTCTAGACCTAACTCTTCCATTCACTGGGAGATGCTGAACAGTCATCTTGTCACCCTGAGCCTCAGTATCCTCTTCTGTAAAATATAATATGATGACCACTCTCATGGGACTATTGAGATTTGTCACAGGGAGATATGTAAGAACGTATCTCCAAACAAGTACAAGTGCTACTTATTATTTCTTTTTTGTTTTTTTGAGATGGAGTTTTGCTCTTGTTGCCCAGGCTGGAGTGCAATGGCATGATCTCAGCTCACTGCAACCTCCACCTCCCAGGTTCAAGTGATTCTCCTGCCCCAGCCTCCCGAGTAGCTGGCATTACGGACATGTGCCACCACACCCAGCTAATTTTGTATTTTTAGTAGAGATGGGGTTTCTCCATGTTGGTCAGGCTGGTCTCGAACTCACGACCTCAGGTGATCCGCCTGCCTCGGCCTCCCAAAGTGCTGAGATTATAGGTGTAAGCCACCACGCCCAGCCTGCTAATTATTATTTCTACTACTACTGCTGAATGGAGCAGGCTTCAGTTTTCTACAACATTCACTCATGCGGAACCTTGATCAGGGACAGGAAAAGACTTGCACACTAGATGCACATACAGTTCATAAGAACTCTCGGTCGGGCCCGGTGGCTCATGCCTGTAATCCCAGCATTTTGGGAGGCAGAGGCAGGCGGATCACCTGAGGTCAGGAGCTCCAGACCAGCCTGGCCAACAGGGTGAAACCCTGTCTCTACTAAAAATACAAAATTAGCCGGGTGTGGTGGCTGACGCATTGATCCCAGCTACTTGGGAGGCTGAGGCAGGAGAATTGCTTGAACCTGGGAGGCAGCAGCAGCAGTGAGCTGAGACAGTGCCATTGCACTCCAGCCTGGGCAACAAGAGCGAAACTCCATCTCAAAAAAAAAATAATAATAAAAAATAAGAGGGCCAGGCGTGGTGGCTCACACCTGTAATCCCAACGCTTTGGGAGGCTGAGGTGGGTGGATCACGAGGTCAGGAGATTGAGATCCTCCTGGCCAACACGGTGAAACCCCATCTCTACTAAAATACCAAAAATTAGCTGAGCATGGTGGTGGGTGCCTATAATCCCAGTTACTCCGGAGGCTGAGGCAGGAGACTTGCTTGAACCAGGACCCAGGAGACGGAGGTTGCAGTGAGCCGAGATCGCGCCACTACACTCTAGCCTGGGCTACAGAGCGAGACCCTGTCTCGAAAAAAAAAAATAGCTGGGCATGGTGGCGTGCATGCCTGTAGTCCCAGCTACTCGGGAGGCTGAGACAGGGGAATCACTTGAACCAGGAGGCAGAGGTTGCGGTGAACCGAGATCCCGCCACTGCACTCCAGCCTGGTGACAGAGCAAGACTCCATCTCCGAAAAAAAAAAAAAAAAGAAGTCTCATCTTATCTAGAAACCCTAGAATTGCCCCCAGATGTATTGTCCCCATATACAGAGACGCAGAGAGGATTAGGTACTTGCCCAAGGTTGCACAGCATGGCAAAAGTGGAGCAGGTCTCCTGGCCCCAAACCCAGGGTCCTCTTACTAACTTGATTGCCCTCACTTTGCCCCTGTCCCAGAACCCTCAACCTCAGGGCCAAGCAGGTCCTCACCTCATTCTCATAGACCAGCAGCTGGGCCTGGCAGAGGAGCAGATATCGGTCTTTCCAGAAACCCAGGAGGCCCCCACTGCTCTTCTTGATCCAGCCAGCCTTGTCCACCGTCTGTGCTCCTCGAGGCTTCTCACCCGCTTCCTTCACACCCTGTAACACAGCACCAGGACATACCATGAGGGCTGCTACCATGGGGTCACAGGTCACAGGTTCACAGGTCGCACAAGGGATGTATCCCTATGCTAAGTACCTAATGACATCATCCTATGTGAGCTTTCCCGCAACCCCCAAGGCAGATATTCCTAACCCAGGATCAGAGCTAATAACAGCAATAATAGCAGCAGCCACTTTACTCTGAGCCACTGTATAACATTTGATACACATAGTGTCATTTAACTCTTACAACTCCCCTCCAAGATGGTAGCCTCATTATCCACACGTTATAGCAAACTAAAGCTCAGAACGGAGAGATGACTCAACAGAGGTGCAAACCACGGCTAGAGGACAGAGCCAGAATTCTAAGCAGGTCTCTCTGACCCCATGTTTTTCCCACTCCACCATTCTGCCTTCATATGTTCATTCAGTCAACATAGGTACTGAGTGCTTACAACATCATAGGAGAATAAAAGGCAGTCTCTGTCCTCAGAGCTCACAGTGCGGGAAAATAGGAGTTGAACAAATAAATACCCAGGCATACCCATTAACCTGTGTGAAATGCTATACCGGAAATACACAAGGGGCAGTGAGAGGACAGTGGGGGGACCCAGTTCAGGTTGGGGTGGCCCAGGAAGGCCACCCAGAACAATGATTGGAAAGACAGGCAGGCTGAGTGGAAATCTGCCTCTCTACCGCTATGCTTCTAGAGAACCCACTCTGCAGTCCCTCCCGCTTCCCACCCAAAGCAGGAGGCTCCTCTCCCCTCCTGCCCACTCCAGGCAAGGACCTTAGGGTGGCCACCACATCTAGTGAGGGTTCCAAGTACTCTGCCTTTGACCACAGGCTGGCACAGGAGTTAAATTCAAGCCCTTCTCCTGGACTTGGGTAGACACTCTGGAGCCTTGGAGCCAGTGACATCTTGTGCCTCACCAATTGCCTGCTTGGGTGGCTGGGTGCCAGGTACATGCCTACCAGATGAGGTTGGGGTCAGATCCACTTCTAGGTCCCCAGCACCCAGCCCTGTTCTTTTACACATAATGGGTGCTCAAGAGGTACCTGTGAAATGAAAATAAAAATACACCCCCTTTGCTAACCACTTTGCTTCACTGATAGGTATCCAGAGTCTTGAGTGTGAAGCGGGGGGTGAAGGAGAGGGGATCAAGAATGTGTCAGAATCTAGAGCCTGCTAGAAGGAAATTAGCACTGACTAATTTTGACTACATTATCATTTACATAAAATTCAAAAAAGGGGCCCCAGTTAAAAGAGGTGTGCCTCTCCCCAGGGATATCCTGTGGCCACAGCTGCCTTTGGAAGAACAAGCCCAAACAGATGTAAGCGTGGTGCACTGTCAGGAGCTGGGCAGACCTGGCTTCCCTGGTCTCTGTCATGGCAGGGGAGCCCCAGCCTTGTTCTCACTGTGGGCCCCCGCCCCCTTTTGAATTGCACATTCTAGTAGTGGGGAATCTGGGCTTAGAAGCTGCAGTCATGCAGACTGAGGCAAACCACTTAGCCTCTCTGAGCCTCAGTTTCTTCATCCGTGAAATGCAGCTACTAACAGCAGAAGTTGTAAGGAATCCAACTCCATGAGGGCAGGATTTTTGTTTTGTTCACTCCTGTACCCTCATTACCTAGACAGTGACTGGCACATAGTAAGTGCTCAATAAACGTCTGTTGCTGAATAAAGGCAAAGCATATAGAGCAGTTCCCAGGATGCCCTAAACCTAGTAAATGGCAGCTGTCGTTATTGTTACCATTGTCACTGCCATCCCCTCTGGCACTCAGGGACCCTCTCCCTCGGCCCAGTTCCCAAGTCAGGACAAGCCCTTTCTGGTCTATAGCTGCTGGCCTCAGATCTCCAGGAGCTCCAGGAATGTGGGGTCCCCCCTTGGGGTCTCCCTAACTTGTAGATGGCAAGAGAAATGGGGAAGTGAGGTGGTCCAAATGGTCTTCCCGGGGCCAGGTATGGTGGCTCATGCTTGTAATCCCAGCACTTTGGGTCGAGATGGGCAGATCATTTGAGGTCAGGAGTTTGAGATCAGCCTGACTGAAACCCCATCCCTACTAAAAATACAAAAAATAGCCGGGTGGTGATGGCGCATGCCTGTAATCCCAGCTACTCAGGAGGCTGAGGCAGGAGAATCGCTTGAGCCAGGAAGACACAGGTTGTCGTGAGCCGAGATTGCACCACTGGACTCCTGTATGGGTAACAGGATGAGACCCTGTCTCAAAAAAAAAAAAAAAAAAAAAAAAAAGGTCTTCCCGGATATAAGACCAAGGAAGCAGGACGCTGGCTTCCACCCTGTCCAGGAGAAGAAGGATTTCAGCACCCTTTGACAAGGAGAAGGCTCTCCCATTCTATCATGCACTCGACTCCCATTCCCCACATCACCACTGACACCCCCAGGGCCCTAACACCTTCAGCAAGCCCTACAGGCTGTCACAGGCCCAGGGCTAGAAGGGAAGAACAGGGAAATGGGAAACCCCACCCCCACATTTCACACTGACAACCCTCTGACTGCAACAGCAACAGCAAGCACAGCACCACCAGCCCCTCCCAGGCCTTCCACATGATGGGCAGACTCTTGGTTTCTCTTAAACAAGGCAGTGAGGTCTGTGGAGTGTGAAGCTGTTGCCCAGTCACCCATCTCTGAGCTCCAAGCCTCTTGCTTTCAGGGGACCCACCCACCACCCTATGGGATCTCACACCCCTTTCTAAACTCTCTCCACTCATGACCTCTCCTGAAAACTTTCTACCCTCTGGAAGCTCCCTAGGGCCACAGCTGGAACCTGTGCCTAGATCACTGTCACTTCTGGGCTGGTGTAGCCCAGAGAATACCGTGACAGGATTACCTACAGAAGCAAGTCCAGGTCCTTAAAGGATGAATGGGACCAGGGAAGGACTAGGTGAAACAGCACTTTGGGATGGAGGAGGGGACAACTGACGGGCTGCAGATGGTATGACCCACAGCCCAGCTACAGAAACAGCCACCCAGGGGAGGCCTGGCTGGAGGCCAGAGTCCTACTTGCCTCCACCCAGCCCCCTTCCCTGCCCCCTCAGAACCCCTCCCTCCAGGGGGCCTGGCTATGCCCCAGTAAGTTTTAATAAGGGGCCCCTCCCCTTGGCAGGGTTCACAGGGGAGGTTTTGTCCTGCTCAGCCCAGTTTCTCGGCCTCCTCTCCTCACTGAGCAGCTGACCACTGTTCTTCCTGTTTTGCCCTCTCCCCTCCCATCCCTCCTCACCCAGGCCCTTTCCTGCCCACCGTGAGCAGCTCCTAGGCACCCCTAGGCACCAGCCTGCCTCCTTTGGATCACTCATTAAAAAAAAAAAAAAAAAAACAAAGCCAGGTCACCTCAACTCTGTACACAGAAGGGGACAGATGGAACCATAACACCGGTTATGAGAGACAGAGACTAGAAGAAACCTGATTGGCACCTCACATCCCAGGAAGTTTATGACAACCTTTGCTCTTTGACTAAACCCAGCGATGTTCTGACCCAACTCTACTAAGAATCCACCGTGTCACAGTCCCTTGCCGGGGCATTCAGAGAGAGGAAGCACAGGCTCTGCCCCAGGGCAACTTCCAGTCTGAGGTGGGTAACAGAGACCCCGCATAAGATAAGTCCCCTTTCTGGTGGGGAGTGGGTAATCTCCTGCTTGAGAGGCTCCAGCCTATTGGCAGAGACATAGCACTTACCCAGAGGGACGTTCCTAGCTCTCTGATGAGGTAAGGGTTTGGGGTTCATTTGGGAGACCGCTGCAGAAGGTAGGGTTTGGGGAGGGCTCTGAGGAGGGGAACAGACACACGCCTTGGTCCAGAGAAGGCCAGGCACGAAAGGTTATCAAAGCCCCTGACCTCTCAACCCCTTTTCTATAGAAAGAGAAAGTACAGCCCAGAAAGGGCAAGAGATTACTCCGTGGGACAGAAACAGTACTGGGACAGGACACTGCCCTGCTTGTCTCTAGATGGTGAGTGCAAGTGGACAGCCTAGAAGCCATGGAAAGGCATGACTGCTGGCAGAGGACAGAGCCCCAGAGCAGAGAAGAGAAAGCCTAGGTCCATGATTTCTACCCTTACTCCAATGGCAGCAATAATACCCCCACTGATACTCGCAGTTTTCCCAGCTTTTGCATATACATCATCACATTGCTCAATCACCCACCCTTTTCCTTTTACAAATGAGGAACCGAGGCCAGGAGCATACAGGTGGGCAGATGTCCAGTGCCCAGACCAGCACCTCCTCCCCAAGCCTCAGCCTGACAAGAGCTACCAGCCCATTGCATAGAGGAGGTCACTGAGACTGAGGGACCTTAGCCCAGGGTGGCTGGGCACAGGGAGGAAGCTGAAAGCTAGCAGGAGGGCTGAAAGTAGCCATGTGAAAGTGAGATGATGAAGATGGCCTGGGATCATGGGGCAGAGCATGTGGCTATGACCTAAGAGGTGTTTTAGAGAAACAAAGATGGGCACTGAGGCCTAGTGCAACAAGCGGAAACTACTGGGAGAAGTGGGAGGAAAGCAGAGTTAGGGATGCCAAAGGGGAGTAGGGATAGGAAGCCCCTGCTATGGGGGTGAGGCTTGCAGGGGCTTGGGTAAAGCGGACAAGACCTTAGACGGCCCAGATATTTAGGTAGCTTTGAGCATCTGGGAGTCAGAAAGTGGCAATATAGGCTGGACGCAATGGCTTATGCCTGTAACCCCAGCACTTTGGGAGGCCAAGGCAGATGTATCACCTGAGGTCAGAAGTTCGAGACCAGCCTGACCAACATGGAGAAACCTCGTGTCGACTAAAAATACAAAATTAGCCAGGCGTGGTGGTGCATGCCTGTAATCCCAGCTACTCAGGAGGCTGAGGCAGGAGAATCACTTGAACCACGGAGGTGGAGGTTGCAGTGAGCCAATATCTCGCCACTGCACTCCAGCCTGGGCAACAAGAGCGAAACTCCATCTCAAAAAAAAAAAAAGATAAAAAAAGAAAAGAAAGTGGCAATGTGAGAGATTCAGGACCAAGGGGAGTACAGAGCTGAGCTGAGCCCAGGAGGTGTCCGGAGAACTTCCCTTAATTAGGGGCCAGAGCAGATCAGGAGATGGAGTAATCCTGACCCACATCCTCTGGGAGCAGGGGAGGGGCCCTGGCCAGAGAGCCCAGTCCTTGCAACAGGGGCCTGGGGAGGGCAGATGGCAGCCCCACCCAACAGCACGAAAGAAACCGCAGCAAATCAGAGAGGCCTGACTTTGCCCCCTACCTTCACCTACTGAGAGAAGGGGCCACTGTCAGGCCAGGAGTAGGAGGAGGACAGGCACTATATTTTGTAGAAGAGGAAATGAAGGCCGAGAGGGGAAGTGACTTATCTACCACCCCACAGAAAGGCAGGGCCTGGCCTAGAGGGAGCCCTGATGGAGGACCACTAGCTGCTCCTATCCATGGCCCCGGCAAAGTGGGAAGTGGGCACTGAAGGGACACCGGCAGCCTGGTCCACTCTGTGCTTCCCAGCTGGCCAGGGTTCCCCCAAGGCAGAGAGCTTCATCTTTCCTTCCCATCCAAGGAGGCAAAGATATGCCCCTTCCCTTGGGCTGGGAGGGCCTGAAGCTGGGACCCCCTCAGGGGATAAGAAACAAATTCACCTTCCTCTAGACCCAACAGGCCCCTCCTTTTAACTTAATCATTCCACGGGCACATATTAAGTGCTTGCTGCGTGCTGGACCCTCGGATAATGGGGCTGCTGGGAAAAATGAGTTTGCAAGTAAAGGGCAGAGGCAGGGGCAAGACCCGATGCCAGGCCAAGAGTGTTCTGAGTGGTTAGAAGGAGGATCCAGGGATACAGCTGGTCCAGCCCTCGGGTGGGGAAGGCAGGGACCAAGATCAGACCCTAGGTGGGCCTGACTCCCGATTCCTTCCCTACAGCTGCTCAGATGGATGTGGGGCGGGAAGACAGTGGGGGTAAAAGAAGATACAGATTTATACAAGGGAGAAAAAAGCAACTTCTCCAGTCCTCCTGTCACCAAGGCATGGTCACATCCTTGAGACAGGAATCCCCCAACACATACACACACACACACACACACACACACACACACACACACACACACACACACAGAGTCAGGATCCGACCTGGCCGGTACAGGGAGTCAGCGGTAATCGGGGTTCGAGCCCAGTCACCCAGGCCACTTTCAGCAAGTCATCAAACTCGCTGGAGTCTCAGTCTCCTGGTCAATCCAATGGGAACAGTAACAACCAAGACGCCCCACAACTGGTAAGAAAGTCAAAGAGAATGAAGGAGGACGCAGACTGCGAAGTCCCCGATATGGATCCCGCTCCCCGCCCCTGTCCCATTTGCCCAGGCTCTTTCTGAGGTGAGACTGGCGGGAGTGGGGCGGGCAGGAACGAGGGCCTGAGCCCAGGACCGCTAATCCCCGTGAGGGGCTCGAGGACCCCAGCCCAAGGCCCTGCCGGGCCCCGCCCTCACCTCCTCCTCCATGGCGAGTCCGCCGAGATCCCACCGCTCAGCCGCTCGCTCCCGGCGCCGCGCGGACTCTGCCACCGCGTCCACGCCCGGCCGGGAAGCGACTCTGCGTTCTGTCCCGCCGGCTGCCGGGGGCCCAAGAAACTTCGGGGGGGCGGGGCCGGGGGGCGGGGAGAAGCTTCCGGGGGCCGGGGCGGGGCCGGGGAGGGGGCGGCTGGGTCGCGGGCCCGGCCCAGGGCGGGAAATGGGTGGGGCGGGGGCGGGGCGGGGCGTGGGTTGGAGACTGGACTGAGGAGCCGGGCGGAGCTGGAACTGGAGGAAGAGGGCGGGACGGGGCGGAGAAGCTTTCCTGCACCCGCGGAGGGAGAAGGACTAGGAGGGGGCTGCGGTGCGACAGGGGAGGGGGCTTCCGGCCCAGAGACGGAGGCGAGGGTGGCGGGAGCGGCGCGCCGGCAGGGGTGGGGCGCACAGAGTGAGCGCTGGGGGCGCTAGCGGTGGAGCCCTTGAGGTCTCCTGAACCAGTGGGCTGGGGTTGCGAGACCGAGCCGAGCTGCCCTGGGCGGCCAGAGATGTGGGCACACAGAGGCTCCTCCTTTTTCCTCCCAGACGCCAGGCTGTGGGCGATGGCCTGGTCTTCTCTCTGGAACCTCTGAACGGGGCCGGGCCTGTAGCTTGGGTCTCTGTCCGGAGGGTGGTGTTACAGGAAGAGCTGGAGCTGAGAGTAGGGACTCCGGGGTCCCTTTACGGGGCGGCCCGCCCCTGGCTCTCAGGGGTCTCCAAGCGTAGTGTTTTCCTGCCCTCCTTGGGCATCGCTCAATCCTTCCCGTATCTGAGGGTCGACCATCCCCCCGATCCCGCGGTGATCTTGCAGCCCTGACAGCCTTGCTGGAGAGTGGAAGTGTGGGGACCAGCAGAGAGTAATGATTTTAGTTATACCATGAGCCCTCATTTTACATTGGAGAAACTGAGGCCCAGAGAGAGAAAGTAACTGGCTGCATCGCAGCCTGCAGCACCGCTCCCCACCACAGACACATACTCCCTCTTAGCTCTCCTGGTCAATCCTGTCCCATGCCAAGGAAGGGAAAATTAAGTGCATGTGAGATCAGCGGTGACCACCTTCGGCTCAGGCTGCCTTAGCAGCGGCTGTGCCAGCGACCAAGCTCTCCTTTCACGGCCTTCTGCCAGCCCTCAGGCTCCCAGGCCACTTTCAGCCCTGTATGGAAAAGGGCAGCCTGGGGCTCCCAGGACAAGGGGGAAGGAGATGCAGGTACACTTCTCCCTCATGCCTGGGCCTGGGTTCCTTTATCTAAAGGAATGAAGAAAATTGAGGCTGATATTATCACTGGTCAAGAAAAAGAAAGAATAGAAAAGAGGAAGGAAGGAGAAAGACAGGAAGGAAGGAGGGAGGGAAGGAAGGAAGGAAAAAAGGAAAGAAAAAAAAGAAAAAGAAAAGGAAGGAGAGAGAAAGGAAGGAAGGAGGGAGGGAAGGAAAGGAAAGAGCTGGGCGCGGTGGTCACCCCTGTAATCCCAGCACTTTGGGAGGCCGAGGCGGGCGGATCACCTGAGGTCGGGAGTTCGAGACCAACCTGACCAATGTGGAGAAACCCTGTCTCCACTAAAAATACAAAATTAGCCGGAGAGGTGGTGCATCCCTGTAATCCCAGCTACTAGGGAGGCTGAAGCAGGAGAATCGCTTGAACCCGAAAGGCGGGGTTTGCAGTGAGCTGAGATCACACCATTGCACTCCAGCCTGGGCAACAAAAGCGAAACTCCGTCAAAAAAAAAAAAAAAAAAAAGAGAGAGAGAGAGAAGGAAGAAAGGAAGGGAGGGAGGGACTGAGGGAGGGAAAAGAAAGAAAGGGGGGGAGGGAGGGAGAGAAGGAAAGAGAGAGAGAGAGAGGAAGGAAGGAAGAAGGAAAATTGAGGCTGAGGATCTGAGATAGTCTGTGTATGTAGCAACCTCTTTCAGCCACCATATGGTTTTATTCCCTCAATCTGCAGAGCTGTGCTGCATTGTACTCCAATGCCCCAGGACTCGGAAGATCTTGTTTCTGGAAACTCATGCTCTACCTGCAACAGAGCGGAGACCCTGGGGAAATTCATGTTGTTATGCAGAAGCAGCCCTTTGTAGGGAGAGAGCGGTGAGGTCAGGTTGGTTTTGACATCCAAATAGTTCTGTCATTTTGGGGAATGAGCCATTGAGAACTACTCTGGCCTCAGTTTCCCCGTCTAGCTCATGCTAGCCCTCTGGTTTTGCCTCTATACTGTGTGCATTCATTCAACACACGTATTTTATTTTATTTGATTGTCTGTCAGGCCCTATGATAGTGGCTAGAAGATAATGGCAGAGCTCAGGATCCCTGTCCTCTATTGGGGAGAAAGGCATGTAAGCGGATGAGAATGCCAAGTGTTAAATGAGAGGGTAAATGCACAGAGGAGGGGCACCAGAACCAGGACAAAGGGGTAAGACAGGCATTCTAGGGAGAGGGGACAGGGTGTAAGCAATGGCATGGAGGCATGAACAGCACAGCATGTGTGTGTAGGGCGGCCAGTCTGGAAAAGCAGACAGCTTTGTGCAGAGAGGGCCTTGTAGGTTGTGTGGAGGAGACCACATTTTAACCTCAGGGCAATGGGGAAGTCATTGAAGGTTTTAGGGTGTGGGGGTCTGTTTTGCGTGTGTACCATTTAATCATTCTGCAGTGTACTGAGTGCCCCTTAAGTGAGGGTGCTTTCTAAGACATCATCCTACAATTATTCACTCAAAAGAATGTAAGGACCCCCTGTTATCTACTCACTATTCTAAACTCTCCCTGTATATCATTTAATCCTCACCAAAGTATCCATGAAATAGATACAATTGTTATCCTTATTGAACAGATCAGGAACCTGAGGCTTGAAGAAGTTAGATGACCCGGTTAAGGCCACTTGACTAGATTCAAACCCTGCTTGACTCCACAGTCCATGCTCCCTACTAAATGACTCCTTTGGGCAGCATCGTGTGACCACACCATGCAAGATCCGGGTCCTGCCTTGGAGAGCTGATGAACCAAACCAGTAGGAAGGTAGACAAGTCCTGATAAGGGCACTTAAAAAAATAATAATACGGGTCTTGCTCCGTCACTCAGGCTGGAGCGCAGTGGTGCAATCATGGCTCAGTGCAGTCTCAACCTCCCAGATTCAAGTAATCCTCCCACCTTGGCCTCCCAAAGTGCTGGGATTACAGGCCTCAGACATGGTACCCAGCCCTGATAAGGACTTTGATGAAAAAGTACATGGTGCATGGTGAGAGTGGCTCCCAGAGGAGGGGCTGAGTTGTATTCCAGCAGGGTTAGTTGAATGGGGGCAGAGGGAAAGTTCAGGACAAGAAAACATCTCTCAAAAGTGAGAACTTGTAGAATATCCTGACTTGTTAGGTGAATTGTAGGCAGTCTTTATGTGGTCATATGTGTGGGGGGCAGAATGGGGAAGGTGAATTCGGTCAGATGCCGCCAAGGAGGCAGCAGAAGCCAGAGTGCTAAAGGCCTTGACTGC